>NC_091365.1:16721257-16761257 GCF_038502225.1 Cherax quadricarinatus | reverse complement strand
ATGATAGATGGACTCACTGGTGTCAATCTCCCTGAGCCTTAAGTCCATAAAATTCAGTTGAAGTTCTTTTCGTATTATTGTTCTCAAACTACTACCTGACAAGCCAAGATTGTAATCTACTCCCTCTTTGAAAGCATACAGCTTAGCCAATTTATCAGTTCTATCATGCATCTGAAGACCAATGTGAGATGGAATCCACAGCATGTGCACTCTGACTCCACTATCCACAATCCTACCATACCTGTGTCTGGCTTCTGACACAAGCATGCCACAATTTATGCTTAATGAGTTGAGAGCATTTATGGATGACAGAGAATCAGTTACAATTAAACTGTCAATCTTTGATACATAGATGCATTTCAGTGCAAGGAGTATGGCAAACAGTTCTGTCTGAAGGGTAGAGGCCCAATTATTGATGCGTGCTCCAATTTCTTTAAGAGAGCCATCACTCTGTACGACAACAGCAGCACTACCAGCTGCACCAGTGGATTGGTGAACAGAACCATCAGCGTAAATAATTTGCGAGAGTGTGTGCTGTGTGACTAAGTTATCAATACAGCTTAAGGCCTCATGTTTGGCTTCAAGGCGAAGTTTTGGTTGTGATTTAAGAAGTAGTTTGGGGGGAAATGGAGGAATGGTAGTTTGGAATGGGGTAATATTCCATGGAGCGGAGAAGTGCCGCTGTTGCCTTACTTGACATAGATCATGTATCTGATTCATGCGGAGGTCGGTTCCAGTTTTTTCGACCCATCTGGAGGAGTGTTCACCAGTGCTGAGGAAAGTTTGGAGGGCTTCTGTGCAGGGGTTTGAATGAGCTTGCCTGAGCATATTAACCCAAATTAGGATATTTCTTTCAGTAACACGATCTCTGATGCTTGGAATATCAAGTTCTTTTTGCATATTTAAAATTTTGGCAGTACGAGGGCATCCTAAAATGATCCTCATTGCTTCGTTCTGCAGTTTTTCCAGCCCTCCAAGCTTCCAGTCAGACACAAGAGCAAGTAGTGGCGCAGCATAATCAACCAATGATCTAATATAAGCAAGATACATCATTTTCACAATTTTAACATTAGCACCATACCTGGGGTGAAACCCAGCCACAACCCTAAGTGCTCTTAGTCTTTCTTTGTATTGGCAACAAAGTCTTGTTACAACAGGTCCAAGTAGTGGAACCTCAAAGCCTAGATACCTGTATCTGCTTACATATTCTAGAAGAGACCCATCATGCCTTGCTACAGCCACCATGAAAGTTACCAATGAGTAATTTGAAGCATTTGGCACAAAAACATAAGAAAAAATTATGGAAAAAAGCTAAAAATGACAGGAAAATGACAATAAACGAACTACAGGTATGGGTGAGTGACGATAATGACATAATTACCCCAATTACTATAATCACGATAACTTTTTACCTAATTGTCGTACAGAGACGAGACATACACCAAGATGTTGCCAGATTGTTGAGCTATTTTTCGGTAAGCTTAAATCATTTTTCGAATTTTTTCGATTTTTTCGTCTCTTGCCTGGCTCGATGCCTGAGACGCCCCTTAACTAATACAGGTGTAGTGACTGATCTCTTAACTAATTCAGGTGTAGTGACTGATCTCTTAACTAATGCAGGTGTAGTGACTGATCTCTTAACTAATACAGGTGTAGTGACTGATCTCTTAACTAATACAGGTATAGTGACTGATCTCTTAACTAATACAGGTGTAGTGACTGATCTCTTAACTAATACAGGTGTAGTGACTGATCTCTTAACTAATACAGGTGTAGTGACTGACCTCTGAAATAACACATTATTAGTAACTAACCAAAGCGAGGCCCATGATGACCCTGACAGCAACAAGGGCGCCGCTGCTGGCCCTGGCCGCCAGAGGTATGAAGAGAGTACTGCAGGAGGCGGCCAGCAGTGCTCCACCTAGCACACGTCGAGCACCCACAAGCTCGGCCACACGTCCACCTGGTGGAATGATACATAGATCTCATACAAGGTTTAACATAATTACAATTATTATGTAACGTGCTAAACTTGTGGATAATTCAGGACATGTAGAATCAATCATCCATATGCTTTAACTAGGTCAAAATCTTTACAGGTCAAAGAAAGAAGAGGATATCTCATGGGTTATTTACAGCGATGTATGACCCTAGTGGGTTTAACGTTTCTTTTTTATAATAATAATAATAATAATAATAATAATAATAATAATAATAATAATTAATAATAATAATAATAATAATAATAATGGGTTATTTCCAAAGATTTTTAACCCAAGTATTCAAATTCAAATTCAAAGTTTATTCTCTATAAGGATTACAATGCTGAGTTTACAGAAATTTGGGTATTGTGTGGTTTACATGTAGTAAAATAGTGATTACAGAGTGTACCACTAGAACGCTTAGCATGGCTAGGCATTTCGGGCAGACTTAGTTTTATTCTTGCACACGAAAATCACTCACTACGAAAGCAAAAGACTTGGCAGACGATGCACCATCCCCTCAATGAAAAGCAGGGGTGTCACTAGCACGTTAAGAGACCATACAATAAGTGTCAGGGGCCCGAGACTGTTCAACTGCCTCCCAGCACACATAAGGGGGATTACCAACAGACCCCTGGCAGTCTTCAAGCTGGCACTGGACAAGCACCTAAAGTCAGTTCCTGATCAGCCGGGCTGTGGCTCGTACGTTGGTTTGCGTGCAGCCAGCAGCAACAGCCTGGTTGATCAGGCGCTGATCCACCAGGAGGCCTGGTCACAGACCGGGCCGCGGGGGCATTGACCCCCGAAACTCTCTCCAGGTAAACTCCAGGTAAAATATTACAAATTATGAGGTAAGTTGGTATTATGGCTAAGTGACTAAATACTAGTTTGTGAGTTTAGCAAAGTGAATGCTTTTGTTTTGGCACAGTACATAGTTTCAGTATTGGAGTATCACAGGATTCATTATTTTAAGATTGAGATTAATATTTCTGTTTATGGTCAAATGAGTGAGTGTAAGTGTGAACCACCAGGTGGTATTCGTGTAGTTAGTTGACGGGGTGTATCAGGGAGATAAGATGTTTTCTAATGGTAGTTTTGAAGGTGATGAATGTGTCTGCAGTTCTAGAGTTCTCAGATACGGTATTCTAGATTTTAGGGCCTTTGACATACATTGAATTTTTGTAAAGGTTTAGTCGGACACGGGGAATGTCGTAGAGGTGTTTGTGTCTGGTGTTATGCCTGTGGGTTCTGTCACAACTATCAAGAAAGCGTTTTAGGTCAAGGTTGATATTAGAGTTTAAGGCCCTGTAGATGTAGATTGCACAGTAGTAAGTGTGGATGTACTGAACAGGGAGTAAGTTTAGGTCTATGAAGAGTGGAGGGGTGTGTTGCCAGGGATGGGATTTAGTGATTATTCTTACTGCAGCTTTTTGTTGGGTTATTATTGGCTTTAAGTGTGTTGCTGCAGTTGATCCCCAAGCACAAATAGCATAGGTGAGGTATGGATAAATAAGTGAGTGGTATAGTGTGAGAAGGGCATTTTGCAGCACGTAGTATCGTATCTTGGAGAGGATCCCAACCGTTTTGGATACTTTTTTGGTTATATGCTGGATATGGGTGCTGAAATTCAGGTTGTTGTCAAGGTATAAGCCTAGGAATTTGCCCCCATTATTTCTGGTAATAGGAGTGTTGTCAATCTTAATGTTAATTTGTGCATCTCCTGCTCTGCTACCAAACATGATGTAGTAGGTTTTGTCAGTGTTAAGCGTAAGTTTATTGGCTGTCATCCAAGTCGATATTTTGATCAGCTCCTCATTCACAATGGTGTTGAGGGTGGCAAGATTAGGGTGAGAGATGACATAAGTCGTGTCGTCAGCAAAGAGAATGGGTTTCAGGTGTTGGGATACGTTTGGAAGGTCATTGATGTATATGAGGAAGAGCAGGGGACCAAGGACACTTCCCTGCGGAACTCCAGTATCAAGTGGCCATGTTGCTGATGCTGTGTCTTTAATGGTGACATACTGATACCTATTAGTAATGTAAGATTTGAAATAAGCAAGCGCATGGCCTCTTATACCGTAATAATCAAGTTTGTGGAGTAGGATGTTGTGGTCTACTGTGTCAAAAGCTTTTCTTAGGTCAATAAAAATTCCTAGTGGATATTCCTTATTTTCCAATGCTGTGTAAAGCAGATCTAGCATTTTTATGATTGCATCATTAGTGCTTTTATTTTTCCTGAATCCAAATTGGCAGGGGTTGAGTATGTTTTGAACCGTTATAAATGAATACAGTCTCCTGTGCACGAGTTTCTCAAAGATTTTGGATAGCAATGGTAAGTTAGATATTGGCCTATAGTTGTTTAAGTCTGTAGGGTCACCACCTTTATGTATTGGTGTAACCCTTGCCATCTTGAGTAGTTTCGGGAAGGTGCTAGTCTCTAGTGACTTGTTAAAAAGTAATGAAATAGCATGCGAAAGGACATGGGCCGCTCGCTTGTACAGTAATGGTGGGACATGTTAAAAAGTAATGAAATAGCATGCGAAAGGACATGGGCCGCTCGCTTGTACAGTAATGGTGGGACATGAGACAGATTCCCCGAGTTATTTTTAAGTGACTTTATAATCTCGGTGACTTCCGTGGGCTCAGTTGGTGCAAGATAGAAGGAATTAGGGAAATTCCCATCTAGGTAGTCCCCGGCATGGGCATTGGTATGTGGGATTTTATTGGCGAGATTAGATCCTATGGTTGAGAAGAAGTCGTTTATCTTGTTAGCTGTGTCAGTGGGATGTAGTGGTGTTTCATTAGGTTTAGTTAGGACAATATTCTTGGTTTTTCTCAGTTTGTGGGTCCCTAGAATCTGAGAGAGTGTTTTCCAGGTCTTTTTTATATCTCCTCTAGTGTCTGTGAATCTACTGGAGTAGTATAGTTGTTTGGCTTTCTTTATTACTTTGGTGAGAGCTGATGAATAATGTTTAAGAATATCTTTGTGTATTAAGCCCTGTCTATATTGCTTTTCATATTGGTGTTTCTTGTCAATGGATTTCAGAATGGTGCTGGTTAGCCATGGGCAACCAAGCCGTTTGTTTGTGATCTGTTTTGTTTTTATAGGACAATGTTTGTTGTATAGTCTAAGTAATTTGTTAAGAAAAATGTCTGTCCAGTCATCAATACCATTGGCCTTGGAGAATTCTGTAGGCCAGTCAACAATCTCTAGGTCAGCTGTGAACTTCCTTACTGAGGCCTCGTCATGGAGTCTAAATGAGACTTTGTTGTATTCAAGTGGTGGTTTACTAATGTTTGTCAGGAGGAAGGTAGGGTAGTGGTCTGTAGTGCTATCTGTGATTATCCCTGATTTAAGGGGGGCTAGTATATTGGTCTATATGTGGTCTATTATGGTTGCACTTGTCTCAGTGAGCCTGGTTGGTTTAGTTATTGTTGGTATGAGAAGTGTGTTGTTCATATTGTTGATGAAATCAGTTACAGGCTGATCATCTAGTAAGCCAAGGTTGATGTTGAAGTCTCCAGCTAAGAGAAGGTGGTGCTTATTCATTTGTCTGTTTGTTATTAGTGACTTTAATTTCTCACTGAAATTTGGGATGTTTGTGTGAGGTATCCGGTAAATGGCACCGATTGTTATAGGCGTCTTAAGGTTTTTTACAGTAAAATTAGCAAAAATGTATTCCCCCAAGATAATTGGTTAGAGTAATAGATTGCAATACCACCCCCAACTTGGTTTGGTCTGCAGTTGTGAATTGCTGTGTATCCTGGTAGAGGGTAGATATCTATTGTGTCCTGCTTAAGCCAGGTTGCAGTAAGAATAATGCAGGAGAAGGGTGTCTTTAGTGATTCAAGGAGTGCTAGGAGGTCATCATAGTGTTTGCTTAAGGACCTGATGTTGTAGTTAAGTACTGATAGACTTTTAGCATTGTTTAGGATAGTGCTGGCTTGTGATGCTGTGTAGTAAAGGCAGTTACTTTCCAATAGGTTTTGATTGGGTGTCAGATTATGGAGGTTTAGATCAGGGTCAACGTGATCAATCATCTTCTAGGTTTAAATTATGGTTATTTATATCCTGAGCTGTGTGTTGAGTTCTAGTACTGATGTCTGTAGTGGTAGGAAGTTTGGACAAGTATATAGCTAGAGTATTTTGGTCATGTAGAGTATAGTCACTACTAAACATAATGAAGTTGATGTTGTCTATGTGTTGTGCTGGAATGAACTAAAGTACAACTAGGTATAAACTAGTAATATAAAAATACAAATTAAAAATAGAACAAGACTCTCACTTGTAATTGCACTAAGGTCTAATAATGACTTTTGTAGAGTCTATGTTTTGAGCTAGAATGAGCTATAGTACAATAGGTTTAATCTAATAATATAAAAATACAAATTAAAAATAGCACTAGTCTCTCACTAGTAATTGCACTATGGTCTAATATAGTGAATTTGGTATTGACTATGTATTGAGTTAGAATGAGCTATGGTACAACTGAATTTAATCTAATAATATAAAAATACAAATTAAAAATAGCACTAGTCTCTCACTAGTAATTGCACTATGGTCTAATATAGTGAATTTGGTATTGACTATGTATTGAGCTAGAATGAGCTAGAGTAAAACTGTGATTAATCTAATAATATAATAAAGGCACAAGACTCTCAATTGTAATTGCACTAAGGTCTTATATAAGTTTACAAGAATTAGAGTATAATTAGATTTAAATTGACAGGATAAAATACACAAATTAAGGTAGCAAAAGAATAATAAAAAAAATGATAAAAATAAAAATGGCAATGACTTGGTTATAATATGCTAGTAAGATGGTAGACAGGATAATATAAAAGTTGTAGTTGAAAATACTAGTTTAAAAAAGTATGGAATAAAAATGGTTAATAAAAGAAGTTTATGATAAGTTTGATCAATATAGTTTAAAGTAAAATTGGGCAATAATAGGGATTTAGAATAAAATTGGGCAATTGAGTATTTTTTAAAGTGAGGTAGAATTATTGAAGACAAGTTATGGTTAGTTTATAATAAAATAAGATAGAACAGTGATGTGGTAAGTTGTAAAAAAGGAGATAGATTCTGTAGATATTAAACACAATTAAGACTATGAGGTAGAATAGTAGTTGAATACAACAATGACAATCAAAAGTAGTTGGGGTATTAGAATTTTAGGGGGGCACAAATTTATGACAATATAACACTAACGGTGGACTATGGGTATTATCTGCACTTTACTCTGATTCTGTGAGTCCAGCCTCACTTAGGAATGTTTTAAGGTCATGTTCTGTAGAGATGAAGTATCTCTTCCCAGTGGGCTGTTTCCTAACCGCGATTTTTCCATCCCTCACAAAGCACTGGTGGATTTTTTGGGCATAGCGTAATTTTCTTAGCCGATAAAGAAGGTTTTGTCTTGTTTTGGTAAGGCACTCATTGACGTAAACATCAGTTTTCATAGAAATAGATGTTTTTAGTAGGTTGTTTCTTTGTAGGCTAGTTTGGAATTTTAACAGCACTGTTTTTTTACCTGCTTGGTAGCCCATCAGTTTGCAATCCTTTAGGTCGTTACTACGTATGTTAAGGCGAAGGTGGTCCTTGATGAGCTGTAGGGTGGTCTCCATGCAGGTCTCTTGGGTGACTGTGGGTGGGAGATGTTTGCTGTTAACTACAACAGCGTCAGATAGCTGCTGTTGGTCATTATGGTCTTGGAAGTTGGTTATGACATTGGCAAGTTGTTGGTCCACTCTTGATCTTTCCTCTGTAATGTTGGTAGTAAGTAGGGTGACTTGGTCTTTTAGAGTGTTGATGGTGTCTAGGGACTGGGTGTGGGTGTTGCTTTGTTGTTCTAGAGTGTCTAGTTTATGTTCTAGAGCAGTGATCTTGTTGAGGTAATCTGCATTGCTAGCCTTTAGTTCCTGCATTTCTTGAGTTAGTTTGGTGATCGTTTGATTCTGAATCGTAAGGAGTTTAGCTATTTCTGGGTCGGTGATCTTCTTAACATCAAATACTGGGAAGGAGTTATCTTGGACTGTAGCGGCGGCCATGTTTGTTGTTGTCTGTCGTGTGTTGTGGTGGTGCCGGTGGGTGATGAGGGTTGTGTCCTGGCTGGCAGTACCACAAGTTTTCCTCGTGTTATTACTGCTCTCACCTTTGATGTTAGGAGTCCTTAGCTGATTACTGGATCTTCTTTTATTGTTCTGACCCTTGTCCATTGGCTGTGGCTTCAGGTGAATAGTAGGCGATGGGTGATGGGTGAATGTTGTGGAGTATCACTTCAGTGGCAGCGGGGTAGGAGGTGGTAGTACGAATCCTATTAGTTGGTAATTTGTGAACTTTTGGGTGATTTCTGCAGTTGCTTTATATCATTCTGGGTATCCACACATGTTAGTGTTATGCGGGTCTTGATTAGGTCATCACTGGGCTGCTGGGAACCTCAGGTAGAAGTAAAAATAGAGGACAAGGTTCTTGTTGTCGCTGCCGCTGCCGCTCCTTGGCTTGTGAATGGAGTGAATGTAAGCAGAATAAAGTCGAGTAATATTACTTCCCAGCTATGATTTTTTCTATAGGATGTGAACTTTTTTTTATATTTTTATTAAAAGCGAAACTACATACAAAATTTGAAATCATACAAAAGTGAACTCCACACCATAACCATTATACACATGTCCTCCTGCGGACGGTTATGCCTTCAAACAATGTCTAAAAACCCTAAAGGTATTCCCTCCATCTTACAACATACAGTACGACCAAAGAATATTACATCATTTCATATATCAACTAAAGTTTTCTACCTTCAATTAAAATTAAAAATCAAACTCATCTAATTGACGACAGTTGCCATTGTTATCAATGACCTAGATCCTCTCATGCTGTTGGAGTGTGAGCAAAGTAACATTTATGAAGGGATTCAGGGAAACCGGCAGGCCGGACTTGAGTCCTGGAGATGGGAAGTACAGTGCCTGCACTCTGAAGGAGGGGTGTTAATGTTGCAGTTTAAAAACTGTAGTGTAAAGCACCCTTCTGGCAAGACAGTGATGGAGTGAATGATGGTGAAAGTTTTTCTTTTTCGGGCCACCCTGCCTTGGTGGGAATCGGCCGGTGTGATAATAAAAATAATAATAATAAAATAAATATTCCTTAAACAGTTCCTTCATCCCGTATATATATTCCTACTATACCATGGAAAAAGCCTTCTGATGAGATGACCACTTCCCATATATATCTTCTGACACTTCACAATATGTATGAAATGGACATCCATGGTTAACCATATGAACTTAAAAAACTTCAGTTATAATTATCCTCCATAAACCTTTCTCTTCCTGAAAACACACAATCTCCCCCTTTAACCCCCCCCCCCATGTTAGGTTCTAAATTCACGGTGTATGTTACATATTACTAACTAAAACCAGTGAGTTCCTTATATCTCACAATAACATTATATGCACATGCTAAAAAGGTCGCCTTACACAGAAGACAGCCTTTTAAAAATTGGTAACATACATACCTATACTCTTACATATATATATATACATTTGCGTATATACTCGATCACACATACCCACACCGACTCATACACACACGACAATATATAAGACTTTTACAACCTTATATGTTAATCCTTTATTAGGAAAAAAACAAGGCAATTGAATAATTTTGAGAAAAACATGATTACTCTGTATCCTTCATACCTGTTAACAATGCGTTGATTGTTCCCTCTTGTAGTTGTCTCACAAAGATCATTTACCTTATAAAACTATGATCAACAATGACCTCTTGTCTTTCAACACATGGCTAAACTAAAACATTCACACACAAGAAAACTCTCCAATTACACCACATCTGACATGTCACCCCCTCCCATACAACTCTCATGACAATCTTACCACATTTACATATCCTTCATAGAGGCAGCGGCAGCGGAAGCAGCGACTTCCAAGCTCCGTACTTTTCTCCAACTACCAGAGCTACCAATGCTCCTATGATGACCTAGTTACAAGCAAAACTGCACTACTCAACGTAGCACCCAGAATGACCAAAGATTACCAACAGTGAAACCTACAAATCGAAAATAATAGAGATCAAAGGAAGACTGCACACAAACCGAAAGCAACACCCCGCTGCCAGCCGAACAACGTAACCCTAAGCTTTGTATACTACAACTTCTTCTTAACTACAACAATTCCTGTAGTATTATGAGGCGCAATCTAAGAGGAAACAGCACCAAGGCCAGCAAGAAAACACCGAAAAATCAATTATTCAACAAGTGTAGCCAGGAGGACGCCGGCTCAGCAACCACCCCACTCACCACTGCTCAAGGCGACACCACAACAATAACAACAAACATGGCTGCCACCAGCCCATCCTCCCCTCTCTTCCCCGGATTCAACCTACCAAGTAGTCTCTCAGGTATGACCAACGATCCAGATACCCTAAAGACATGCATCTCCAACTTAGCTATTGAAAATATGAATCTTCGAGAGACGCTAACAAAACAAGACACCAGGATGACACAACTCGAGAACAAAATCCTCAGTCTTGAACAAAAGTTAACAACACCAGGAATGACTAACTGTGACAAGACCATCCAAACAGTCATAGATAGCCATACCCAACAAATAATATCTCTTAATACAAAGGTTGAAGAAGCAGTAAAAGAATGGAAGAACAACTTAGATAACCAGTTCAGTGATTACTTTGCTCTCCAAGAAGATAAAACTGAACAAGATAAACTATCGAACGCAGTAATAGTTAACAGTCCACTTTTTCCCAGTGATATGAACCAAACAAACAGTAAAGAAATTACTCTGCAGATCATAAAAGACCAAACAAGTGTTATTGTACCAGAGTCTGAAATAAAAGAAGCCCGGTTACTAGGATCCCATGGTAGAAAAAGTGTTATGCTTAGATTCCACTCACATGACAGGAAAAAAGACTTAATTATTGCATCTATTAAAGTAAAGAAAGAGGTATACATAAACGAGTGTCTTACCAAAAAACGTCAGAACCTCCTGTATAGAGTCAGAAAACTTAAGCGGTATTAGTTCGAAGAGGAAAGCGAGAAAGTTATGGGAGACACTCACCTGAAAACTTTAAGTGTAGAATATTCCTAATCTCGCTTAATATGTTATGAAAGTTGTGGGAGAATAGTGAATACTCCACTTCCTTGATACACTACGGTATAAGAGTGAATTATTTTTATTTTTTTTATATGTTTAAAAACATACATAGTACAAAATATACACACAAAAACTGGTTTTGTCAAAAAAATGGACCAAAAACAAAACTTGCACAATTATAATCTCACCACAAAATATACTTAATCCATTGAACTAAAAACTTTTACACACTAGTAGCCCTCACTTATTAAACCCCTTCAATGTGCAGGATAACCCTGGCAGCCACATAGTGACAACCCGCCTTTGCATGTACTTACCCTGAAACAGTGTATATATATACATGACAATGTTTATAACCTAAATCAAAAACTCGTACATACAAACTAACATAGATTTATTTAAACTCGCATTTTTATATATATCAGGGAAGAGAAAAAAAACTAACAGAATACACTATGTGCAAAATATCAAAATTTGTCCAAAAAATGGACCAACAATAACTTTTACACAATACAAAACGTCGAAAACATCTTATGCTAAATATAAATTTTTTACAATGTTAGATTCAGTAATGTCTAATATTATGCCTTTAATACTAAAGCAATTTTATATAGAAAAAAAAAAAAAAAAAAAAATCATGTTAATTGACAGTTAGTACATACAAACTAACATAGATCTTGGCATTTATCAACTCGCATTTTATAAAATTTATATATAAAAAAAACCAGCTATGTGCAAAATATAAATTACACTTTTACACAATACAAAACGTCGAAAACATCTTATGCTAAATATAAATTTTTTACAAAGAAAGTCTAATATTATGCCTTTAATACAGTCACCCCTTTGCTAAAAAATCAAACATTGAAAAATAAAAAACCTACCACCCCTTTTAACCCCATTTCACTATATTGTACATCATTTTGCCATTTTTGATTTTGTTCACTACATCACAATAGTTATAAAAAACCGACTGCTATTCTCACATCACAAATTATATTAATACAAGAACAGTATCGGATCATCACATACTATATAAGAGCAAACAGTGTCGCAAAATTTAACGCACTGTACATTTTAACTCAGCGCATACGCAGACAAAAAAAAATCTCGTGAAAAATTATACTATCATGCAACCAAAAAAATCTAAAAAACAAACAAAAAAAAACCAACTCGGGGAGAAAATTTGATACATATTCTTGTACAACTAAAAAACCAAAGTGAAACCTGTTATTCGTTACCATGACTTGATATCATATGGTACCACCTCAAAAGAGCATAATGAGTGATACCTTCACATCCTTCAAAATTCAACACGCTCCTACCCCAGTCAGACCTCTCCCCCCCCCCTACCTGAGAAAAAAACAAACCTGATTTCGGACTACAAGAGTGCACAATATAATGTTAACCCTAACACATATATGAAGCTTTACAAAAGTAAACAAAAAAAAAAATTACATAGGCATATGAAAACAAAAAAAAAATACATAAAGCAAATTAAACAGCAAATACATGATATAAACATGTAAACAGTTCATTTTCAAACACCGGTATCACCAAAATCAAATTGTTTATAACATATTCCTGTAGTCAATTATATTAACCATATTCGTCCACATCATAAAAAACCAACACCCAAGACACCTCAGAAAGCCCTCCCCCTGCCATCCCCTGACACTATACCAACCTCACTCTCCCTATTCATACTCACATCCTTACCTAAAGTCATTAAGTCAAAACCCCAGGCTATCAGCCGTATGTCTTCAGTTCACCCCCCTATGCCCCCCCTCATACTTGAAGACTGTACACACACATACACCACTACCACACACACTTTCCACATTCACACTCCATGGGAAAACAACCCATTCCAGCCCTAACCTACACCCAACCTTAACATCTCACCTACCATCAGATTACGATAACCCAAAGGAAAACTAACCACAACCTCCCATATAATACCCTATTCCTGCAAACCATTCAATACACACTCGCCGCAAGCACCCGCACCCTACACTCATCCCCACCTCCCTCATACCCCAAGACACATACAAAAAATCTGCCACCACATACATCACTGCCCTCCGAATGTCCTTGGAAAGCCCGCCCACATCAAAAAGCAAAGCCCTCAACTTGCCCCCCCCCTGCCACTATACCCAGGACCCTCGCTAACCATTTCCTTAGAGTCCCCAAGTTTTCGCAAAAATATACAGCATGAAACGGTCTCCTCCTCCCCACAAAGTAAAGTGCCATCACCTACATACCCCATTCGATATAGCACCGACCTTGAAGCTAGAATTCCCATAAAAAACCTATATACCACTTCACGAACCCTCGGCTGTAATCTAATCTTCCTAAAATTTTCCCAAATGCCCCTCCAATCAGTTTAGTTTAATATGTTTATTATGCACCCCATACCCATCCTGTGGGCGGTAGTCAAAAGATTACAGAGGTACATAATGGGTCCAGGGACTGGGCCTCAAAGTTTTGATAGCTGAGCAAGGTACAGAGGTAATGAATTCACAATTTACAAAGGTAATGAACTCACAATTTACAAACATACATCCGATATGTAGCTACACCCTGTATCGCCCCACCCTGCCTATCGAACTTAAGCTAAAAGAATCCTTTAGGAGTCAGGAATCGCGGGAAGAACTAAAAGCCATAAATGAAATCGAAAGAAACCCAAAGTATTTCTTCTCCTATGCCAAATCAAAGTCGAGAACAACGTCCAGTATTGAGCCCCTACTTAAACAAGATGGGTCCTACACAGATGACAGCAAGGAAATGAGTGAGCTACTCAAGTCCCAGTATGACTCAGTTTTTAGCAAGCCACTAACCAGACTGAGAGTCGAAGATCAAAATGAATTTTTTATGAGAGAGCCACAAAATTTTATTAACACAAGCCTATCCGATGTTATCCTGACGCCAAATGACTTCGAACAGGCGATAAATGACATGCCCATGCACTCTGCCCCAGGGCCAGACTCATGGAACTCTGTGTTCATCAAGAACTGCAAGAAGCCCCTATCACGAGCCTTTTCCATCCTATGGAGAGGGAGCATGGACACGGGGGTCGTCCCACAGTTACTAAAAACAACAGACATAGCCCCACTCCACAAAGGGGGCAGTAAAGCAACAGCAAAGAACTACAGACCAATAGCACTAACATCCCATATCATAAAAATCTTTGAAAGGGTCCTAAGAAGCAAGATCACCACCCATCTAGAAACCCATCAGTTACACAACCCAGGGCAACATGGGTTTAGAACAGGTCGCTCTTGTCTGTCTCAACTATTGGATTGTAGTGATACTGGTCCTGTGGGGAGCAGCAGCAGGATAATACTGCACCACCTCTAGGGGCCCTTAACAACAACAACAGTTTGGCGTGCGTCATGGGCACCAACATATGGTGTGTGATTCTCTCCTACTTGATCCATTTATCACCGATGCAGATTACATGGTGAGTTTAAATATGTGGCCTGTAGTTATAACTTTTCTCTTGACATATGCAAGACATCACCATCCCTGTAGAAGCCATTATTAGATGTACTAGTCATTATATTTTGTTGTTGCAGAAGTACTATGAAGATTCTATGTTCAATAAAGCCTAGAGATAAGGCCTGTGTTTCTATCACAACAATTTATTGAACATAGAATCCTGGGCTACCTGGTGGTGATCCTGCGCTAGACTACATCACAACATGGAGCGTTTACTGAAACCTGAGAGGCTAGACTGTGACACCAGCTTATCAACGGCTGCTCAGGAATGGAAGCACTGGTTTAAGACTTTCGAAAACTTCTTGGGAGCCCTTCCTAAAGAAGATCTAGATAAACTAAGTCTGCTCATCAATTTTGTGTCACCTAAGATATATGAGGCTATTTCTGAGTGTAATACCTACGAAGATGCTATCAAAACCCTCAAGTCTCAGTATATTAAACCTACAAATGAAATCTTTGCACGCTATCGCCTTGCAACTCGCCGCCAGCAGATTGATGAGTCCTTAGAGGAATACTTTCAAGCACTGAAAATTTTAGGTAAGGACTGTCACTTCCAAGCAGTGACAGCTGCTCAGTATTGTGAAGAGTCCATCAGGGATGCTTTTATCAGTGGCCTGCAATCACCAATAATAAGGCAGCGTTTATTGGAGAATAAAACTCTCGACTTAGCCGCTGCCTTTGACCAGGCAAGAGCTCTAGATTCAGCCCAGAAGAATTCTGAAGTATACAGTACCACTCAGCCTTCTCGAGTGGTAAGTGCTGCAATTCCTGACCAAGACTCTTGCAATGAAGTTACTGGGGAACCTGCCTCAGTGACAGCAGCAGCAGGTACGGTGTGTTTCTTTTGTGGTTTTTCAAGACATCCACGTCCAAAGTGTCCTGCTCGTGAAGCAATGTGCCATAAATGCCACAAGAAAGGTCACTTTGCTAAAGTATGTCGTGCTAATGCATCAACAAGAGCTAGTGCCTCCACACATTCCAGTGATCATGCGACTCTAGCAACAGTGGCTTCTGCGGCTACTCCAAATTCACTGTCAAAGGCAGTTGTGAAAGTATTCATCAAAGGAACAGAAGTAGATGGTCTTATTGATAGTGGCAGCTCAGAGAGTTTCATCAACCTTGACTTAGTTAAACGGCTCTCCTTGACTCTACATCACTCATCAGGTACCGTTTCCATGGCATCAACATCTCTCTCTATTCAGACCTTAGGGTTTTGTAAGGTAAATCTCAGAGTTAATGGAAAGGATTATCAAGATGTACATTTAGCTATTCTGCCACAACTGTGCTCTGATGTTATCCTTGGTCAGGACTTTCAGAAGCTGCATGGTAGTGTCACCTTAACATATGGAGGTGAACTGCCTCCTCTTGTTGTCTGTGGACTTAGCACTTTAAGGGTAGACCCACCAAAGCTGTTTGCAAATCTTACCGCGGATTGCCATCCTATATCAGCTAAGTCACGCCGCTATTCTTATGAGGATCGGATGTTCATTGAGAAAGAAACTCAGAGGCTGCTGAAGGAGGGTATTATAGAACCGAGTGATTCCCCTTGGCGTGCACAGGTTGTTGTTGTTAAAGATGGTTATAGGAAACGGAGACTGGCTATCGATTACTCTGAGACAATCAACAAATTTACACTTCTTGATGGGTACCCTCTACCTCGAATTGACGATACAGTGAACAAAATTGCTCAGTACTACGTGTTTAGCACAATTGATCTGCAGAGTGCCTATCATCAAGTCCCTATAAGGAATGAAGATAAACCATACACAGCGTTTCAGGCTAGTGATGGCCTGTATCAGTTTACCAGAGTCCCTTTTGGAGTCACCAATGGGGTAGCCTGCTTCCAACGAATTATGGATTCACTCATTCAGGAAGAGCAACTCATGGGAACTTACGCGTATTTAGATAATGTTACCATTTGTGGCAAGACCCAGGAGGAACATGATGCAAACCTTGATAAGTTTTTGGAAGCCGCCAAGAAGAAAAATATCAGTTACAATGAGGAAAAGTGCACTTTTTCAACTAAAAGGCTTAGCATCCTTGGTTATGTAGTGGAAGGAGGTTCAATATTCCCAGACCCTGAACGACTACGACCTCTACGGGAACTTCCAATGCCTCAAGACAAAAAGTCACTCCGAAGAACTCTTGGTCTCTTTGCTTATTACTCACAATGGATCTACAACTATTCAAGTAAAGTCCGCCCATTGAGTGCTACCACATTTCCTGTGACAAAGGAAGCAGAAGCCGCTTTCCATACTCTCAAACAGGACATTGAAAACTCAGTAGTTCAAGCCATTGATGAGTCCCTACCATTCGAAGTGGAAACGGATGCATCTGACATTGCCATTGCTGCAGTCTTATCTCAGGCAGGACGACCAGTAGCCTTCTTTTCGAGAACTTTTCAAGGATCAGAGAAATGTTATGCTGCTGTAGAAAAGGAAGCCCAGGCCATCATAGAAGCAGTTCGCCACTGGAGGCATTATTTAACTGGTAGACATTTCACCATAAGGACTGACCAACGGTCCGTGATGTATATGTTCGACAAGAGGCACAAAAGTAGGATAAAGAATGACAAGATATTACGCTGGAGGATGGAACTATCGTGTTATGACTTTGATATTCTGTACCGACCGGGTCAAGAGAACATCTCACCTGATGCATTCTCTAGGTCCCACTGTGGAGCAGCATGTCATGATTTGCAATCACTCTCAGCTCTCCACAAGGCTTTGTGTCACCCAGGAGTTACACGCCTGTACCATTTTGTCAAATCAAAGAACATGCCCTACTCAGTGGAAGATGTGCGACAAGTGATCAGAGCATGCAGAGTATGTGCAGAGTGCAAGCCAAACTTTCATCAGCCAGAGAAGACTCATCTCATAAAATCCACCCAGCCTTTCGAAAGATTGAATATAGATTTCAAAGGACCTCTACCAAGCACAAATCAGAATAGGTATTTCCTTAACATAGTAGATGAATATTCAAGGTTTCCCTTTGTATTCCCCTGTGCAAATATGGCTGCTTCAACTGTTATTAGTTGTCTTTCACAGTTGTTCTCTATTTTTGGTATGCCAGCTTATATCCATTCAGACAGGGGATCCTCGTTCATGAGTAACGAACTTCAGGAGTTTTTGGCTAGCAAAGGTATTGCCTGCAGCAGAACAACAAGCTACAACCCTCAAGGCAATGGTCAAGTGGAGCGGTTCAATGGTACTATATGGAAGGCAGTTACAATGACATTAAAGTCGCGCAATCTACCTGTTCAACACTGGCAAACTGTCCTACCTGATGCTCTTCACTCTATTAGATCACTGCTGTGCACAGCTACTAATGCAACCCCTCATGAAAGACTCCTCAACTATTCACGTCGTTCCTCTATGGGAGCCTCCGTGCCCACTTGGTTATGTCATCCTGGACCCGTTCTCCTGAAGAGTCACCGTAGGATGAACAAGACGGATCCTTTAGTGGAAGAGGTAGAGCTCCTGCAAGCTAATCCACATTACGCCCACATTCGCTACCAAAATGGTGAAGAGACTACAGTATCTACAAGACATTTAGCCCCAGTTGAAATCCCTATTAGTGTGGAATCTCAAGATACACCAATAGATGTGAAAGATGCTTCGTTTTCTCCTGGAAAGCCCCTTGAGACTACCCCTATGGAAATAGAGGATTCTGCTCCAGCAGTTAATCAAACCCCGCTGGAAAATATCGAACCTGGTGAAGAGGCTCAAGGGCTACGAAGGTCGGGACGTGTACGTCGCCCACCTAACAGTTTGGGAGATTACTGTCTCTGATATTTTAGAAGGGGGAGATTGTAGTGATACTGGTCCTGTGGGGAGCAGCAGCAGGATAATACTGCACCACCTCTAGGGGCCCTTAACAACAACAACAGTTTGGCGTGCGTCATGGGCACCAACATATGGTGTGTGATTCTCTCCTACTTGATCCATTTATCACCGATGCAGATTACATGGTGAGTTTAAATATGTGGCCTGTAGTTATAACTTTTCTCTTGACATATGCAAGACATCACCATCCCTGTAGAAGCCATTATTAGATGTACTAGTCATTATATTTTGTTGTTGCAGAAGTACTATGAAGATTCTATGTTCAATAAAGCCTAGAGATAAGGCCTGTGTTTCTATCACAACATGGATCACTACGACAAGGTCCTAAATGCACTAGAAGACAAAAAGAATGCAGATGTAATATATACAAGTGTGACCATGGCGTAATAGCGCACAAAATGCGTGCTAAAGGAATAACAGGAAAAGTCGGTCGATGGATCTATAATTTCCTCACTAACAGAACACAGAGAGTAGTCGTCAACAGAGTAAAGTCCGAGGCAGCTACGGTGAAAAGCTCTGTTCCACAAGGCACAGTACTCGCTCCCATCTTGTTCCTCATCCTCATATCCGACATAGACAAGGATGTCAGCCACAGCACCGTGTCTTCCTTTGCAGATGACACCTGAATCTGCATGACAGTGTCTTCCATTGCAGACACTGCAAGGCTCCAGGCGGACATCAACCAAATCTTTCAGTGGGCTGCAGAAAACAATATGAAGTTCAACGATGAGAAATTTCAATTACTCAGATATGGTAAACATGAGGAAATTAAATCTTCATCAGAGTACAAAACAAATTCTGGCCACAAAATAGAGCGAAACACCAACGTCAAAGACCTGGGAGTGATCATGTCGGAGGATCTCACCTTCAAGGACCATAACATTGTATCAATCGCATCTGCTAGAAAAATGACAGGATGGATAATGAGAACCTTCAAAACTAGGGAGGCCAAGCCCATGATGACACTCTTCAGGTCACTTGTTCTATCTAGGCTGGAATATTGCTGCACACTAACAGCACCTTTCAAGGCAGGTGAAATTGCCGACCTAGAAAATGTACAGAGAACTTTCATGGCACGCATAACGGAGATAAAACACCTCAATTACTGGGAGCACTTCAGGTTCCTAAACCTGTATTCCCTGGAACGCAGGAGGGAGAGATACATGATTATATACACCTGGAAAATCCTAGAGGGACTAGTACCGAACTTGCACACGAAAATCACTCACTATGAAAGCAAAAGACTTGGCAGACGATGCACCATCCCCCCAATGAAAAGCAGGGGTGTCACTAGCACGTTAAGAGACCATACAATAAATGTCAGGGGCCCGAGACTGTTCAACTGCCTCCCAGCACACATAAGGGGGATTACCAACAGACCCCTGGCAGTCTTCAAGCTGGCACTGGACAAGCACCTAAAGTCAGTTCCTGATCAGCCGGGCTGTGGCTCGTACGTTGGTTTGTGTGCAGCCAGCAGTAACAGCCTGGTTGATCAGGCTCTGATCCACCAGGAGGCCTGGTCACAGACCGGGCCGCGGGGGCGTTGACCCCCGGAACTCTCTCCAGGTATACTCCAGGTATACACCAATAACGGCTTCCCCTTCCATTTCCTCACATCCTCCATGACCTCTCCCACCCTTATACCCCTCTCCCCTCCAGCCCTCAGGTACTGCTGCTTCATACACTGCCTTCACTCGTGTGTCCAAAGGTATAAGACCCAGCCCACCCTGCTGCACGCCCGTCATCACCACCTCCTTCCTTAGCCATGGCCTGCCATAACCCCACACATACCTCAAAACCACCCTCTCCAGTTCCTGAATATCACACGACCTCAGAAGATATACTTCTGCTACTCCCCACACTTTACTATACACAAGTGTGTTTACTACCACCACCCTCTGCTGCAATGTTATATCTCCGGCCCTCCACCCTTGCATCCTGCCGATCGCTCTACTCGCAACATCCTTTGAGTTTATTTTCTGTGCCTCCCCAGCATCTGCCATGTACACAACCCCGCAGATCTTGATTCTATCCACTACATTCCACCCATACAGTTCCCCCCCCACACCCACGTACCTACTTCCAATAACTTTGACTTTGCCCCATTAACCCTCATCCCTGTCGCCCCACCAAAGATCTTGATTATACGTCCCACATTCCCCAATCCTATTTCCACTCCCACCAGAACTGTGGTGTCATCCACATACCCCACAATTCCACATCTGCCAGGACCCTCCTCTCCCCCTTTCCCACACTCCTTTCTCTATAAGCCTATAAAAAGGGTCTTGCATGCAAAAAGGATTTGAGACAAGGGACAACCCTGTCGCAAACCCTTCCCCATCTGCACCAGCAAACCTAACTTCCCATTAACCTGTACTCTGACCCTCGCAGGCATATACAAAGTAGTTGCCCATCGCACAATCTCATCCCCAAAACCCTGTTTTTGTAAAATACCCACAACATACGTCTATTCAGTCATAAGCCTGCTTCCAATCAATCCCCAAGATTCCCCCCCCTTGTCCACCCTCCACAAAATCCCTAATTCTCTCATGCCCCTCACGCATACTTCGACCTGGGATCCCACACTGTCCTCTATGTAGAACACGGTCAAGCACCTTTTTCATGTGATTACCTAAAACCTTCGCGAAAATTTTATAATCGGCACACATGAGGGAGATCGCCCTATAGGCACCCAGGGTTTTCCCCCCCTCCTTTGTAAACCAAAACAACTACCCCCATGCCCTGCAATTCCCCCAAGACTCCCCCGTCCTTCATACAGTTAAGCAACGAGACCAGACATTCCTTCAGACAATCCCAATGTGTAATATAAAAATCATTAGGAATTCCATCAATCCCCGGCGCCTTTCCCCTACTCAAACTCATCACCGCCTCCCCCACCTCCTCCTCGCTGATTCTACCCTCTATCATCTCTCTCTCCTTCCTTAAAATACCCCGAATTCCTTCCCCTATAATCTCTCTCCCTCCCTCCACCCTCCCCCTGCTTAAAATTCTCCCTAAACCAAAAATCCGCATAATTACTCATTCCATCGGTGGTTGTAAGTTCCTGCCCCACCCTATAGCCCCCCACCCCTTGACTCGCCTCTAATCCCATAATCCCTAAATCTCCTCAAAATGCATCCTGATGGTTTGTCTCCCCATAGGACCTCCTCTAAACCTTCCCTTACATGTAACGCATCAAAACGAGAATTTTATATATCCCTCAATCTTCCCCTTAAAACCTCTATTTCCCCATATCTAGCCTCCCCGCCCCCTTCATAAAAATCATTGAGCTGCCCCTCAAAATATTTTTGTAAACCAAACCTCCACCACGCCTCATCCCATCCTCTATGCTGGTAATACTCCTTAATTTGCAATTTAGCATACTTCTCCCACCATTCAAATACATCCTCCCAGAGGTGCCACCATCATTCTCTAAAAACCAACCCCTCCCCCTCCCCCTGAAGTAACCTCACATTCAGTTTCTAATAACCCACATACCTACGAACCATTCCGTCCCATGCCACCTTGGCCAAAGCGGTTCGATGGTCTGAAAAACCTAAATCTATCGTCGTTACACTGTCTACTGTAATCTCTCGAGTTATATATATATGGTCCAACCTAGCTGCATAACCCCTCCTCATAAACGTGTGCTCCACTCTCCACCCATCTCCCCTGACTATGTCAAAAAACCCTGCGTCCCTCAAAGAATTCCCTCGACACCCCAAGCACAGACCCTGCACCTCTTGGCTCCACATCCTTATTTCTGATTATACAGTTCCAATCCTCCTACTATAGAAACCATGGGTAAACCCCGCAAGTAGAAAAGCAAAACCTCCCTTACAAAAGTAACCTTTACCCTCATATTGCAATCAGCCGGCATATATATCCCTAGAAAAAACACTAATCTCCCCCCATAGCCCCTCCACCCTCAACACCCTCCCCTCCCCCCTCTTCCCACAGGAGCACTTGGAATGGGCTGGATTCCCTCACTGCCACTGCCACCCCACCCTTTAATTTCCCTGAGCTGCCTGCATACATCCTAAAACCTTTCAGCCTCAAATCTCTACCACACTTAAAATTGTGTTGTTGAATAAAACACACATCAATATTAAAATGCCTCAAAACATCCTCCAACCATACACGTTTTACATGAGCCCTAATGCCATTCACATTTATCGTTAGACACTTAAAGATTCAGAAAGGGGGGCTTTCCTCTGTTTCTGTGGCCTGTCCATTACACTTTTTGCTGTGCCTGTTTTTTCCCATGCACTCTTGCCCGCCTGGACCCCCTCCCCCCCCGTGCACTACCCTGCCCCTTCTTAAACACTCCCGCCCAACTCTTCTTACCAGTACGTTGAGCTGGAGTAATATACTCGTCATCTGACGATCCTCCAGCTCTTTTTTTAGATGTACTCTCAACCTCCATATCATTATGGTAACTCCCGCTGTGCACCTCATCCTCCATTTGCTGCACCTGCAACATGCCAGACTCTGACTCCTGAGGCCCCGGGACCCGTTCACTCAGGTCTTCCTCAACCATCAGAATTCTCCCGTCTACAGGAGGGATCTCCTCCGCTGGCTCATCCAGAAAAAGACTTGATTATCTCCTGCAGGGGTTCAGGTAAAACCTGTAGGTCACCATCCTCCCCTACCTCTACAGGCTGCTATTCACCACCAGGGTCTGCCTGTGTGGGAACATCCAAAGCCACTGGTAACGCCACACAAATTTCTCCCGCTTCCTCCACTTCGTCCACCCAATTACCTTTACCTACTATACTCACAACCTCAGGCAAAGACGCCACCTGAGACTCTGTGACAACTGGCAGGTCCAAAGACCTCGGCGCTGCTGCCCTACCACACCCAGCCGCCATGTGGCCATAAGCACCACACAGGTGACACGTCTTGCGTTGTCCTGTGTAAATCACAAACACCTGTGTCCTGAAATCCTCCAGGACAACATACGATGGAATAGGTCGCCTCAAAGTCATCTTAATGGTGTAGGGTCCTGCAGGCAGCCCTGCATAGATTCCATCCGTCCATCTGCCCAAAGTCGTAGCATGCACTTCACCATATCGTTGAAAAGCCTCTCTAATATTCACTTCATCCACTTCAAAAGGGACATTTCGTATCCTCACCCAGGTGTAATATTTTGAGGCATCCCTCAGGTGTACCTCCAGTCCAGATGAAACGAAGATGGACTTCTCCTGGTATCTTGTCACCGTCCTTTCATAAGCCTCTACATTGCAGAACTTTATGAAGATTTGTGAAGAGCCATTAAGCGCTATTCCATGTAGTTCATCGTTGTCAATGTTAAACGTGTCCCGTATGATCGTTGGCAATAAGACAGAGGCGTTCGTCGAATAAATTGTTCCTTTAACTAGGTCAACACACAGTGTTGCTCCTCCTGCAGTAACTGGTCGCCATCTTGGTGAAAACAGGAAGTTGCACAAACAGAGAAAGCAGGAGCTTTTGCGCAGCACGTCCACACGGCCCGAGAGCGATGAGGACAATGAGTGAATTATTATTGAAGTGTTATGCTTTCTGAATCATTGGGATTGAGTCAAGCAAAGTGTTAGTATGTGAAGTGAATGTCTTACGATACTAGTCATTCAGTATTATAATCAAGACAGAATATTGTGTATAATCTTATTAAGTAAACTCAAGTGTAAATTTCTTATGAGTACCATTTTATGGTGCAGCCTTCTTAAAGTTAACATAAAAACCCTTCTATGGTATATTAAGAAACTTAATAAAAACCGGAAAGAAGCATTGTGATTGTTTACTACTGAACCCTTACATGATTTCATTTAGAGCAGGATATTCAGTCCCGTTCATTTGTTGCAAGAAAGTGCTAAACAGACTGTTGTGCCCTGGCCACAACACCCACCATGAACACAAGCAGGTGTCCCACCAACCATGAACACAAGCAGGTGCTCCTGCTTGTGTGGTGTGAGAGATAAAGAGAAGAGATAAGATCTGCTTAACCCGGGGGAGTGTTAGCTACCCAGGATAACCCAGGAAAGTCAGTGTCATCGAGGACTGTCTGTCTAATTTACAATGGCGTCCTTCATTCTTGTCCCCCCAGAATGCGACCCACACCAGTCGACTAACACCCAGGTACCTACTTATTGCTAGGTGAGCAGGGACAGCAGGTGTAAGGAAACATACCCAACGTTTCACCCATGCCTGGATCGAGCCACAGACGCTTAGAATGTGAACTAAATGAGTACTAATTGAACCACAGAGAGAGAAACTTTTCAAGACAAAGGTGGTGAAATATCCTGATGCTGGTAAAAAGCTGATGATCCATGGAATTTCATTTATCATCTCCTTTCTCAAAATCAGTTATTCATTAGCTTCCATTCCAAAATCGCTGTATAATACAGAGCGAAGAAATATTTACAATATCGGTCTAGAAATGGATGTTGAACTCTACTTATTTAGTACCACACCAAAAATAAAGTTGAATAAAACTGACCGGGTGTATGAGCACATGTGAATACCTATAAAGATGTTATTCCAAATGTAATGTTTCCCTGAAACAAGAATGTTATTACATATAGCGCAAATGCATCAATTACCTAGGTCGTCTGATTTTCAAAACAGAGGAAACTAAATACAAAATTACCCAGACAAAAGTAAATAAAATGAAACACACACACACACACACACACACACACACACACACACACACACACACACACACACACACACACACACACACACACACACACACGAGCAGAATGTTTCAGATATGGGAACAAGAGGACACAACTGGAAATTGAAAACCCAGATGACTTAGAGGAATGTTACTAAGCATTTTGTTCAGTCTTGGACTTGTCAGGAACTGGAACAATCCGGAGAGTGAAGTGGTAGAGGAGGAATTCATGCATAACTTTAAGAAGATGTATGATAAAGCTCTCGAATCCGGGAGGAAGTGGACCTATATACCTCATGGAGACCAATATTGGTAAAAATCCCTCCAGGCCACCAGGCCACGGTGGCAAAAGCTCTTCCTTCACACGCTGAGGATCCGGGTTCGATTCTCGGCAAAGGGGTGGAAACATTGGGCATGTTTCATTGAGGTTTCTAAACCTGTATTCCCTGGAACGCAGGACGGAGAGATACATGATTATATACACCTGGAAAATCCTAGAGGGACTAGTACCGAACTTGCACACGAAAATCACTCACTACGAAAGCAAAAGACTTGGCAGACGATGCACCATCCCCCCAATGAAAAGCAGGGGTGTCACTAGCACGTTAAGAGACCATACAATAAGTGTCAGGGGCCCGAGACTGTTCAACTGCCTCCCAGCACACATAAGGGGGATTACCAACAGACCCCTGGCAGTCTTCAAGCTGGCACTGGACAATCACCTAAAGTCAGTTCCTGATCAGCCGGGCTGTGGCTCGTACGTTGGTTTGCGTGCAGCCAGCAGCAACAGCCTGGTTGATCAGGGGCTGATCCACCAGGAGGCCTGGTCACAGACCGGGCCGCGGGGGCGTTGACCCCCGAAACTCTCTCCAGGTAAACTCCAGGTAAACAGCAGTTGTCCATGTTCACCCATTAGTAATAATGGGTACCTGGGTATTAGTCGACTGGTGTGGGTCGCATCCTGGGACAAAACTGACCTAATCTGCCCGAAATGCTCTGCATAACAAGCGGCTTTCTATATAGTAGTATGTCATTGATGTCAGGTAGGACTGTATACCTTGTACATGTACTTGTAGAAATAGATATTATTATTATTGACCTTTCAAGTCCGTAGATAACACATGCTTATTGTTACTGTTATACTTCTATTCACAGATCATAACTTACAGTGCAATATTCGAGGCTTCAAGTGTAACCCGGGTGAACATTAAAATGGTATAAAATACCGACAGGTTGTTAGGTAAGACACATATGCAACAGTTAGGTATCTTTATTATGAAACGTTTCGCCTACACAGTAGGCTTCTTCAGGAGAGGTAAGAACTCAGATGTTGAGAGGTCAGGTCCCTCAAATCCAGCCCCTCTCACTAGTGGAAGTTGTCGAAGTTGATTGCAGGTCTGTACCCAGATACCCTTGTGTTGCAGTGTCTGACAGATTGAATAAAGATACCTAACTGTTGCATATGTGTCTTACCTAACAACCTGTCGGTATTTTATACCATTTTATGTTCAATCTGTCAGACACTGCAACACAAGGGTATCTTGGTACAGACCTGCAATCAACTTCGACAACTTCCACTAGTGAGAGGGGCTGGATTTGAGGGACCTGACCTCTCAACATCTGAGTTCTTACCTCTCCTAGTGGCCTACGTCTCACCTCTTGGCGCTATAAAAAGCTCCATCCTGTCACTTCTTCTCCATATTGTTTCATGCTATGGAACAATGCTCTTCTCCAGACTGAGGGACTGACCACCTCAAAACTTTAAGGGTGATGGACTGATTACATCGTCTTCAAGTATCTTCTGCTTCTATCAACTTTTCTGTACTTGACTGAAGAAGCCTACTGTGTAGGCGAAACGTTTCATAATAAAGATACCTAACATCAAAGCTGCTTTCATAGAAAACCTGGAAGCTTTCTACAACAGATGGGAACATAAAAAGTCTGGGCTGAATGGTACTGCCCTTGATACTGGCCATGTAGTCACAAACTGTAAGGCTGGAGGTGATGTCCTGGGAGACAGTAATAGTAAAGCTGGAGGTGCTGTCCTGGGAGACAGTAATGGTGAAGCTGGAGGTGCTGTCCTGGGAGACAGAAATGGTGAAGCTGGAGATACTGTCCTGGGAGACAGTAATGGTGAAGCTGGAGATTTTGTCCAGGTAGTCGGGAATTATACGCAGGAAGGAATACATATAAATGACCTCATAGGGGACAGGAGCCATAGTAGGGAAACAAGTGTAGTCAAAGATAAGATAAAACCAATATTGCAAACTAGAAATACCGCAGGAAATAGCAAACAAGAGGACTCCAATAGCAATAGTGAGGATAAATTACCAAAAACAACTGGTGGGAGCTCCATTGTTGGTGCTAGGGAGGATAGAAGTAAGACAGGGAAACATGCACCAACAGGGAATACAGTCACAGAAACCCAAGGCAAGCGGAAACCAAGCCTGTGCACATACTATGCACTTGGTATCTGCTGGCATGGGAAATCTGGAAAAACAGATGGGACGTGCAACTATGACCACCCTAGAAAATGCCATGCCCATATGACAACAGGAAAATGCAAACTCCCTTCCTGTAAGCTTTTTCACCCTGAAATGTGTACCTCTTCAGTACAGGAAAGACTGTGCTATAACTTAAATTGCCAGGCATACCATCTAAAGGGGACAAAAAGATACAAAACATCCAGGCCATGGGAAAACCTGGGTAGCCACAGCCACTCAAGAGGGAGAGGTTTTTAGTGCCAGGAAGGAAAAAAAACTGGCAGGAAATGGCAGAAATCGTACACCAAATCCAGTCATTCCTGGAGTGGAACCACAGTCGATGGCCTCCGCTCCAAACCAACAGATACAGATACTAATGCCGGAAAAAAAATCCCCCCCCCAGTACCAACAATACCACCAGTCCGATAACATTCTTCTTTGCAAATATACAGGGTCTAAAGCCAGCAACAAACAACAAAATACCTTTCATCCATGGACTGCTTGCAGAGGCAAAGGCAATGTTCGCGGCTTTCACTGAGACCCACATAAAGGATCACTTGGACAACGAAATATGGATCCCAGGTTACAACCTATACAGATGTGACAGAGTGAACAGGCAAAAGGGGGGGGTTGGCCTGTACATTGCAGAGTCACTTGTTTGCACAGAACTGCTTAATGCCTCAAATGACGTAGTGGAAGTTTTAGCAGTAAAGGTCGAGAACCCAAACCTAGTCATTGTGGTAGTCTACAAGCCTCCGGATGCAACATCCCAGCAATTCCAGGAACAGCTGTTAAAAATTGACCACTGTCTGGAAAATCTTCCAGCTCCTGCACCCAACATCTTGCTCCTGGGGGATTTCAACTTAAGGCACCTAAAATGGAGGAATATAGCAAATAATATTGTTGCAGTAATAACACCAGGAGGCAGCTCTGATGAAAACTCACACTCACACGAGCTTTTAAATCTCTGCACAAAATTCAATTTAAACCAGCAAATAATAGAGCCTACTAGACTGGAGAATACACTAGACCTCATATTCACTAACAATGATGATCTGATAAGAAATGTCACCATATCAAAAACAATATACTCAGATCACAACATAATTGAGGTTCAGACATGTATACGTGGAGCCCCAGACCGACAAAATGAGACTAGTCACGAGGGAGCATTCACCAAATTCAACTTCAATAACAAAAACATAAAGTGGGACCAAGTAAACTAAGTCCTAACCGATATAAGCTGGGAAGATATACTAAGCAACACAGACCCAAACTTATGCCTAGAACAGATTAACTCGGTGGCACTCGATGTATGCACAAGGCTTATTCCTCTAAGAAAAAGGAGGAGTAGATGTAAAATAGAAAGAGACAGGCGCTCCCTTTACAGGCGACGGAAAAGAATAACAGAGCGGCTAAAAGAGGTCAATATATCTGAAATGCGCAGGGAGACACTGGTCAGAGAAATCGCAAGCATCGAACTTAAGCTAAAAGAATCCTTTAGGAGTCAGGAATGAGGTGCAGGGTAGTAGTAGTAGTAGTAGTAGTAGTAGTAGTAATAGTAGTAGTGAGAGGCAACTGAGAGGTCATGTCCCTCTCAGATCCAACCCTTCTCACTTGAAAAGCTTGTTCAAGGTGTTTTCTGTACCAAGATGCCACGTGTTGCAGTGTCTGACAAGTAAAGTCGTAGAATTTGAGGTTGTCAGTCCCTCGGCCTGCAACACGTGGCATCTTGGTACAGAAAACACCTTGAACAAGCTTTTCAAGTGAGAAGGGTTGGATCTGAGAGGGACATGACCTCTCAGTTGCCTCTCACTACTACTATTACTACTACTACTACTACTACTACTACCCTGCACCTCTCCTTCCGACAGTATTTAAGTCTCCGCACTGTCGCTTGATCTTCAGATAGTTCCTGACTATGGAACTGAACTTCTCCAGGCCGAGGGACTGACAACCTCAAATTCTACGACTTTAAGGGTGATGGACTGATTACATCGTCTTCACATCTCTACTGTTCCTGCCTACTTTCTGTATTCGACTGAAGAAGCCTACTGTGTAGGCGAAACGTTTCGGAATAAAGTTGTCTAACTGTTGCATATGTGTCTTACCTAACAAGGAGTCAGGAATCGCGGGAAGAACTAAAAGCTATAAATGAAATCGAAAGAAACCCAAAGTATTTCTTCTCCTATGCCAAATCAAAATCGAGAACAACGCCCAGTATTGGGCCCCTACTTAAACAAGATGGGTCCTACACAGATGACAGCAAGGAAATGAGTGAGCTACTCAAGTCCCAATATGACTCAGTTTTTAGCAAGCCGCTAACCAGACTGAGAGTCGAAGATCAAAATGAATTTTTTATGAGAGAGCCACAAAATTTGATTAACACAAGCCTATCCGATGTTATCCTGACGCCAAATGACTTCGAACAGGCGATAAATGACATGCCCATGCACTCTGCCCCAGGGCCAGACTCATGGAACTCTGTGTTCATCAAGAACTGCAAGAAGCCCCTATCACGAGCCTTTTCCATCCTATGGAGAGGGAGCATGGACACGGGGGTCGTCCCTCAGTTACTAAAAACAACAGACATAGCCCCACTCCACAAAGGGGGCAGTAAAGCAACAGCAAAGAACTACAGACCAATAGCACTAACATCCCATATCATAAAAATCTTTGAAAGGGTCCTAAGAAGCAAGATCACCACCCATCTAGAAACCCATCAATTACACAACCCAGGGCAACATGGGTTTAGAACAGGTCGCTCCTGTCTGTCTCAACTACTGGATCACTACGACAAGGTCCTAAATGCACTAGAAGACAAAAAGAATGCAGATGTAATATATACAGACTTTGCAAAAGCCTTCGACAAGTGTGACCATGGCGTAATAGCGCACAAAATGCGCGCTAAAGGAATAACAGGAAAAGTCGGTCGATGAATCTATAATTTCCTCACTAACAGAACACAGAGAGTAGTCGTCAACAGAGTAAAGTCCGAGGCAGCTACGGTGAAAAGCTCTGTTCCACAAGGCACAGTACTAGCTCCCATCTTGTTCCTCATCCTCATATCCGACATAGACAAGGATGTCAGCCACAGCACCGTGTCTTCCTTTGCAGATGACACCCGAATCTGCATGACAGTGTCTTCCATTGCAGACACTGCAAGGCTCCAGGCGGACATCAACCAAATCTTTCAGTGGGCTGCAGAAAACAATATGAAGTTCAACGATGAGAAATTTCAATTACTCAGATATGGTAAACATGAGGAAATTAAATCTTCATCAGAGTACAAAACAAATTCTGGCCACAAAATAGAGCGAAACACCAACGTCAAAGACCTGGGAGTGATTATGTCGGAGGATCTCACCTTCAAGGACCATAACATTGTATCAATCGCATCTGCTAGAAAAATGACAGGATGGATAATGAGAACCTTCAAAACTAGGGAGGCCAAGCCCATGATGACACTCTTCAGGTCACTTGTTCTATCTAGGCTGGAATATTGCTGCACTCTAACAGCACCTTTCAAGGCAGGTGAAATTGCCGACCTAGAAAATGTACAGAGAACTTTCACGGCGCGCATAACGGAGATAAAACACCTCAATTACTGGGAGCGCTTGAGGTTTCTAAACCTGTATTCCCTGGAACGCAGGAGGGAGAGATACATGATTATATACACCTGGAAAATCCTAGAGGGACTAGTACCGAACTTGCACACGAAAATCACTCACTACGAAAGCAAAAGACTTGGCAGACGATGCACCATCCCCCCAATGAAAAGCAGGGGTGTCACTAGCACGTTAAGAGACCATACAATAAGTGTCAGGGGCCCGAGACTGTTCAACTGCCTCCCAGCACACATAAGGGGGATTACCAACAGACCCCTGGCAGTCTTCAAGCTGGCACTGGACAAGCACCTAAAGTCAGTTCCTGATCAGCCGGGCTGTGGCTCGTACGTTGGTTTGCGTGCAGCCAGCAGCAACAGCCTGGTTGATCAGGCTCTGATCCACCAGGAGGCCTGGTCACAGACCGGGCCGCGGGGGCGTTGACCCCCGAAACTCTCTCCAGGTAAACTCCAGGTAAACTGTTGCATATATGTCTTACCTAATAACCCGGGTGAGCTTCAGGTATTGCTCTTCCAATTTTTTCTATATGTGCTTGTTTACAAGAACCAAAATCGCTCTCCGCTACTATCCATTCCCTCTCGGGAATGTTCGCGCTGGTATACCACTTTCTCAGACCTTTGTTCATAGTTCCCTGTATTACACTGCATCCCGTATCTACTTGAACCAATGGGATACAGTTTGCTCTTTGTATCTTTTTCCTTCTCTACCATTATCTATTCCTAATGTTGATTTTCTGGTCTCTTCCTAACCTCCACTACCTCACCAAACCATACCACAGGCGGGGACAGAACCCGCGATCAGAGAGTCTCAAAATTCCAGACCGTCGCGTTAGCCACTCGACCAGCTAGCCACAATAAGATTCGTCCAACTAGGTATATTTCTACACCATATGGTGTATGGTTTGCTTGCAATCGTGTCATTACGATTTCGTGAGTCCACTACCTCATCTAGCTGCCGACCGTCTGCAACTAGACCTGAAGGTATTCATATTTGCTTCAGCATTTACATCCGCTGGCTCTCGTAATCCTCTTACATTTCTTTAATCTTGTTTGGTTGCAAAGGGTTCTTCCTCGTCCATGGAAAACTCCCGTTGTTCTGCCCTGTCATAAACCAGGTACTTGAAGCCATGATGCCTCCCACTATCGTCTCATTGTTCTTACTAGTGCAGTTTGCAAGTTGCTGGAACGTCTATTAAATAGACGTTTAGTGTTGTATTTGGAGGCACACAGTCTTTTCACTCGCCAATTTGGCTTTCGTAGGGGCCGATATATTTCTGACTCCTCACTCCGTTTAATTATCCATGTTCGTAATGCCGTTGCTAGTAAACACTTGGTTATTGCAGTCTTTTGTTTTATCTTGAAATAACGTATGGCACTACCTGGCGGTATAACACCTTGGCCAAAGTTCCTTCCTTAGGCCTTCAGGACAGTCTGCCACTTTTCCTTCAAAATTTGTTGTCCGAGAGACATTTCTGTTTCCGGGTTAATAATACATTTTTCCCTGTGTCCTGGAAATAAGATGTGGTAGCCAGGCGACTAGTCCGGCAGAAGATATCAGAGTTGTGTTCTTAGCACCACTCTTTCTACTCGCTATCAATGACCTCATTAAGATAGTGACCTGGGCGTCACTGTATCTCAATGATTTTGTTATAGCTTCTGCAGGCGCTGTCACCTAGTAGCGACCTCTCTCCAGAATGTTGTCGATCGTGTTTCCCACATGGGATTAATTTTTCTGTTACTTAAACACATCAGATTACTTTCATTCGACACGTTATACCCGTATAGTTCCTGTATCCCTGAACAAGATACAGTCAGGTTTCTCTGCCATCTCGTTGATCGATGAATGTCCTAGAAACCTCACATTACCTCTCTGAAAGCAATTTGCCAAGGGAGACTAAACTTTCTGAAAACCCTTCCCATCTTTCTAGGGAGGCTGATAGACGAACTCACCTTCGCCTTCATTCTGCCCTAATCTTATCGAAACTGGATTATCGCGACGAGCAATATTCTGCATCCTCGCCTGCAAAAAATAGCTGGGATTAAGTTTCGAAAGATCTAAACTTAATCTCATTCATCATCAGGGACTGCATTTGTGTCTAGGTGCTTTTGTTCCTTCCCGGTTAAGTGCCTTTATACAGAGGCGAATGTTTCATGTTCTGTACGATCGGCGTGATGCCTATTGACTTCGATATTTTGTCCGCTCTCACGACCTTCACGATCCTTTTACATACAAGTTGGTAACAAATGTTAGTAGTGCTCAGTTATTTGTTCGCTGCCCCTGTTTACTTCGACTCTTTTCTCATCGTATTAACTCTCTCTTGACTTCTTCATGTCCATCCAGCTTTTAACTTTTCTCTTTTCTCTTGGGAAGTTCCAACAACTCGTGTCTATTCTTTCTCACTTTCGTGCACGAAAGCTCAATTACCTACTGCAGCATCTCGCTCCCTAATTCTTGACCACATCAGATATTATCATCCCGTTGCACTTTACACTGATGGTTCTAAATCCTGTGATAAGATAAGATAAGATTTCGTTCGGATTTTTAACCCCGGAGGGTTAACCACCCAGGATAACCCAAGAAAGTCAGTGCGTCATCGAGGACTGTCTAACTTATTTCCATTGGGGTCCTTAATCTTGTCCCCCAGGATGCGACCCACACCAGTCGACTAACACCCAGGTACCTATTTGCTGCTAGGTGAACAGGACAATAGGTGTAAGGAAACGTGTCGAAATGTTTCCACCCGCCGGGAATCGAACCCGGGCCCTCCGTGTGTGAAGCGGGAGCTTTAGCCACCAGGCCACCGGGCTTGCAGGCTTGCAGCACTTTTTCCGGACAGAGCTGTACGAGGTCATTTATTAGACTTATCTAGCATTTTCACAGCTGAACTGTATGCAGTTCACATCACTGTTATATATATTGCATCTCTGTCTACCTCAACATTCGTAGTAGTTTCAGACTCCTTTAATGCTTTACACGCTATTAAAAAAATTGATTCTCCTCATCCCCTCGTTCTGTTTTGGCGAAGGAAATACAATTCAGTTAATCTCTGCTGTCTTTTGCTTGTTCCCAAGTGGTAATCGCATAATGACAAGGTGTGTAGACCATATCTACACCTATGTTCGTAATATCATTCATAACAAATTGTATTCTGTCAAGCCTTGTTTGGGTTTCTGGTCGTCTTATCACTGTCGTATTTGGGAGTCTACACTCTCCTGTCATCATATCGGACACACACGTCTCATTCACAGGTATCTCATGGAGAAGCTCCCAGTGCCACTCTGTGAGAATTGCCAAGTTTCGTTGTCAATTCAGTCTACTAATAGACTGTCCTGTCTACCAACAAACACGCAGAATTTACCTCCGATGTGGTCACCTCTCTAATGTATTTACTTGTTGACAGCCCCACCTTTGACACACATTCCCTAAAACATAGATAAAGATTTTATTTCTTTGTAAAGCTTACAATGTGTATTTATAATTTTGGTTTGCTAGGTACAAAGAAAGCCACTATCACTTTTTGTCAGTGACAGCTTTATTACACACTTTGATTATATTTTAACTTTAGTGCTCCCTACCACCCATACTAACTCTGCTTCTTGCATACTCCTAATCCTCGCTGGTCTCTGGTCTTCACATAGTTCATCTTTTAGCACATCCTGCCCTGCAGTGCTCTGACCCTTGTTGATTTAACCCTTAGTTTCGATTGTAATAATAATCGAATTATAAGTGAATTAAATAGAAACGTGTTTGTCCAGTCAACTAATTACTTAGTCTTAGCGCTTCTTTTTGATTATAATAATAATAATAATAATAATAATAATTACTTAGTACTACTACTACTATTAATAATATTAATAATAATAGCAATAAAAAGTCAAGAAAATGTAACTCTTTACCTAGTACCTGTGTCCAGATTGAGCCAATTGAGTAGGCACTTGTTATGAGGCTCTGTGTCCACTCGTCCCACTCAAACTCCCCGTCCTGCAAGATACACACAGGGTGAGCATATGTTGGGGTGACAGTGACATTGATAAATGGTTCAGAGAACCGACAAGGTAATGTTTCACGACTCTAACCGCGGGCTCAAGCCCCGCCCATGGTGTGGTTTGGTTAAGAATGGTGAAGATCAGGAGTTTGAGATTGGTGTGGTAATAATTTAGCAATGTTTGAATATGCTTCTGTCAAGTCTGATTTAAGTATGCATAGTATGATTTTGCAGAAAAATGTTGTAATCTCTGTTGACCTAAGGTAGAATATTAGAACATTTGCAAATATAGCACAATGGCACTAATGCTATTTGATACAGTTTAGTAACCTAAAATGAACGAAGATATTATTGAAGTAACTAAGGACTGTAACATTTAAAATTTTTCAGAAACTCGAGGCTGCAGCACTGTTCTGGCCCAGCACAGCGGAAACCATTGTCGAGATTACACAGAGTATCCAGGACCTACTGACAGTATTTCCTTGTCATTGTAGATTCTTATTCAGTTTTTTGGATGGTCATATAGCTAACTCTGTGACTTTTACTGTTTGTTCCTAATTGTTTCTAAAATCCTTTTTTTTTTTTCTTCAATTTAGGTTTGCCAAACATGATTGATCCAGATAAGCAGGACAATCGGGATCATTTTGGAGGAGCTAGAATTTAGGCAGAAGTTTATATCATTGACGTTTTCTCAGGTGGCATAAATTTACATCATCGACAGATTAAGAGTTAAATAATTTCCCATTTAACTCTTCTGAACGGCTCCAATATTTAATGGCTGATGTATCTTAGGACCAGGACGGTACCCATTAAGTCTCGTATGCGTGCTGGCAAATTTTTTTTATGTAAAATAGTCAGTTTGTCATAACTGTAGACTGACTCATCTATTGATCTTGACATCTTCATCACTGGTGTTGTGCCCTAAACAAAACTTACATAATTCTGTTGACTGACATAAGTCCCGTTCTGTCAATTGTACTGAATGGTGATATTCATTTGATATTCAAAACATTATTGATAATAAATTCAATAAAAAGGATAATAAAATTACAGAAACAGTTAAAAATCTTGGAGTGGTTGGAATGGGATCAGCCACCGAGTAATGCGCATTCTGATCGTCTTCAAACTTACACCGTTAGTGGGATTTACTAAAACAGGTGTCACTCTGAGCTATGTAAATTTCAATTTGCTATTTTTATTAAGTGGTATTTTTAAATATCATAACTAGAGAATGCCTCTACTGACTGATACGAAATGTCACCATATCAAAAACAATATACTCAGATCACAACATAATCGAGGTTCAGACATGTATGCGCGGAGCCCCAGACATACAAAATGTGATCAGTCACGAGGGAGCCTTCACCAAATTCAACTTCAATAACAAGAACATAAAGTGGGATCAAGTAAACCAAGTCCTAAACGATATAAGCTGGGAAGATAGACTAAGCAACACAGACCCCAGCTTATGCCTAGAACAGATTAACTCGGTGGCACTCAAGAGTGTAGATGTAAAATAGAAAGACAGGCGCTCCCTTTACAGGCGACGAAAAAGAATAACAGAGCGGCTAAAAGAGGCCAATATATCTGAAATGCGTAGGGAGTCACTGGTCAGAGAAATAGCAAACATCGAACTTAAACTAAAGGAATCTTATAGGAGTCAGGAATCGCGGGAAGAACTAAAAGCCATAAATGAAATCGAAAGAAACCCAAAGTATTTCTTTTCTTATGCCAAATCAAAGTCGAGAACAACATCCAGTATTGGGACCCTACTTAAACAAGATGGGTCCTATACAGATGACAGCAAGGAAATGAGTGAGCTACTCAAGTCCCAATATGACTCGGTTTTTAGCAAGCCGCTAACCAAACTGAGAGTCGAAGATCAAAATTAATTTTTTATGAGAGCCACAGAATTTGGTTAACACAAGCCTATCCAATGTCATCCTGACGCCAAATGACTTCGAACAGGCGATAAATGACATGCCCATGCACTCTGCCCAAGGGCCAGACTCATGGAACTCCGTGTTCATCAAGAACTGCAAGAATCCCCTATCACGAGCTTTTACCATCCTATGGAGAGGGAGCATGGACACGGGGGTCGTCCCACAGTTACTAAAAACAACAGACATAGCCCCACTCCACAAAGGAGGCAGTAAAGCAATAGCAAAGAACTACAGACCGATAGCACTAACATCCCATATCATAATCTTTGAAAGGGTCCTAAGAAGCAAGATTGCCACCCATCTAGATACCCATCAATTACACAACCCAGGGCAACATGGGTTTAGAGCAAGTCGCTCCTGTCTCTCCCAACTACTGGATCACTACGACAAGGTCCTAGATGTACTAGAAGACAAACAGAATGCAGATGTAATATATACAGACGTTGCAAAAGCCTTCGACAAGTGTGACCATGGCGTAATAGCGCACAAAATGCGTGCTAAAGGAATAACAGGAAAAGTTGGTAGATGGATCTATAATTTCCTCACAAACAGAACACAAAGTGTAGTAGTCAACAGAGTAAAGTCTGAGGCGGCTACGGTGAAAAGCTCTGTTCCACAAGGCACAGTACTCGCTCCCATCTTGTTTCTCATCCTCATATCTGACATAGACAAGGATGTCAGCCACAGCACCGTGTCTTCCTTTGCAGATGACACCCGAATCTGTATGACAGTGTCTTCCACTGGACGGTGGCCCAGTGGCCTGGTGGCTAAAGCTCCCGCTTCACACACGAAGGGCCCGGGTTCGATTCCCGGCGGGTGGAAACATTTCGACACGTTTCCTTACACCTGTTGTCCTGTTCACCAAGCAGCAAATAGGTATCTGGGTGTTAGTCGACTGGCGTGGGTCGCATCCTGGGGGACAAGATTAAGGACCCCAATGGAAATAAGTTAGACAGTTCTCGATGACGCACTGACTTTCTTAGGTTATCCTGGGTGGCTAACCCTCCGGGGATTAAAAATCCGAACGAAATCTTATCCATTGCAGACACTGCAAGGCTCCAGGCGGACATCAACCAAATCTTTTAATGGGCTGCAGAAAACAATATGAAGTTCAACGATGAGAAATTTCAATTACTCAGATATGGTAAACATGAGGAAATTAAAACTTCATCAGAGTACAAAACAAATTCCGGCCACAAAATAAAGCGAAAAACCAACGTCAAAGACCTGGGAGTGATCATGTAGGAGGATCTCACCTTCAAGGACCATAACATTGTATCAATCGCATCTGCTAGAAGAATGACACAATGGATAATGAAAACCTTCAAAACTATGGATGCCAAGCCCATGATGGCGCTCTTCAGGTCGCTTGTTCTATCTAGGCTGGAATATTGCTGCACACTAACAACACCTTTCACGGCAGGTGAAATTGCTGACCTAGAAAATGTACAGAGAACGTTCACGGTGCGCATAACGGAGATAAAACACCTCAATTACTGGGAATGCTTGAAGTTCCTGAACCTGTACTCCCTGGAATGCAGGCGGGAGAGATACATGATTATATACACCTGGAAAATCTTAGAGAGACTAGTACCGAACTTGCACACGAAAATCACTCACAACGAAAGCAAAAGACTTGGCAGACGATGCAACATCCCCCCAATGAAAAGCAGGGGTGTCACTAGCACGTTAAGAAACAATACAATAAGTGTCAGGGGCCCGAGACTGTTCAACTGCCTCCCAGCATACATAAGGGGGATTACCAATAGACCCCTGGCTGTCTTGAAGCAGGCACTGGACAAGCACCTAAAGTCGGTACCTGACCAGCCGGGCTGTGGCTCGTACATTGGATTGCGTGCAACCAGCAGTAACAGCCTGGTTGATCAGGCTCTGATCCACCAGGAGGCCTGGTCACAGACCGGGCCGCGGGGGCGCTGATCCCCGGAACTCTCTCCAGGTAAACTCCAGGTAAACCCAAAATTTTGAGCTGGTGCAGTGAGTCGTGGCAGGGTGTGAGATTGGTGGAAATAGTATATGTTAGAGTGAAGTGGGCAGTATCGTTTGCTTATGATTTGGTGCGAGATAACTATGTGTTGTGAGTGCGCTGTCTCTCACTGGTGGGATGCTTCTGTAATGTTACTGAATCAGTGTAGATAATGACACATTAGCAGTTCAGTACATCTATGGAGGAAACTTTTCGTCATAATTGGCTTCTCCAGTCCTGATGCATTTTGTGGGTATACAGTACCCACAAGATATTAATTCAGTTTAATATCTTTATTTTGCCCCACATACCCATCCCGTGGGAGGTAGTCAAACGATCACAGAGGCACATGATGGGTCCAGGAACTGAGCCGCAACACCTGGCAACGCCAACCAGTGGCCTTATTATTATTATTATGATAGGACACGACAAACTCTCATTGTGACGGTGATTAACAAATTAAACATTACCAGACTGTGTTTCAGATCAATGATTATCACCGTTAATGTAATATCAGCATCACTGTTGATGACGCAACATACGACAGTGTTACCATTAATGTTCTTTGGTGGTAAAGTCACCTCCTGCAGTGATGCAACACACGATAGGGTGGCCCATGTTTGGTAGGCTATGCTCTCCCTTCACACACTGAGGGTCCGTGGTTCGATTCCCAACAAGATTTGAACAGACTGATGCAGTGGTCGGAGGAGTGGCAAATGCAATTTAATGTAGACAAATACAAAGTTCTAAACATTGGACAGGAAAATAACCATGCCACATATGAACTAAATAATGTAGATCTTAATATTACTGATTGTAAAAAGGATTTGCGAGTTCTGGTTAGCAGTAATCTAAAATAAAGACAACATT
>NC_091365.1:16608757-16716257 GCF_038502225.1 Cherax quadricarinatus | reverse complement strand
GCCACAAACACGTAGGAGCAGACTGCTGAGATCTATCATACACAACTTTCTAAAACAACATGTTTAAAAAATGAAGAGAATAATAAAAATATGCGAAAACTTCATTTTACTTCCAGTGAAGCCAACGTAATGAGGATGTAACTGTGAACGCCCGGGAACTGTGACCCGTTGAAGCAAGCGATCACTTGTGTGCCAACATTCAGCCGTCAAGTGTAAGTAAAACTAAAGAAAAAAGAAAGTAGACAAATGCAGAAGTTGATATGTGATGATTCAAAAGAGACTTTCAAGAGGGAAAGTCTCTCGCTGTATGACGTCTCACCCACACGAAACTTTATCAAGTACACAGAAATAACCAGAAATATCATTTTGTAAAACAATAATTCTGAGATCAGTAAGGAAGACAGTCAGGTGACAACCTGCAGTCTCACCTCACTGTGTGAAAGACGACTGATATATCATGAAAACGACACAATAAAAGGTCTATGAGCACCTCAATCCACCTCAGCAAAACAATAGGATAAAACAGCGAAGTGTGCAGAATAAGCTAACAAAACCCATCACAAACATTGTCCAGAAGTAACACGTAAAAACAAACTTCTTGACCTGACGCCCAGATCCAGGTCCCTCCCTTTCATGGTGTCACCTGATTTTTACCTTTACTGACCTCTCCACCATCTGACCTGACCTCAGTATACTTGCACGCTTTATAAAGCGACATTTTGGCTGATTTGTGTGCACTGTGAATAAAAGACTTTTCATGCTGCAAGTGTCTTAAATCACCAAAAGAGGGAAATTATGAGAATATGAGAAATATAATCACGAAAGGTGATTAGCCGAAATTTCGGCTAGATCCTGCTTGTACCTGTGTCTGGATGCTGAAACGTGCAGACACGCCATCAGGATAACTCATTGAGAGACGGATGCTTCTTGTGTAGGGTGATGAAGTGAACAACTTCATTCCTTCCTCTCTCCGGGCAAACACAACTTGCTGTGACCACCACTTTCCACCATTTATCCCACCACTGCCATCAATGTGAAACAGATTATTTGGTGATGCTGGTAGCGGGGAGTAAATGATAAACGTCTTCGGAGGCTTCTTACTTTATTTGCAAAGTCGTGGTGGGTACACAGGCTTGTGTGTTAAGTGCCCATGGTCCGGGAGGGCCATGCCTATGAGGGAGAGAGGGAGTGGACTTGTTGACTGACTCTAGGCTGCTGAGTGAGTGAGAGCGAGTGGGACCAGCGTCCCACTGACCTGGGCAGGCCTAGAAGCAGACAACAAGTCTACTCCCTCTCTCACTCGTGGGCATGGCCCTCACAACCCATAGGCACTTAACACACAAGCCTGTGTACCCACCACGACTTTGCAAATAAAGTAAGAAGCCTCCAAAGATGTATCATTGAACCCTGCTCTACAAGAGCCACCAAACAAGCTGGTTATAAATGGTGACAACAGAATATAAATGGTGGGAAGCGGTAGTCGCAGGAAGTTGTGTTTGCCCGGAGAGAGGAAGGAATGAAGTTGTTCACTTCATCACCCTACACAACAAGCATCCATCTCTCAGCGAGTTATCCTGATGTCGTGTCTGCACGTTTCAGCATCCAGACACAGGTACAAGCAGGATTTGGCCGAAATTTCTCAAATTTCTTCGAGAATTGTAAGTGACGTCCCAGCGACCCCACGCCACAGCGTCCCACAGTTTCTCAAGTCACATGTTCAGCATCACTTGTATGTTCTGCCATTGTTGTTCAGCTTAGCACAGCTATTTCAGCAAGCCAGAGGTGAGTTTTGTGGTGATTTCGTCGCCCAGTGGGAGTGTATCCCTGTGTTGTGAGTGGGAGAGTGGAAGTGGCCGTTTCCTCGCCTCGCCCACACTCACCCTACTCATACTCACCCGTCTACCATCACTCACCACTACTCACTCCCTCTGCTGTGTTTCTGCTGTTTTCTGTATGAATTCATTGCCAGAGCTGTGTATCCAAGTGCCTGAGGCCACTCGAAGCTACGTGGATCAGCATGCCACGTAGATCACGACACTGCGTGGATCCCGACACCACATGAGGTGTTTACCTGGAGTTTACCTGGAGAGAGTTCCAGGGGTCAATGCCCCCATGGCCCGGTCTGTGACCAGGCCTCCTGGTGGATCAGAGCCTGATCAACCAGGCTGTTACTGTTGGCTGCACGCAAACCAACGTACAAGCCACAGCCCGGCTGGTCAGGATGTGGTGTGGATGAAGCCACGTGGACCTACGAGCCACGTGAGTTACCAAGCCAGATGTCCCAGGCCTCATGCTGTGGTCTGCTGCCCGCATCACATTGATGCCACTGATGCTGCTGCCCGACTTTGTGACCTCATGATGTCTGCCTGACATCACCTCGAGACATCTGCTGACATCACAGTGCTGCTGATGTCACCTCACGACGTCATGCCTGACATCACATGATGTCACATCGAGTGTTTCAGTAATTATGTCAGTATTGTCGAGAAGATTGAGAGAAGATATATGTCGTGTGTTAATTAATTCCTCTCAGTCAGTGTTTTTACATGTTAATGTATGGCTTAGTGTCAGTTTTGTGCACAGAAAAGCATCATTTGCTAGTTTAAACCATGTTGTACCACGGGTGTGTGTGCAGTTTTCCGTGTGTCCTGTGTGGTCTTGAGCCCAGCTGTGTATCGACCACAGGTCTGTGGCCAGACCCCTGCGTAGTACCTTGTGTTGTCACCCAGTGTGACCAGTGCATTTGACAGCTGATATTAGTCAGCCCTGAGCATAGGAGCCCCTTGTACAGAAAGCTCTTATGCTCGTCACTCATAGATGTTCTGCAGAATCGTACCTGCTACGATTCCCATTGAGATTTGTTTCACTTCACCTCCAGACCTTCAGAGTGCAGTTATATGTAGAGAAACAAGTCTGGGGACGTTTAGACTAACCTCTGCTATAACTCCAACTGCCGAGAGAATGACACTCGTCAAGCCGCAGTTAGCCCTGTCAGCAGGCGCTGTGTCAGCCTCGTGTCACAAGCTTCAGTGAGCAGCCTGCACAAAGATGATGTCACTTTGACTGCTAGCCCACACTGCAGTATGGTGTATGATGTTATGGCTCCCTGATGTTTCGCCCAGTCATCTCTGCCATGACTTGCTCCACGACTCACTCCATGCTCTCCGACAGTGACAGCCCAGCGACAGTACCAGTCAAGAAGTGTCCTCCTGAGTCACTTGCCAGAAGTCCTGCCCAGTTGCCGAGTTTTGACGACGCCTCACTCGAGGGCACCAGCATGTCGTGCCCCAGGTTGAGTGAAACCTACAGTGACTCCTCCAATGACTGCTTCACCGTTCTAGAGGAGACCGTACCCCGTTACATCACAGCTCAGCCGCAGCAATGTCTCCTGTGTTGCAGTATCTGTCCAGATGCAGGAAGGCATGCAGTGATGCCCATTGATGCTCACTGCCTATGACCACAATGTTTAGCACACCCCACGTTTTTTTCTTCCCTCCCTGTAGGAATTTTTTTTTCCATGTCCATATGTATATAAATATATGTTTTTTATTTTGTGTTCTGTGCCCTGTTCCTACGGGAGAGAGACCGAGTTTTTTTTTCTGCCAGACATGGTCGGGACGACCATGTGGTAGGAGGCCAAGCAAATGTAGACAGCCTGTACTGTCTGCACAGACAGCCTATGCTGTCTGGCAGCTTAGTTCATATTTTGTGGCACTCAGGTGCTGCCCTCTCAAGGCCTGCCGAGGTCAGTGGGACGCTGGTCCCACTCGCTCTCACTCACTCAGCGGCCTAGAGTCAGTCAACAAGTCTACTCCCTCTCTCCCTCGTGGGCATGGCCCTCCCGGGCCATGGGCACTTAACACACAAGCCTGTGTACCCACCACGACTTTGCAAATAAAGTAAGAAGCCTCCGAAGACGTCAATCATTTGCTCCCTGCTACCAGCATCACCAAATAATCTGTTTCACAGAGGAGAAGTTTGACACAGTGGAGGAGAAGTTTGACAAAGTGGAGGAGAAGTTTGACACAGTGGAGAAGTTTGACAAAGTGGAGGAGAAGTTTGACACAGTGGAGGAGAAGTTTGACAAAGTGGAGGAGAAGTTTGACACAGTGGAGAAGTTTGACAAAGTGGAGGAGAAGTTTGACACAGTGGAGGAGAAATTTGACAAAGTGAAGGAGAAGTTTGACACAGTGGAGGAGAAATTTGACAAAGTGGAGGAGAAGTTTGACACAGTGGAGAAGTTTGACAAAGTGGAGGAAAAGTTTGACACAGTGGAGGAGAAGTTTGACAAAGTGGAGGAGAAGTTTGACACAGTGGAGGAGAAGTTTGACAAAGTGGAGGAAAAGTTTGACACAGTGGAGAAGTTTGACAAAGTGGAGAAGTTTGACACAGTGGAGGAGAAGTTTGACACTGTGGAGGATAAGTTTGACACAGTAGAGGAGAAGTTTGACACAGTGGAGGAGAAGTTTGACAAAGTGGAGGTTTGGTCTCATCAGGCAAACTGCTCATTTAGAGTGACTCACGAAATAGTAATAACACGATTGAAAATAAACCCAGTACGGGTGGAGCTTGAACCCATGGTGAGTGTGCCGTAAAACTGCAGGCCAGTGCGTTAACCACTGGGCCAGCTGGCTAGAGTAAGTCATCCAACTAGGTACTACTTGACATTTCTCCTTGTTAAACTTCATATTGTTTTGAGTGGCCCATTCGAAGATTTGGTTGATGTCCACTTGGAATCTCGCGGTGTCTTCGATGGAGGTCACTGCCATGGTAATCCGGGTGTCATCCGCAAAGGAAGACACGGAGCTATGGCTTACATCTCTTTCTATGTCAGAAATGAGGATGAGGAATAGAATGGGAGCGAGTACTGTGCCTTGTGGAACAGAGCATTTTACCGTGGCTGCCTGGGACTTTACTCTGTTTACTATTACTCTTTATGTTCTATTTGTCAGGAAGTTATAGATCCATCTACCAACTTTTCCCGTTATTCCTGTATCACGCATTTTATGTGCTATTGCACCATGGTCACACTTGTCGAAAGCTTTTGCAGTCTGTGCATACTACATCTGTATTTTGTTTATCCTCTACAGTAGCTGGGACAAGCAGGAGCGACCTGTTCTAAACCCATGTTGCCCTGGGTTGTGCAACTGATGGGTACCTAGGTGGTTGGCTATCTTGCTTCTTAAAAAACTCTCAAAGATTTTTTTATGATAAGGGATGTTAGTGTTATCGGTCTGTGGTTCTTTGCAATCGCTTTACTGTCACCTTTGTGGAGTGGGGCTATGTCTGCTGTTTTTAGTGTGTGCGGGATGACCCCGTGTCCATGCTTCCTCTCCATAAAATGCTGAAGGCACGCGACAGGGGCTTCTTGCAGTTCTTGATGAACACGGAATTCCACGAGTCTGGGCCTGGGGCAGAGTGCATGGGCATGTCATTTACTGCCTTTTCAAAGTCTTGTGGTGTTAGGATAATATCCGAGATTTTTGAGATGACCAAATTTTGGTTTCATTCATAAAGAATTCATTTGGATTGTTGACCCTTAGTTTGGGCAGTGGCTCGCTGAACATTGAGTCATATTGGGACTTTAGTATCCCACTCATTTCTTGGCTGTCATCTGTGTATGTCCCATCCCGCCTAAGCAGGGGCCCAATACTGGATGTTGTTTTTTCCTTAGATTTAGCATAAGGGAAGTTTGTTTTTCAGTTTTCTTTATGGTTTTTAGTTCTTCCTGTGATTCCTGTCTCCTGTAAGATTCCTTCAGCTTAAGTCAACTATATTTTGGCAACTATTGTATTGTGGCAACTATTTTGTAGCAACAGCTATACTTTGGCAACTACTGTATTGTAGTAACTACTGTATTGTGGCAACTACTGTATTATGGCAACAACTGTATTGTGGAACTAATGCATTGTGGCATCAATTGTATTGTGTCAACTACTGTTTTGTGGCAACTACTGTACTGGGCAACTACTCTATTGGGATAACTACTGCATTGTGGCAACTATATTATGACAACAACTGTATTGTGGCAACTACTGTGTTTTGGCAACTACTGTATTGAGGCAGCTACTGTATTGTGACAACAACTGTACTGTAACAACTACTGTATTGTGACAACAACTGTATTGTGGTAACTACTGTATTGTGGCAGCTACTGTATTGTGACAACAACTGTATTGTGGTAACTACTGTATTGTGGCAACTACTGTATTGTGACAACAACTGTATTGTGGTAACTACTGTATTGTGGCAGCTACTGTATTGTGACAACAACTGTATTGTGGTAGCTACTGTATTGTGGCAACTACTGTATTGTGACAACAACTGTATTGTGGTAACTACTGTACTGTAGTAACTACTGTATTGTAACAACTATTTATTGTGGAACTACTGCATTATGGCAATTTCAGTACTATGGCAACTACTGTATTATGGCAGCTTTTGTATTGTGGCAACTATTTTATTGTGGTAACTTCCGTATTTTAGCAATTTCTGTGTAGTGGCAACTGCTTTATTATGGCAACTTCCGTACTGTGGCATCTACTGTGTTGTGGGAACTACTGAATTGTGGCAACAATTGTATTGTGGCAACTGCCATATTGTGACAACTTTATTGTGACATTTACAGTATTGTGGCAACTTCTGTACTGTCCCAACTTCTGTATTGTGACAACTACCATATTGTGGCAACTATTGTATTGTGGCAACTATAGTATTTTGGCAACTCTTTTATTGTGGCAAGTACTTCATTTAAACTACCGTGTTGTACTAAGTTCTGTATTGTGACAACTACTGTATTATAGCAACTATTGTATTGTGGCAATTACTGTATTGTGGCACCTTCTATAGTGTTGTAGCTACTGTACTGTAACGCCTATTGTACTGTAGCAGCTACTGTATTTTGGCAATTATTGTATTGCAGCAAATTCTCTATTGTGGCAGCTACCGAGTAAAGTCCGAGGCAGCTACGGTGAAAAGCTCTGTTCCACAAGGCACAGTACTCGCTCCCATCTTGTTCCTCATCCTCATATCCGACATAGACAAGGATGTCAGCCACTAACATCCCATATCATAAAAATCTTTGAAAGGGTCCTAAGAAGCAAGATCACTATCCATCTAGAAACCCATCAGTTACACAACCCAGGGCAACATGGGTTTAGAACAGGTCGCTCTTGTCTGTCTCAACTATTGGATCACTACGACAAGGTCCTAAATGCACTAGAAGATAAAAAGAATGCAGATGTAATATATACAGACTTTGCAAAAGCCTTCGACAAGTGTGACCATGGCGTAATAGCGCACAAAATGCGTGCTAAAGGGATAACAGGAAAAGTCGGTCGATGGATCTATAATTTCCTCACTAACAGAACACAGAGAGTAGTCGTCAACAGAGTAAAGTCCGAGGCAGCTACGGTGAAAAGCTCTGTTCCACAAGGCACAGTACTCGCTCCCATCTTGTTCCTCATCCTCATATCCGACATAGACAAGGATGTCAGCCACAGCACCGTGTCTTCCTTTGCAGATGACACCCGAATCTGCATGACAGTGTCTTCCATTGCAGACACGGCAAGGCTCCAGGCAGACATCAACCGAATTTTTCAGTGGGCTGCAGAAAACAATATGAAGTTCAACGATGAGAAATTTCAATTACTCAGATATGGTAAACACGAGGAAATTAAATCTTCATCAGAGTACAAAACAAATTCTGGCCACAAAATAGAGCGAAACACCAACGTCAAAGACCTGGGAGTGATCATGTCGGAGGATCTCACCTTCAAGGACCATAACATTGTATCAATCGCATCTGCTAGAAAAATGGCAGGATGGATAATGAGAACCTTCAAAACTAGGGAGGCAAAGCCCATGATGACACTCTTCAGGTCACTTGTTCTATCTAGGCTGGAATATTGCTGCACACTAACAGCACCTTTCAAGGCAGGTGAAATTGCTGACCTAGAAAATGTACAGAGAACCTTCACGGCGCGCATAACGGAGATAAAACACCTCAATTACTGGGAGCGCTTGAGGTTCCTGAACCTGTATTCCCTGGAACGCAGGCGGGAGAGATACATGATTATAAACACCTGGAAAATCCTAGAGGGACTAGTACTGAACTTGCACACGAAAATCACTCACTACAAAAGCAAAAGACTTGGCAGACGATGCAACATCCCCCCAATGAAAAGCAGGGGTGTCACTAGCACGTTAAGAGACCATACAATAAGTGTCAGGGGCCCGAGACTGTTCAACTGCCTCCCAGCATACATAAGGGGGATTACCAACAGACCCCTGGCAGTCTTCAAGCTGGCACTGGACAAGCACCTAAAGTCGGTTCCTGACCAGCCGGGCTGTGGCTCGTACGTTGGTTTGCGTGCAGCCAGCAGCAACAGCCTGGTTGATCAGGCTCTGATCCACCAGGAGGCCTGGTCACAAACCGGGCCGCGGGGGCGTTGACCCCCGGAACTCTCTCCAGGTCTCCAGGTAAACAGCACTGTGTCTTCCTTTGCAGATGACACCCGAATCTGCATGACAGTGTCTTCCATTGCAGACACTGCAAGGCTCCAGGCGGACATCAACCAAATCTTTCAGTGGGCTGCAGAAAACAATATGAAGTTCAACGATGAGAAATTTCAATTACTCAGATATGGTAAACATGAGGAAATTAAATCTTCATCAGAGTACAAAACAAATTCTGGCCACAAAATAGAGCGAAACACCAACGTCAAAGACCTGGGAGTGATCATGTTGGAGGATCTCACCTTCAAGGACCATAACATTGTATCAATCGCATCTGCTAGAAAAATGTCAGGATGGATAATGAGAACCTTCAAAACTAGGGAGGCCAAGTCCATGATGACACTCTTCAGGTCACTTGTTCTATCTAGGCTGGAATATTGCTGCACACTAACAGCACCTTTCAAGGCAGGTGAAATTGCTGACCTAGAAAATGTACAGAGAACCTTCACAGCGCGCATAACGGAGATAAAACACCTCAATTACTGGGAGCGCTTGAGGTTCCTAAACCTGTATTCCCTGGAATGCAGCAGGAGAGATACATGATTATATACACCTGGAAAATCCTAGAGAGACTAGTACCGAACTTGCACACGAAAATCACTCACTACGAAAGCAAAAGACTTGGCAGACGATGCAACATCCCCCCAATGAAAAGCAGGGGTGTCACTAGCACGTTAAGAGACCATACAATAAGTGTCAGGGGCCCGAGACTGTTCAACTGCCTCCCAGCATACATAAGAGGGATTACCAACATACAGGGGCTCTGGTGGCCTGGTGGTTAACGCTCTCGCTTCACACGGCGAGGGCCTGGGTTCGATTCCCAGCCAGAGTAGAAACATTGGACGTGTTTCTTTCCACCTGTTGTCTATGTTCCCCATCAGTAAAATGGGTACCTGGGTGTTAGTCGACTGGTGTGGGTCGCATCCTGGGACACTGACCTAAGGAGGCCTGGTCACAGACCGGGCCGCGGGGGCGTTGACCCCCAGAACTCTCTCCAGGTAAACTCCAGGTAAACCTCTGGCAGTCTTCAAGCTGGCACTGGACAAGCACCTAAAGTCGGTTCCTGACCAGCCGGGCTGTGGCTCGTACGTTGGTTTGCGTGCAGCCAGCAGCAACAGCCTGGTTGATCAGGCTCTGATCCACCAGGAGGCCTGGTCACAGACCGGGCCGCGGGGGCGTTGACCCCCGGAACTCTCTCCAGGTAAACTCCAGGTAGCACCTACTGTATTATAGCATCTACTGTATTATAGCAACTTTTGTATTGTGGCAGCTACTGAATTGTGGTAATTTCTGTATTGTGGCAGCTACTGTATTGTGTCAATTTCTGTATTGTGACACCTACTGTACTGTGGCAACTTTTGTATTGCGGCAACTACTGCATTTTGGCGCCTGTATTGTGGCAACTACTGTCCTGTGGCATCTGCTATATTGTGACAATTTTTGTAATGTGGCATCTGCTATATTACCTGGAGTTTACCTGGAGAGAGTTCCGGGGGTCAACGCCCCCGCGGCCCGGTCTGTGACCAGGCCTCCTGGTGGATCAGAGCCTGATCAACCAAGCTGTTGTTGCTGGCTGCACGCAAACCAACGTACGAGCCACAACCCGGCTGGTCAGGAACCGACTTCAGGTGCTTGTCCAGTGCCAGCTTGAAGACTGCCAGGGGTCTGTTGGTAATCCCCCTTATGTATGCTGGGAGGCACTTGAACAGTCTCGGGCCCCTGACACTAATTGTATGGTCTCTTAACGTGCTAGTGACACGCCTGCTTTTCATTGGGGGGATGTTGCATCGTCTGCCAAGTCTTTTGCTTTCGTAGTGAGTGATTTTCATGTGCAAGTTCGGTACTAGTCCCTCTAGGATTTTCCAGGTGTATATAATCATGTACTGTATTGTGGCAACTACTGTAATGTGGTAACTACTGCATTTTGGCGCCTGTATTGTGGCACCTGCTATATTGTGGCAATTTCTGTATTGTGGCATCTGCTATATTGTGACAATTTCTGTATTGTGGCAACCATTGTATTGTGGCATCTGCTATAGTGTGGCAACTATTGTATTGTGGCATCTGCTATATTGTGGCAATTTCTGTATTGTGGCAACCATTGTATTGTGGCATCTGCTATAGTGTGGCAACCATTGTATTGTGGCTTAAGAAATCGTAATGACACGATTGCAAATAAACCATACCCCCGGCCGGGATTGAACCCGCGGTCATAGAGTCTCAAAACTCCAGCCCGTCGCGTTAGCCACTAGACCAGCTAGCCACAATAAGATTCATCCAACTAGGTATATTTCTACACCATAGGAAGGTTAGCACAGGCACCTCTGTGACCACAAATGCAAGTTTTTACAGACGAATCTCCAGCTAGCGTGGCCGTGACGAACTCTAGCTCAAGTTCGTCACGGCCACGCTAGCTGGAGATTCGTCTGTAAAAACTTGCATTTGTGGTCACAGAGGTGCCTGTGCTAACCTTCCTATGGTGTAGAAATATACCTAGTTGGATGAATCTTATTGTGGCTAGCTGGTCTAGTGGCTAACGCGACGGGCTGGAGTTTTGAGACTATGACCGCGGGTTCAATCCCGGCAGGGGGTATGGTTTGATTGTATTGTGGCATCTGCTATAGTGTGGCAACTATTGTATTGTGGCATCTGCTATATTGTGGCAACTGTTGTATTGTGGCATCTGCTATATTGTGGCAACTGTTGTATTGTGGCATCTGCTATATTGTGGCAATTTCTGTATTGTGACAACCATTGTATTGTGGCATCTGCTATAGTGTGGCAACCATTGTATTGTGGCATCTGCTATAATGTGGCAACTGTTGTATTGTGGCATCTGCTATATTGTGACAACTGTTGTATTGTGGCATCTGCTATATTGTGGCAACTGTTGTATTGTGGCATCTACTATATTGTGGCAACTGTTGTATTGTGGCATCTGCTATAATGTGGCAACTGTTGTATTGTGGCATCTGCTATATTGTGACAACTGTTGTATTGTGGCATCTGCTATATTGTGGCAACTGTTGTATTGTGGCATCTACTATATTGTGGCAACTGTTGAATTGTGGCATCTGCTATATTGTGACAACTGTTGTATTGTGGCATCTGCTATATTGTGGCAACTGTTGTATTGTGGCATCTACTATATTGTGGCAACTGTTGTATTGTGGCATCTGCTATAGTGTGGCAACTATTGTATTGTGGCATCTGCTATATTGTGGCAACTGTTGTAGTGTGGCACCTACTGTACTGTGGCAACTATTGTATTGTGGCATCTGCTATATTGTGGCAATTTCTGTATTGTGGCAACCATTGTATTGTGGCATCTGCTATATTGTGGCAATTTCTGTATTGTGGCAACCATTGTATTGTGGCATCTACTATATTGTGGCAACTGTTGTATTGTGGCATCTGCTATAGTGTGGCAACCATTGTATTGTGGCATCTGCTATATTGTGACAACTGTTAAATAACAAACAATCACTAAACTAGACTGACCTTGTTCCTTGAGTGTTGGTGGTTCCATTGTGACTGTGATAATGTTCAACTTATAATGAACCCGTCTATTATCCTTCAAACTATTTCACTCACTTTAACATTCAGTCAGAGACATTGTTAGATATATCTCGTGTCAACTGATTTTTCAGAGTATATATATAGAGTGTAACCTGGATTATATAATTATCAGTTATAAAAATCAATGTCAAGTCTTTCGTAAAGTGATATTTGTGAGGTTACACAACTGATGGTCTGTCTTACCCACAATGAACTCTTTAGGAAATCGCACAAGAAAGCACTGGATCTCCTCTATAAAAACTCAGATTTTTAATATATTAATTAATTTACACTTGTTAGTTTTTTTTTAAACTTAACCGAGGATTTATTCCAGGAGATTAAGGGTCATCACTTATGTATATTATGTCTGTGACAACAGTGTTATTGGCTACTTCAGTTCGACAACATAAAATGCTATTTACAGAACGCTCAATATGCCTCTCGTGAAGGTAGGTTATAATGTGAAGATTATCTGCACTTGATATGTTGACTTGATGCTCTGGTAACTCTAGTTACACTTGTCTGATATTAACACAGCTTTTATCTTAGTTGTCAAGTTGATTTTTTTTAGTCTGTATCAGTAATTTATCTTATTGTTCATTTCGCAGTAATTAAACTACGGCTTCTCCACAAAAACTAGAAGAATGCTGGAGTTCAAATACCTAAACTCTCGAGAAAATTACTTTCAATACAACTAGTTCTCCGTCTTAACAGTTGAATTTAAGCAATTCGTGTGTCTTGTGATTAGCAGATGAAGAATCTTGCTGCCATCACTGTGTTGAATGGTCCACACGGGTTGTGCGCTTCACATTAATAACTAACTGAACCAGCGACAGATTGGTGTGGTCGCGATACCATTGATGGTGGAGACTGGTCCGTGGAGTGAGCAATGTGAGTGTGGCTCCTCTTAACACTCAGGCCGTGAAGAGTGAGAGAAGCGTGGCTCCTCCCAGCACTCAGGCCGCTGGCATGGCAATGATATGTCCATCTACTGATACCCAGCAAGTGTCATCAAGACAGCACCAGATACGGTGATCTTCATAGCGATACTTCGCATGCTGCTCTAATTTTACGATTATATAAGCGAAGAAACGCTAAACCTCTAGTTAAACCTTAAATTTCCCGGGGAATGAGAGGTAAGTAAGAAAGGGAAGGTATTTTATTTCCTATGGAGTCTCTTACTATTATCCATTAAAACCACGACCTCCCTCCTTCCCTTGATAAGATACTACACTGTTATACACTGTTATACTCGCTCACTCATTTGACCATTTAATCTCAGTCTTAAAATAATGAATCCTGTGATACTCCAATACTGAAACTATGTACTGTGCCAAAACAAAAGCATTCACATTGCTAAACTCACAAACTAGTATTTAGTCACTTAGCCATAATACCAACTTACCTCATAATTTGTAATATTTTACAATTAAGAATAAAACTAAGTCTGCCCGAAATGCCTAGCCATGCTAAGCGTTCTAGTGGTACACTCTGTAATCACAATTTTACTACATGTAAACCAAACAATAACCAAATTTCTGTAAACTCTGTGAACTTAGTTTTCCTGGTCAAATAACACTGCAGGTGGTTCAGTGTGTTTGGAAGACTCGAGATTCTCTCTTTCAAGAAGTTTGAAATAAAAAGTTCGTTTAAAACTTAATCTAAGAGAATAAAATTTATTCTGTAAGCCACGTGGCCAGTTCATGTCAAAAGTTTTATCTATATCCAAAAATTTTGTCGTAGTTATGAGACTGTTGCTTCATCAATGTTCGGAGGATATATCTCAAACTCACTATATTATATCTTTCTTCTTATTTTCGAGATTTGGTACAGCATATCTGGAGTTTACCTGGAGAGGGTTTGGGGGGTCAACGCCCCCGCGGCCCGGCCTGTGATAAGGCCTCATGGTGAATAAGGGCCTGATCAACCAGGCTGTTACTGTTGGCCGCACGCAAACTGACGTACGAACCACAGCCGGACTGTGTATAGACAAATACGCACCTCACTAAATGGGCAGAATTCGAATCCACGGCAACTTAGGCCTACAACTAGCAGTGTAATTTTTATTCAGGTTCAAAACACAAGCTTAAATATTTGTAATTGTGTCATATAGTAACTTATGTGTCAAATAACACACACATGCACACACTCATGCATATACTGAGCAAGAACCACCAACCACTCCAAAATTATATCCCTTCTCATTTTTAACATTTCTACAACTATCCCGTCCATCCCAGCTGCTTCACCAGCTTTCATTCTACCCACCGCCTCACGCATCTTCCCCACAATCACATCTGGCTGTGCTGTCGATACTTAAGGGGGTTCCAAACTGATTGACACTAATTAATCACAAGTCACTCAAGCTCATTATACGCCAGCCATCTCAAGTCTAATCCGATGTGAGCCTCCCCTCCAACGGGCTGCCGGATTAATAAGTGTATGGGCCACTTACCGATCTAATGTCCCTGATGAGACCTGGCGCCTGGCCCATTATTCAGAGCATGATTACCCATGACACTTAGTGTAGAGTGACTTCGGCCTCGTGTTGAACCCAAGTGAACGACACCGTGGTTACAGACTCTCGTTAATCTGAGCCAACCAGGATTATGGATTGTAATCTATACTGAACAAGTTTGTAATTGACCAGCCAGTGAGTGGTTCTCAGATTAGGTGCGGCGGTCACGGCTGTGAATCCAATGTAATTCCAAGAATTGACAAATCACTTTATTGTCTATAGGACTCTAAGATAGCTCGACTGCTAGTGCACTCAGCTCACACACATAAGTCTGCGGGTCGATACCCGGTACAGGTGGAAACGTTAGAATGTGTTTACTTAAGACAACTGCTGTCCATGCTCACCCGTCAGTAAATTATGTACCTATTAGAATAGTACAGTTGCTTGGACTTATTAACTTGGTGAAAACTAACGTATAATGTTTAATAAATTTTTTAGTTATTACGCCCCATCTATATATTCCTTTTCATACCGATGTTTCTTATCAATGGATCTTAAAATGCTGTTAGTAAGCCCCTGGCAACCTAGTCGCTTATTAGTGATCTGTTTAGTTTTTATGGGACAATGTTTGTTATACAGTCTATGTACTGTATTTTGTTTAGAAATACAGTATGTCTATCAATTCATCGATACCATTGGCACTAGAAAATTCTGTATACCAGTCAACTGAGCTTAGCTCTGAAATGAAATTACTTATTGATGCCTCATCATGGAGTCGAAGAGAGATCTTAATATATTCCATTGCTTGCTTAGAAATGTTTGTTAGGAGGAAGGTGGGGTAGTGGTCAGTAATGTTGTCTGTGATTATTTCTGATTTAAGGGAACTCTCTCCAGGTAAACTCCAGGTTTACCTGGAGTTTACCTGGAGAGAGTTCCGGGGGTCAACGCCCCCGCGGCCCGGTCTGTGACCAGGCCTCCTGGTGGATCAGAGCCTGATCAACCAGGCTGTTGCTGCTGGCTGCACGCAAACCAACGTACGAGCCACAGCCCGGCTGATCCGGAACCGACTTTAGGTGCTTGTCCAGTGCCAGCTTGAAGACTGCCAGGGGTCTGTTGGTAATCCCCCTTACGTGTGCTGGGAGGCAGTTGAACAGTATTGGGCCCCTGACACTTATTGTATGGTCTCTTAACGTGCTAGTGACACCCCTGCTTTTCATTGGGGGGATGGTGCATCGTCTGCCAAGTCTTTTGCTTTCGTAGTGAGTGATTTTCGTGTGCAAATTCGGTACTAGTCCCTCTAGGATTTTCCAGGTGTATATAATCATGTATCTCTCCCTCCTGCGTTCCAGGGAATACAGGTTTAGGAACCTCAAGCGCTCCCAATAATTGAGGTGTTTTATCTCCGTTATGCGTGCCGTGAAAGTTCTCTGTACATTTTCTAGGTCGGCAATTTCACCTGCCTTGAAAGGTGCTGTTAGTGTGCAGCAATATTCCAGCCTAGATAGAACAAGTGACCTGAAGAGTGTCATCATGGGCTTGGCCTCCCTAGTTTTGAAGGTTCTCATTATCCATCCTGTCATTTTTCTAGCAGATGCGATTGATACAATGTTTTGGTCCTTGAAGGTGAGATCCTCCGACATGATCACTCCCAGGTCTTTGACGTTGGTGTTTCGCTCTATTTTGTGGCCAGAATTTGTTTTGTACTCTGATGAAGATTTAATTTCCTCATATTTACCATATCTGAGTAATTGAAATTTCTCATCGTTGAACTTCATATTGTTTTCTGCAGCCCACTGAAAGATTTGGTTGATGTCCGCCTGGAGCTTTGCAGTGTCTGCAATGGAAGACACTGTCATGCAGATTCGGGTGTCATCTGCAAAGGAAGACACGGTGCTGTGGCTGACATCCTTGTCTATGTCGGATATGAGGATGAGGAACAAGATGGGAGCGAGTAATGTGCCTTGTGGAACAGAGCTTTTCACCGTAGCTGCCTCGGACTTTACTCTGTTGACGACTACTCTCTGTGTTCTGTTAGTGAGGAAATTATAGATCCATAGACCGACTTTTCCTGTTATTCCTTTAGCACGCATTTTGTGCGCTATTACGCCATGGTCACACTTGTCGAAGGCTTTTGCAAAGTCTGTATATGTTACATCTGCATTCTTTTTGTCTTCTAGTGCATTTAGGACCTTGTCGTAGTGATCCAATAGTTGAGACAGACAGGAGCGACCTGTTCTAAACCCATGTTGCCCTGGGTTGTGTAACTGATGGGTTTCTAGATGGGTGGTGATCTTGCTTCTTAGGACCCTTTCAAAGATTTTTATGATATGGGATGTTAGTGTTATTGGTCTGTAGTTCTTTGCTGTTGCTTTACTGCCCCCTTTGTGGAGTGGGGCTATGTCTGTTGTTTTTAGTAACTGTGGGACGACCCCCGTGTCCATGCTCCCTCTCCATAGGATGGAAAAGGCTCGTGATAGGGGCTTCTTGCAGTTCTTGATGAACACAGAGTTCCGTAAGTCTGGCCCTGGGGCAGAGTGCATGGGCATGTCATTTATCGCCTGTTCGAAGTCATTTGGCGTCAGGATAACATCAGATAGGCTTGTGTTAATCAAATTTTGTGGCTCTCTCATAAAAAATTCATTTTGATCTTCGACTCTCAGTCTGGTTAGCGGCTTGATAAAAACTGAGTCATATTGGGACTTGAGTAGCTCACTCATTTCCTTGCTGTCATCTGTGTAGGACCCATCTTGTTTAAGTAGGGGCCCAATACTGGACGTTGTTCTCGATTTTGATTTGGCATAGGAGAAGAAATACTTTGGGTTTCTTTCGATTTCATTTATGGCTTTTAGTTCTTCCCGCGATTCCTGACTCCTAAAGGATTCTTTTAGCTTAAGTTCGATGCTTGCTATTTTTCTGACCAGTGTCTCCCTACGCATTTCAGATATATTGACCTCTTTTAGCCGCTCTGTTATTCTTTTCCGTCGCCTGTAAAGGGAGCGCCTGTCTCTTTCTGTTTTACATCTACTCCTCCTTTTTCTTAGAGGAATAAGCCTTGTGCATACATCGAGTGCCACCGAGTTAATCTGTTCTAGGCATAAGTTGGGGTCTGTGTTGCTTAGTATATCTTCCCAGCTTATATCGGTTAGGACTTGGTTTACTTGGTCCCACTTTATGTTTTTGTTATTGAAGTTGAATTTGGCTCAAGTCCCTTCACTGCCGTCAACATGACTCAAGAAATCGTAATGACACGATTGCAAACATTGCAATCGTGTCATTACGATTTCTTGAGTCATGTTGACGGCAGTGAAGGGACTTGAGCTAGAGTTCGTCACGGCCACGCTAGCTGGAGATTCGTCTGTAAAAACTTGCATTTGTGGTCACAGTGGTGCCTGTGCTAACCTTCCTATGGTGTAGAAATATACCTAGTTGGATGAATCTTATTGTGGCTAGCTGGTCTAGTGGCTAACGCGACGGGCTGGAGTTTTGAGACTCTATGACCGCGGGTTCAATCCCGGCCGGGGGTATGGGATGGGTATTGATGTTTAATATCGTAATTATTAATTTAATGTCAGGTCAAGCTTTTTTGTGAGAGTGGTGAAGGAGTGGTTATCGAAGGAAAGGCATCTGGGAAGACCAGAACGAGCCCTTGGTTTACCCGAAGGTGTAGGGAGGCAAAAATTAAGTGCACTAGAGAATGGAGAAAGTACAGAAGGGAAAGGACCCAGGAAAATAAAGAAATTATTCGAATAGCCAGAAACGAGTATGCACAGATAAGGAGGGAGGACCAGAGACAGTACGAAAGCAACATAGCATCGAAAGTCAAGTCTGACCCTAAACTGCTGTATAGCCACATCAGGAGGAAGACAATAGTCAAGGACCAGGTAATCAGTCGGAGGAAAGAAGGTGGGGAACTCACAAGAAACGACTAAGAAGTATGTGAGGAGCTTAACACGTGATTTATGGAAGTATTTACGGTGGAGACAGAAAGGACGCTGGAAAGACAGAACAGAGGGGTACACCAACAAGGGATATACCAACAAGTGTTGGACGAAATACAACAACCGAGGAGGAGATGAAGCTGCTAAGTGACCTTGATACCTCAAAGGCGGTGGGACGGTGGGACTGGACAGTATGTTTCCGTGGGTCCTCATATCTGACATAGACAAGGATGTCAGCCACAGCACCGTGTCTTCCTTTGCAGATGACACCCGAATCTGCATGACAGTGTCTTCCATTGCAGACAAGGCAAGGCTCCAGGCGGACATCAACCAAATCTTTCAGTGGGCTGCAGAAAACAATATGAAGTTCAACAATGAGAAATTTCAATTACTCATATATGGTAAACACGAGGAAATTAAAACTTCATCAGAGTATAAAACTAATTCTGGCCACAAAATAGAGCGAAACACCAACGTCAAAGACCTGGGAGTGATCATGTCGGAGGATCCCACCTTTAAGGACCATAACATTGTATCAATCGCAGCTGCTAGAAAAATGACAGGATGGATAATGAGAACCTTCAAAACTAGGGATGCCAAGCCCATGACGACACTCTTCAGGTCACTTGTTCTATCTAGGCTGGAATATTGCTGCACACTAACAGCACCTTTCAAGGCAGGTGAAATTGCTGACCTAGAAAATGTACAGAGAACCTTCACGGCGCGCATAACGGGGATAAAACACCTCAATTACTGGGAGTGCTTGAAGTTCCTGAACCTGAATTCCCTGGAATGCAGGCGGTAGAGATACATGATTATATACACCTGGAAAATCCTAGAGGAACTAGTACCGAACTTGCACACGAAAACCACTCACAACGAAAGCAAAAGACTTGGCAGACGATGCAACATCCCCCCAATGAAAAGCAGGGTGTCAATAGCACGTTAAGAGACCATACAATAAGTGTCAGGGGCCCGAGACTGTTCAACTGCCTCCCAGCATACATAAGGGGGATTACCAATAGACCCCTGGCAGTCTTCAAGCTGGCACTGGACATGCACCTAAAGTCGGTACCTGTCCAGCCGGGCTGTGGCTCGTACGTTGGTTTGCGTGCAGCCAGCAGTAACAGCCTGGTTGATCAGGCTCTGATCCACCAGGAGACCTGGTCACAGACCGGGCCGCGGGGGCGTTGACCCCGGAACTCTCTCCAGGTAAATCTCCAGAGGAAGCAGAGACACTGTGTGTACCACTAACCACAATTTTTAACACATCCTTGAAACTGGGCAACTACCTGAGGTACGGAAGATGGCAAATGTAGTCTCCATTTTTAAGAAAGGAGACAGAAACGAGGCAGAGTCATGGAGATTATTATCAGGAGGAGAGTGGTGGAGTACCTGGAACGGAACAAGATTATAAACGACAGCCAGCACGGATTCATGGAAGGCAAACCCTGTTGTCACAAACCTTCTGGAGTTTTATGACAAGGCAACAGAAGTAAGACACAGAGAGAGATGGGTGGGTTGATTGTATTTTCTTGGACTGCAAGAAGGCCTTCGACACAGTTCCTCACAAAAGATTAGTGCAGAAGCTAGAGGAGCAGGCACGTATAACAGGAAGAGCACTGCAATGGATCAGAGAATACCTAACGGGGAGGCAACAACGAGTCATGGTACGTGATGAGGTGAGCGGGGTCCTACAGGAGTCAATCCTAGGACCAGTGCTATTTTTGCTATTTTCATATCAATGACATGATGGAAGGAATAGACTAAGAAGTGTCCCTGTTTGCAGATGATGTGTTAATGAGGAGAATTAAATCAGAGGAAGATCAGGCAGGACTACAAAGAGACCTGAACAGGCTACAAGACTGGTCCATCAACTGGCTCCTTGAATTTAACCCCGCCAAATGCAAAGTCATGAAGATCGGGGAAGGGTAAAGAAGACCGCAGACAGAGTATAGGCTAGGAGGCCAAAGACTGCAAATCTCACTCAAGGAGAAAGATCTTGGGGTGAGTATAATACCGAGCACGTCTCCGGAAGCACACATCAACCAGATAACTGCTGCAGCATATGGGTGGCTAGCAAACCTGAGAATAGCAGTCCGATACCTCAGTAAGGGATCATTCAAGACTCTCTACACCGTGTATGTCAGGCCATACAGGAGTATGCAGCACCAGTTTGGAACCCACACCGGGTCAAGCACGTCAAGAAATTAGAGAAAGTGCAAAGGTTTGCAACAAGGCTAATTCCCGAGGTGAAGGGAATGTCCTGCGAAGAAAAGTTAAGGGAAATTGGCCTGATGACACTGGAGGACAGGAAAGTTAGGAGAGACATGATAACGACATACAAAATACTGCTAGGAATAGATAAGGTGGACAGAGACAGGATGTTCCAAAGATGGGACACAGAAACAACAGGTCACAATTGCAAGTTGAAGACTCAGATGAATCAAAGGGATGTTAGGAAGTATTTCTTCAGCCACAGAGTTGTAAGGAAGTGGAATAGTCTGGCAAGTGATGTAGTGGAGGCAGGAACCATACATAGTTTTAAGACCAGGTATGATAAAGCTCATGGAGCAGAGAGAGAGAGAGGACCTAGTAGCGACCAGTGAAGAGGCGGGGCAAGGAGCTGAGTCTCGACCCCTGCAACCATAATTAGGCGAGTCCTGTGACCTACTGTGGCTAAGTCCCATTTACCTCACCCAAATTACTTACATTTAATAATTCAGGTAATACGCAGTAACCTTTAAGCAGGTAAGTTCTCACAGATCTTACTACAAAACTTTTTTTTTATTCTCAGCAAAATTTATTGATAAAACCTATATAGTAATATGTCATTGATGTCAGCTAGGACTGTATACCTTGTACTTGTACTTGTAGTAATAAAGGTATTATATTAATCTCTCCAACTCTTTCATTAATTCTCCATCACCACTTCATCACTCAACCTCTCTTTTATAAACTCTCCATATACCTGAAGTTTACCTGGAGAGAGTTCCGGGGTCAACGCTCCCGCGGCCCGGTCTGTGACCAGGCCTCATGGTGGATCAGAGCCTGATGAACCAAGCTGTTACTGTTGGCTGCACGCAATCCAATGTACGAGCCACAGCCCGGTTGGTCAGGTACCGACTTTAGGTGCTTGTCCAGTGCCAGCTTGAAGACTGCCAGGGGTCTATTGGTAATCCCCCTTATGTATGCTGGGAGGCAGTTGAACAGTCTCGGGCCCCTGACACTTATTGTATGGTCTCTTAACGTGCTAGTGACACCCCTGCTTTTCATTGGGGGGATGTTGCATCGTCTGCCAAGTCGTTTGCTTTCGTTGTGAGTGATTTTCGTGTGCAAGTTCCGTACTAGTCCCTCTAGGATTTTCCAGGTGTATATAATCATGTATCTCTCCTGCCTACATTCCAGGGAGTACAGGTTCAGGAACTTCAAGCATTCCCAGTAATTGAGGTGTTTTATCTCCGTTATGCGGGCTGTGAAGGTTCTCTGTACATTTTCTAGGTCAGCAATTTCACCTGCCTTGAAAGGTGTTGTTACTGTGCAGCAATATTCCAGCCTAGATAGAACAAGCGACCTGAAGAGTGTCATCATGGGCTTGGCATCCCTAGTTTTGAAGGTTCTCATTATCCATCCTGTCATTTTTCTAGCAGATGCAATTGATACAATGTTTTGGTCCTTGAAGGTGAGATCCTCCGACATGATCACTCCCAGGTCTTTGACGTTAGTTTTTCGCTCTATTGTGTGGCTGCAATTTGTTTTATACTCTGATGAAGTTTTAATTTCCTCGTGTTTACCCTATCGGAGTAATTGAAATTTCTCATCGTTGAACTTCATATTGTTTTCTGCAGCCCATTGAAAGATTTGGTTGATGTCCGCCTGGTGCCTTGCAGTGTGTGCAATGGAAGACACTGTCATGCAGATTCGGGTGTCATCTGCAAAGGAAGACACGGTGCTGTGGCTGACATCCTTGTCTATGTCAAATATGAGGATGAGAAACAAGATGGGAGCGAGTACTGTGCCTTGTGGAACAGAGCTTTTCACCGTAGCCGCCTCAGACTTTACTCTGTTGACTACTACTCTTTGTGCTCTGTTTGTGAGGAAATTATAAATCCATCTACCAACTTTTCCTGTTATTCCTTTAGCACGCATTTTGTGCACTATTGTGCCATTGTCACAGTTGTCGAATGCTTTTGCAAAGTCTGTATATATTACATCTGCATTCTTTTTGTCTTCTAGTGCATCTAGGACCTTGTCGTAATGTGGCCCGGTGGCCTGGTGGCTAAAGCTCCCGTTTCACACACGGAGGGCCCAGGTTCGATTCCCGGCGGGTGGAAACATTTCGACACGTTTCCTTACGCCTGTTGTCCTGTTCACCTAGCAGCAAATAGGTACCTGGGTGTTAGTCGGCTGGTGTGGGTCGCATCCTGGGGGACAAGATTAAGGACCCCAATGGAAATAAGTTAGACAGTCTTCGATGACGCACTGACTTTCTTGGGTTATCCTGGGTGGCTAACCCTCCGGGGTTAAAAATCTTATCCATTAGCTGCGACAGACAGGAGTGGCCTGCTCTAAACCTATGTTGCCCTGGGTTCTGTAATTGATGGGTATCTAGATGGGTGGCGATCTTGCTTCTTAGGACCCTTTCGAAGATTTTTATGATATGGGATGCTAGTGCTATCGGTCTGTAGTTCTTTGCTATTGCTTTACTGCCCCCTTTGTGGAGTGGGGCTATGTCTGTTGTTTTTAGTAACTGTGGGACGACTCCCGTGTCCATGCTCCCTCTCCATAGGATGGTAAAAGCTCGTGCAGTTCTTGATGAACACGGAGTTCCATGAGTCTGGCCCTTGGGCAGAGTGCATGGGCATGTCATTTATCGCCTGTTCGAAGTCATTTGGCGTCAGGATAACATCAGATAGGCTTGTGTTTACCAAATTCTGTGGCTCTCTCATAAAAAAATTCATTTAGATCTTCGACTCTCAGTCTGGTTAGCGGCTTGCTAAAAACTGAGTTATATTGAGACTTGAGTAGCTCACTCATTTCCTTGCTGTCATTTGTGTAGGACTCATCTTGTTTAAGTAGGGGCCCAATACTGGACGTTGTTCTCGATTTTGATTTGGCATAAGAAAAGAAATACTTTGGGTTTCTTTCGATTTCATTTATGGCTTTTAGTTCTTCCCGCGATTCCTGACTCCTATAAGATTCCTTTAGCTTTAGTTCGATGTTTGCTCCTCCCTTTCCAGTCTAGAGACCACTCCTCTTCCCTTTTACATCCACTCTCCTACATCCACAGACTTCTACTTCAAACTCTAACACTAACTTCTTAAATCAACATCATAACTGCTCTGCCCTCTCCTCATTACTTATACTCTCTCTAGCCAACCTTTCTTCTAGTAGTCGCTTGCAATATATCTTACTCTGTCTCCTTTAATTTATAACCTTTCATTTCTTTCTTTCCTATTAATGACATTCTCTTAGTACCCCATCTACCTATTACTCTCACCGTAGCTACCACTAAATAATGATCTGATATTCTGTCGCCCCTCTAAAAACATGCACATGCATCATCTTTTTATCTTCTAATACACAGTCCATCACACTGCTATCATCACGCCCTATATCATATCTCTTGTACTTATTTATCCTCTTTTTCTTAAATTACATATTATCTATTACTAGATCACTTTTTATCCATAACTAAATTAAAGACCCTCCCATTATTATTTCTGGCACTCCAAACTTTCCTACTACACCCTCCACATGTAGATCCCTCACAACAATTGTTTATCTCGCTTGGTTCAAAGCTCCCTGAACACACATTTAAGATCTCCCAAAATCTCTCTCACTATCTCTCTCCGCTACATTCCTCTCTTCTCCAGGTGCATAAACCCTTATTACCCAGGGCCGGATTTAGGGGAGGGGTACCGGGCCCAGGGGCCCCCACCAAATGATGAAAAATATTATGACATTATACTGAGATCTGAATAGATTGCAAAAAGAGAAAATGTATGCAAGAGTTTGAATTGTGGTGTGATTGTCATGTTGAGTCGTCTGATCCCTGCTTTACATCATCTGTGCGAGCGCGTCGTCAGCTGCATGATGTGAGGATGACTCACAGCACATCATCCTGGGTGTGCAGGGCACTGCAGTATTGGTGAGTGCTTGATCGTAGTTAGTATGTAAACAACAGTGTGATAGTGAGCACGAAATATGATAACTGCTCACTGCTATGTGTTTCGGTTATTATTGTCAGAGTAAAAAATTATATTCTGGTATTGAACAAGATTTTTTTTTTATTACAAGCGAGGGAGCAAGCGTAGCGAAGCGAAGTTTTCTATGTAACTTTTAAGAGAATGTCGCACAATCAAATATGCTAAAAAAACTGTTCTTTTAAATTTCAGTCAAGTGATTGCTAACTTTGGTGTGATATAAACCTTGTTTTCAGCTTTTCGTTTCTTCTTTCAGGTGGAAATATGGATAACTGTTCTAAAGACAGACACAAAAATCGAGTCAGAACATATCCCAGTGGAGCAGCTAAAAGAAAGGCCAAGAAGTTGCTCAGAAATCCGTGATATCGGCATCTAAAACGCGAAAAATTAGTGACTTCATGACTACACATGCACAGCAAACACCGGGAGAGACATTATCAGGATTTCAAAGGTCTCCACAGCATTGTATTAGAACAGAGAGATCTGATCAGCTAGATGATAATTTACTCCAACAAGAAGCAGGCGATCATCGAGAGAAGCGCCATAAGCAGGATGATCAAAAAGAACAACATGAAAAACCAGTTCAAGAGGCGGAACATGAAGAAATTCAGAAGAAAAAAGATCACCTTGGGCGTGACGAAGTACACCAGAAAGAAAATTGTGAGGACGAGCAACATAACGGAATTTATGAGGCACCATTGTAAATTGAAAACAACATTGTTTCAAATTTGATGAGAGAACACTTTGTGAAAAACGGTGCATCAGTTGTTAAAAACTGTGATCCACAGACTTTTTCTCAGTTCTCCAAGCGAATATCTCGGGAAAATGGAAAGACTCCACGAATTTGTACAGTTGGGCTATTCAGTCGTCAGAATCACAATGGTGAGGCGGTAAACAGTGAACGGTTATGTTTTTTTCCTTCAAGTTGTTGTTTGTACTGCTACCACTGCAAGCTAATGTGCCCCGATGCACCGAAACACCAATCATTGCTTGTTAACAGTGGTTTTTCTGACTGGATTATTATTATAATCAAAAAGAAGCGCTAAGCCACAAGGACTATACAGCTTTTTCTGACTGGAAACATGCAAACGATCGTGTGAAGCAACACGAGCGGTCGAGGGAACATCTTGACCATTGCATTTCATGCTAGATCAAAAGTATCCACACGGATTGATGATGAAATGGTACGGCAGATTAAGCGACGAGAACGTTATTGGCGGTCAGTAATGAAGCGTTTGGTCAGCATTATCAAGTTCATTGCTGAACGTGGCTTGGTATTCAGGGGAGACGAGTTGATTGGATCGCCTCGCAATGGAAACTATCTGGGGATTATCGAGCTTGTTTCGCAATACGACGACCTTTTATCACAGCATATTGAGAAGTATCCCGAGCGTGGCTCTGGACACACGAGGTATCTGTCATCAACAGTAATGGAAGAGCTCAATTCAGAGGCGTCGTAAGGGAGGCGGGGGGCGGGCCGCCCCGGGTGACACCATTTAGGGGGTAACACCATAGAGCCTCTAAAGAAGGTGGCACTAATGCACAAAACAGTGCCTCACCAACATAAGAGAAGAATCCTTCGTTGATTTTGATGGTTTGATAGACTGATTTTGATGATGTGATAGATGATTTTGCATAACTGAAGGCAAGGAAATGTAAGATCAGATTTACCGTGATGTTACCTGTACTCAAGGTCAAATGTAAGATCAGATTCACTGAGATGTTACCTGTACTCAAGGAGTTTGTTTGGTAGGTGCTGCAAGCATCCCACGAGAGAGAGCTGGGAGTACTTGTGTGTTCCTGCTAGGCCGCTGTGTGAGTGAGGGTGAGGCAAGTCTGGGCATACTGAAGTGGCAAGGCCTATAGGTGGCAGCACCAGCATGACGCGAAATATGAACTAAGCTGGCAGACAGCATGGGCTGTCTGTGCAGACAGTACAGGCTGTCTACATATGCTCGGCCACCTACCGCGCATCGTCCCAACGCGACAATACTGGTGGTAAAAGAAACTCGGTCTCTATCTCGTAGGAACAGGGCACAGAACACAAAATAAAAACATATATATACATATGGACATGGAAAAAAAACTTCCTACAGGGAGGGAAGAAAAAAACATATGGAGTGTGCTAAACATCGTGGTCAAAGGCAGTGTGCGTCGAAGGGCATCACTGCATGCCTTCCTGCGTCTGGACAGATACTACAACACAGGAGACATCGCTGCGGCTGAGCTGTGACGTAACAGGGTACGGTCTCCTCTGGAACGGTGAAGCAGACATCGTAGGAGTCGCTGCAGGTTTTCACTCAACCTGGGGCACGACATGCTGGTGCCCTCGAGTGAGGAGTAGACAAAACTCGGCAACTGGGCAGGACTTCTGGCAAGCGACTCAGAAGGACACTTCTCGACTGGTACTGTCGCTGGGCTGTCACTGCCGGCGAGCGTGGAGCAAGTCGTGGCAGAGACGACTGGGCGAAACATCTGGGAGTCGTAACATCATACACCAGACTGCAGTGAGAGAGCTAGCAGTCAAAGTGACATCTTCTTTGTGCAGGCTGCTCACTGAAGCTTGAGACACGAGGCTGACACAGCGCCTGCCAACAGGGCTAACTGCAGCTTGGCGAGTATCATTTGGCAGTTGGAGTTATAGCAGAGATTAGTCTAAGTGTCCCCAGACTTGTTTCTCTACATATAACTGCACTCTGATGGTCTGGAGGTGAAGTGAAACAAATCTCGATGGGAATCGTAGCAGGTATGATTCTGCAGAACATCACGAGCGATGAGCATAAAAGCTTTCTGTACAAGAGGGCTCGGTCACTCGGGGCTGTCTTGACATCAGCTGTCAAACACACTGGTCACACGGGTGACTTAACACAGTGGTGCTACTCAGGTCTGGCTCAGACCTCACTGGACACACGGAAACTTTACACACCCGTGGTACAACATGGCTTAAACTAGCAAATGATGCTTTTCTGTGCATAAAACTGACTCTAAGACATACTAAAATGTGAGAACACTGACTGAGAGGAATTAATTAATACGACATATATCTTCTCTCAATCTTCTCGACAATATTAAAATAATTACTAGAAACACTCGATGTGACATCATGTGATGTCAGGCGTGATGACGTCAGCAGCACTGACGTCAGCAGACATCTCGAGGTGACGTCAGCAGCACTGTGACGTCAGCAGACATCTCGAGGTGACGTCAGCAGACATCTCGAGGTGACGTCAGGCAGACATCGTGACGTCATGAAGTCGGGCAGTATCGTGGGTGACGTCAATGTGATGCGGGCAGCAGACCACAGCATGTGGCCTGGGACATCTGGTAACTCACGTAGCTCGTAGGTCTACGTGACATCGCCCACACCCACGTGGCGTCGTGATCCACGTGGTGTTGTGATCTACGTGGCATGCTGATCCACGTAGCTTCGAGTGGCCTTGGGCACTCGGATACCCAGCTCTGGCAATGAATTCACATGGAAAACAGCAGAAAACACAGCAGAGGGAGTGGGCAGTGGTGAGTGGTGTATGGTAGATGGGTGAGCGTGAGTAGGGCGAGCATGGGCAAGGTGAGGAACAGCCACTTCCTCTCCTCTCCTCCCCCACCCACAAATACGTAGAAAACTCACACTGGATGCAGAAATCACCACAAAACTCACCTCTGGCTTGCTGAAACGGCTGTGCTGAGCTGAACAACAACAACAGCAACATACAAGTGATGCTGAACACGTGACTTGAGAAACAGCGTGGGACACTGTAGCATGGAGTCACTGTAGCGTGGGGTCACTGTGACGCCACTTACAATTCTCGGAGAATTTCGGCAAATTTCGGCCTGGATCCTGCTTGTACCTGTGTCTGGATGCTCAAACGTGCAGACACGACATCAGGATAACTCGTTGAGAGACGGATGCTTCTTGCATGGGATGATGAAGTGAAGATGACTTCATCCCTCTTCCTTCCTCGCTTTGGGCAAACACACTGCTGCGACCACCGCTGGTACCAATATAACGAGTTTGTTTGGTAGGTGCTGCAAGCGGGTGGTTAATGATACGTCTTCGGAGACTTCTTACTTTATTGTTAAGTCGTGGTGGGTACACAGGCTTGTGTTGTGCCCATGGCCCGGGCAGGGCCATCCCACGAGAGAGAGCTGGGAGTACTTGTGTGTTCCTGCTAGGCCGCTGTGTGAGTGAGGGTGAGGCAAGTCTGGGCATACTGAAGTGGCAAGGCCTATAGGTGGCAGCACCAGCATGATGCGAAATATGAACTAAGCTGGCAGACAGCATGGGCTGTCTGTGCAGACAGTACAGGCTGTCTACATATCGGAACTAGTGTTTCTCTGATATTGCAATGCTTTTCTTTATTTTTCATTTTTTTTGTTTTGTTTTTGCATTGTTGAAGATGAATAAGTGTAGGATCTGTTGCTGTACTCAAAGTGGTATTTGAGTTTATGTTCCCTCATTATTACTGCGATTATTTATTTTATCATTAATAAAGTTGAGAAGTATTCTCTTGTTCAGTTTATGGCCCTTAAACGTTTTCATTGTTAAACATTAATCACTGACTGGTCATGCAGTAGTGACGTAACTGGAGTTTACTCCCCCCTGCCCCCAGCCTTGAATTTCATGGGGGTGACACCAAAGATGCTGCCCCGGTTGACACCAGATTCCGCCCCGACACCAGCTCTAGCAACGCCTCTGAAGCTCATGGATACGATGGGAAAGCAAGTTTTGAACGAAATTATCTAACGAGTAAAAAATAAAAAGCAAGTACTATTCAATTTCCCTCGACTCCACGCCTGACGAAAGCCAAGTTGATCAGCTTGCACTTGTATTGCGTTACATTGAGGATAATGAGCCTGTTGAAAGATTTATTACGTTCATGCCGAACTAGGATCACAAAGCGCAGGACATATTCGATGCCATGCTGCAGTTCCTCCAATTACGCCAAATTGACATCAATAACTGCCGTGGTCAGACCAACGACAGTGCCAGTTCAATGAGCAGCATGTACAGTGGTCTATGGGCCAAAGTGCTGCAAGAGAACAGGCACGCAGAATGACTTCTTGCACAGCTCATTCGCTGAACCTAGTTGGGAAAAATGCAGCCGAAAGTTGTACTGGAGCAATCCATTACTTTGATTTCCTCCAGAAGTTGTATGATTTTTTTTATTTCATCACATCGGCAAAAAATTCTAACAGATGCTCTGGAAAGTGCATATATTTCCTTGACTCTGCAACGGGTTACAACAATGCGTTGGTCTTGCCGGGCCGATGCAGTCAAAACCCTCAGATTTGGTTACAGTGAAATCAGAAATGCATTGGAAAGCATCACAAATGACGTTGATGAAAGGGTCTGTGTACGCTGCGAAGCACAGGGATTGTCAGCAAAGATCTGTCTTCCTGAAACAGGAATTTATACTGCTTTCTGGAATGGCATCCTTCAGAGAGTGAATGCAACAAATCGAGGGCTGCAAAGTAAAAAACTAGATCTTAATGTTGCAGTTGTTTCATTGGCTAGTCTGAAAGACTGTGTGGTCTAAACGTGAATGTTTTGACAGTTATGAGAGGCAAGATCAACAACTGTCGGGTTCTGCAGACTACACTCAATTGCGAAAGCGATCCCACAACATTCGTTTAAGTGCATTGCACTGTGGTCATGCAAAGCAAGCAAGCATGAACCCCTCTGAAAAATGTAGAGTAGAGAATTTCATTCCTGTCATCAATCATTTCGTAGCTTCACTTGATCAACGTTTGCATGCATATGAGCTGATGTCATCTTGGTTCAGTTGCTTCGGGCGACTGACGGAGTTATCGCTCGAAGAGCTGACAAGAGCAGCACAAAACCTATTGGAAGTATATTCCAAAGACAGAAAATTTCTTTCGAGATGAAATGATTCAATTTTCTTCGTTTTCCAGGATTCATGCGACCGAAGAGCCCAACGACATGAGCACAGAATTATTTTTTTACAAGCTCATCCACGAAAAACATGTGGTTGACATTTTCCCAAATGTTGAACTCGCATTGAGAATGTAACATGTAGTGATGGTAAGCAACTGCAGTGCAGAACGATCCTTTTCAAAACAAACTTATTGAAAACCAGCTATGAACGAGCATGAAGCAAGGGCGGCTTGTGAACCTGACGGCCATGAGCAGGAAGCAAGGGCGGCTTGTGAACCTGACGGTCATGAGCAGGAAGCAAGGGCGGCTTGTGAACCTGACGGTCATGAACATAGAATCTGACATCCTGCGCTCGTTGGATTTTGATGGAGTCATCAGAGACTTTTCAATTAGAAAAGCATGGAATGTACCTGGCTTATAATATTTTGTCTGACTGAAGATAACTCCTCATAAGTCTGTAGATTATTTTTGAACTACACTTGCATATGAACCGAAAGGCTGCTAAAATACACCATAAATCCAATTTATTGCTTAATTTCTTCATCTTAAGAGGATGGTACGTATATTGAGAGTGACGAAAGTTTTACAAGGAGAAACTTAAAAGTCTTCCAACCATTAGAGTTAGACCTTTTTAATGCAAGGGGACATCTCCACCAAACTGGGCCCCGGGTCCCCATCACCTAGTGGTGTAGTGTGAGAGGTTCTGGTGTAGTGTGAGAGGTGCTAGTGTAGTGTGAGAGGTGCTAGTGTAGTGTGAGAGGTGCTAGTGTAGTGTGAGAGGTGCTAGTGTAGTGTGAGGTGCTAGTGTAGTGTGAGAGGTGCTAGTGTAGTGTGAGAGGTGTTGGTGTAGTGTGAGAGGTGCTAATGTAGTGTGAGAGGTGTTGGTGTAGTGTGAGAGGTGTTGGTGTAGTGTGAGAGGTTCTGGTGTAGTGTGAGAGGTGTTGGTGAAGTGTGAGAGGTGCTGGTGTAGTGTGAGAGGTGTTGGTGTAGTGTGAGAGGTGCTGGTGTAGTGTGAGAGGTTCTGGTGTAGTGTGAGAGTGTAGTGTAGTGTGAGGTGTTGGTGTAGTGTGAGAGGTGCTGGTGTAGTGTGAGAGGTGTTGGTGTAGTGTGAGAGGTGTTGGTGTAGTGTGAGAGGTGCTGGTGTAGTGTGAGAGGTGTTGGTGTAGTGTGAGAGGTGCTGGTGTAGTGTGAGAGGTGTTGGTGTAGTGTGAGAGGTGTTGGTGTAGTGTGAGAGAGTGTTGGTGGTGTAGTGTGAGAGTAGTGTGAGAGGTGCTAATGTAGTGTGAGAGGTGTTGGTGTAGTGTGAGAGGTGTTGGTGTAGTGTGAGAGGTGTGTAGTGTGAGAGAGTGTGAGAGGTTGGTGTAGTGTGAGAGGTGTTGGTGTAGTGTGAGTGGTGGTGGTGTTGTGTGAGAGGTTCTGGTGTAGTGTGAGAGGTTCTGGTGAATGTGAGAGGTGTTGGTGTAGTGTGAGAGGTGTTGGTGTAGTGTGAGAGGTGTTGGTGTAGTGTGAGAGGTGCTGGTGTAGTGTGAGAGGTGTTGGTGTAGTGTGAGAGGTGCTGGTGTAGTGTGAGAGGTGTTGGTGTAGTGTGAGAGGTGCTGGTGTAGTGTGAGAGGTGCTGGTGTAGTGTGAGAGGTTCTGGTGTAGTGTGAGAGGTCCTGGTGTAGTGTGAGAGGTTCTGGTGTAGTGTGAGAGGTGTTGGTGTAGTGTGAGAGGTGCTGGTGTAGTGTGAGAGGTGTTGGTGTAGTGTGAGAGGTGCTGGTGTAGTGTGAGAGGTGCTGGTGAGGTGTTCTGGTGTAGTGTGAGAGGTCCTGGTGTAGTGTGAGAGGTTCTGGTGTAGTGTGAGAGGTGTTGGTGTAGTGTGAGAGGTGCTGGTGTAGTGTGAGAGGTGTTGGTGTAGTGTGAGAGGTGCTGGTGTAGTGTGAGAGGTGTTGGTGTAGTGTGAGAGGTGCTGGTGTAGTGTGAGAGGTGCTGGTGTAGTGTGAGAGGTGCTAGTGTAGTGTGAGAGGTGTTGGTGTAGTGTGAGAGGTGCTAGTGTAGTGTGAGAGGTGTTGGTGTAGTGTGAGAGGTACTAGTGTAGTGTGAGAGGTTCTGGTATAGTGTGAGAGGTGCTAGTGTAGTGTGAGAGGTGTTGGTGTAGTGTGAGAGGTGCTAGTGTAGTGTGAGAGGTTCTGGTGTAGTGTGAGAGGTGTTGTAGTGTGAGAGGTGCTAGTGTAGTGTGAGAGGTGCTAGTGTAGTGTGAGAGGTGTTGGTGTAGTGTGAGAGGTGCTAATGTAGTGTGAGAGATGTTGGTGTAGTGTGAGAGATGCTGGTGTAGTGTGAGAGGTGTTGGTGTAGTGTGAGAGGTGCTGGTGTAGTGTGAGAGGTGCTGGTGTAGTGTGAGAGGTGCTGGTGTAGTGTGAGAGGTGCTGGTGTAGTGTGAGAGGTGTTGGTGTAGTGTGAGAGGTGCTGGTGTAGTGTGAGAGGTTCTGGTGTAGTGTGAGAGGTGCTGGTGTAGTGTGAGAGGTTCTGGTGTAGTGTGAGAGGTGTTGGTGTAGTGTGAGAGGTGCTGGTGTAGTGTGAGAGGTTCTGGTGTAGTGTGAGAGGTGTTGGTGTAGTGTGAGAGGTGCTGGTGTAGTGCGAGAGGTGCAGGTGTAGTGTGAGAGGTGCTGGTGTAGTGTGAGAGGTGTTGGTGTAGTGTGAGAGGTGCTGGTGTAGTGAGAGAGGTGCTGGTGTAGTGTGAGAGGTGCTGGTGTAGTGTGAGAGGTTCTGGTGTAGTGTGAGAGGTTCTGGTGTAGTGTGAGAGGTGCTGGTGTAGTGTGAGAGGTGCTGGTGTAGTGTGAGAGGTGCTGGTGTAGTGTGAGAGGTGCTGGTGTAGTGTGAGAGGTGCTGGTGTAGTGTGAGAGGTGCTGGTGTAGTGTGAGAGGTTCTGGTGTAGTGTAACAGACACACACAAGTCTTACCGATGATGTTGCTGACCTTCCTGACAGTCTGGGTGGAGAGGATAGCCTTGCGTAGTATTATGTTAGGCTAGATAAGGTTTGTCAGGAAACAGGACAAGTGTTTGCTGACGAAGGTCCTAGTCATATGATGACCCATCACTGGAGCTTTTGGTTATCTGACAGAGGCCTTCCGCTGGCTTACCAGTCTGCCCCTTTAAAAATTTTAGGTTTTGCGTAGTGTGTCCCCGTCACACTCACCACTAAGCTGAAGATTCATATAGTATCTTTCTCAAGAGCTTTATATTGTATCAAATTATTTCGAATGTATAACTAACTGCATGACAGTGTCTTCTGCAAGGCTCCAGGCGGACATCAACCAAATCTTTCAGTGGGCTGCAGAAAACAGTATGAAGTTCAACGATGAGAAATTTCAATTACTCAGATATGGTAAACACGAGGAAATTAATTCTTCATCAGAGTACAAAACAAATTCTGGTCAAAAAATAGAGCGAAACACCAACGTCAAAGACCTGGGAGTGATCATGTCGGAGGATCTCACCTTCAAGGACATTAACACTGTATCATTCGCAGCTGCTAGAAAAATGACAGGATGGAAAATGAGAACCTTCAAAACTAGGGATGCCAAGCCCATGATGACACTCTTCAGGTCACTTGTTCTATCTAGGCTGGAATATTGCTGCACACTAACAACACCTTTCAAGGCAGGTGAAATTGCTGATCTAGAAAATGTACGGAGAACCTTCGCGGTGCGCATAACGGAGATAAAACACCTCAATTACTGGGAGCGCTTGAGGTTCCTGAACCTGTATTCCCTGGAACGCAGGCGGGAGAGATACATGATTATATACACCTGGAAAATCCTAGAGGGACTAGTACCGAACTTGCACACGAAAATCACTCCCTACGAAAGCAAAAGACTTGGCAGACGATGTAACATCCTCCAATGAAAAGCAGGGGTGTCACTAGCACGTTGAGACCATACAATAAGTGTCAGGGGCCCGAGACTGTTCAACTGCCTCCCAGCATACATAAGGGGGATTACCAATAGACCCCTGGCAGTCTTCAAGCTGGCACTGGACAAGCACCTAAAGTCGGTACCTGACCAGCCGGGCTGTGGCTCATACGTTGGTTTGCGTGCAGCCAGCAGTAACAGCCTGGTTGATCAGGCTCTGATCCACCAGGAGGCCTGGTCACAGACCGGGCCGCGGGGGCGTTGACCCCCGGAACTCTCTCCAGGTAAACTCCAGGTAAACTGTATGGCTCTTCAAAAACAAATTTTAACATGCTTGGGAAGTGTTGAAAATTGGATTGGGCAAATATTCTGTTAGTGGGACGGATTGTGAAGGACGTGCCTAGTATGGGCCAGTAGGCCTGCTGCAGTGTTCCTCCTTTCTTATGTTTTTTAATTTAATACCCAGATACAGCAGCCCGTCCAACACAGTGTTCTCCAACCAAAATAATTATAAGAAAAATGCACAAAACCGTGACTGAAAAAATATACAAATAACCCGCAAGAGGAGAGAGAAGCTTATGATGTTTCGGTCCGACTTGGACCATTTATAAGTCCAAGTCAGACCGAAATATATGGTATAAAATACCGACACAATGGAAACATTAACACATATGCACTATAATGTGATCCTTTATTGACAACGTTTCTCCCACACAGTGGGCTTTTTCAAGTCATAAAAAGATATGTTTGTGACTTGAAAAAGCCCACTGTGTGGGCGAAACGTTGTCAATAAAGGATCACATTATACTGCATATGTGTTTATATTTCCAAGACCAAGTCAGACCGAAACGTCACCATAATCTTTTCTCTCCTATGTGCAGGTTATTTGTGAATTATAAGAAGAAATTCTTCTGATATCAACCCCGGAGGCTTCATGACTAAAGATAACCCAGTGATGTTTACCTGGAGACCTGGAGGGAGTTCCGGGGGTCAACGCCCCCGCGGCCCGGTCTGTGACCAGGCTTCCTGGTGGATCAGAGCCTGATCAACCAGGCTGTTGCTGCTGGCTGCACGCAAACCAACGTACGAGCCACAGCCCGGCTGATCAGGAACTGACTTTAGGTGCTTGTCCAGTGCCAGCTTGAAGACTGCCAGGGGTCTGTTGGTAATCCCCCTTATGTGTGCTGGGAGGCAGTTGAACAGTCTCGGGCCCCTGACACTTATTGTATGGTCTCTTAACGTGCTAGTGACACCCCTGCTTTTCATTGGGGGGATGGTGCATCGTCTGCCAAGTCTTTTGCTTTCGTAGTGAGTGATTTTCGTGTGCAAGTTCGGTACTAGTCCCTCTAGGATTTTCCAGGTGTATATAATCATGTATCTCTCCCTCCTGCGTTCCAGTGAATACAGGTTTAGGAACCTCAAGCACTCCCAGTAATTGAGGTGTTTTATCTCCGTTATGCGCGCCGTGAAAGTTCTCTGTACATTTTCTAGGTCGGCAATTTCACCTGCCTTGAAAGGTGATGTTAATGTGCAGCAATATTCCAGCCTAGATAGAACAAGTGACCTGAAGAGTGTCATCATGGGCTTGGCCTCCCTAGTTTTGAAGGTTCTCATTATCCATCCTGTCATTTTTCTAGCAGATGCGATTGATACAATGTTATGGTCCTTGAAGGTGAGATCCTCCGACATGATCACTCCCAGGTCTTTGACGTTGGTGTTTCGCTCTATTTTGTGGCCAGAATTTGTTTTGTACTCTGATGAAGATTTAATTTCCTCATGTTTACCATATCTGAGTAATAGAAATTTCTCATCGTTGAACTTCATATTGTTTTCTGCAGCCCACTGAAAGATTTGGTTGATGTCCGCCTGGAGCCTTGCAGTGTCTGCAATGGAAGACACTGTCATGCAGATTCGGGTGTCATCTGCAAAGGAAGACACGGTGCTGTGGCTGACATCCTTGTCTATGTCGGATATGAGGATGAGGAACAAGATGGGAGCGAGTACTGTGCCTTATGGAACAGAGCTTTTCACCATATTATTATTATTATAATCAAAAAGAAGCGCTAAGCCACAAGGACTATACAGCGCTGCAGGGCAGGAAGGAAGCGAGGGCATCAGGTGGCAAAAGGGAGATGGATGAGCAACAGGTTACGGATAACAGCGGGGCAGTGGATGGTGAAAGGGTAAAGGGCAGCAAGAGACTGAACCAGAAAGGGCTGAGGGGAGTGCGAAAAGTATCATCAGAGTTTGTGGAGTAAATCAGTCGTTGTCAAGAAGTCAATGAGAGAGTCAGGATTAAAGGAGGGTCCATCAGCAAGAAGGGAAGGTAAAGAGAGAGTAGGAGAACGAAGACGACGTTGGAGGTAAATTCTGCGTGCTCGTTGATAGAGAGGGCAGTCTAACAGAATGTGGCTAATCGATACTGGAACTTGACACTGCTCACAGAGAGGAACAGGGCGCCTCTCCATGAGATACCCATGAGTAAGACGAGTGTGGCCAATGCGAAGGCGGGAGAGAGTGGTCTCCCAACCTCGGCACTGATGACAAGAAGACGGCCAGTAACCTATGCTCGGTTTAATAGAATGAAGTTTGTTACCGAGCAGAGTTGACCAACGTTGTTGCCAACGGGTGCGAAGGTGGGTAGCTATTGCAGCAAAATAGTCCAGAAATGGAACACCTCGATAGGAAATTGGTAGGTCATATACTGCTGACCGTGCAGCAGTGTCTGCCTGTTCATTGCCCTGTACGTCGACATGACCAGGGACCCAACAAAAAACAATATCTTTATGTTTGGTAGAGATACGGCGTAGCCAAAGTTGGATACGGAGAACTAGGGGATGAGATGTATCAAATTTTCGTATAGCCTGTAGAGCACTAAGGGAGTCTGAGACTACTACAAATGATGACACAGGCATAGATGCGATACGAATAAGTGCTGCAAGAATGGCATACAGTTCAGCAGTAAAAATGCTAGCTGAAGATAGTAAATGCCCTCGTACGACGCTGTCCGGAAACACTGCTGCGAATCCGACGCCGTCTGAAGACTTAGAGCCATCTGTGTACACAGCGGTGGCATGAGAATGAGAGTGGAAGTGATCAAGAAAAAGAGAGCGGGAAGCCACCGTAGGCAGTTGAGCTTTCGAGCAAGGGAGTGAGAAAGAACAGACCCGAACAGCTGGAACTTCCCAGGGGGGTAGGGAAAAGTGAGATGCTACATGAACATATAAAGGTGGTAACTGAAGGGAAGACAAGAGTGAAAGTAGGCGAAGAGAAAAGGGACGGAGCAAACAGGGGCGGCGAACGAATAAAGAATGTCTACTAATATCGGTGACCATTCTATAAATGGAAGGATTGTGTAGATCGTGAGAGCGTACATAGTAACGAAGGCAATGGGCATCACGGCGATCAGACAAGGATGGAACATTTGCTTCTGTATAGAGGCTCTCAACAGGGGAAGAGCGAAAAGCACCAAGGCACAAACGTAAGCCTTGGTGATGGATAGAGTTAAGGCTAGAGAGAGTAGCAGGAGAGGCCGCGGAATAAATCTGGTCACCATAATCGAGTTTCGATAAAACGAGGGCTGAATGTAGGCGAAGCAGAGTTCGACGATCAGCTCCCCAGGAAAGATGAGCAAGGGTTTTAAGAAGGTTTAGCCGGCTGTGACAAGTTGCCTTCAGAGAGGTAATGTGAGGTTTCCAGGTTAACCGACGGTCAAAGAGAAGGCCTAGAAACCTGACTGTATCACGTTCGGGGATACGGGAGCCATAGAGATACAAAGGATGATCGGAGATAACAGAGCGTCTAGTGAAAGTAATTTGGTGAGTTTTGGTACTTGAAAATTTAAACCCATGTGTGGTGGCCCAAGTGGAAACACGGTCGACCGCATGCTGGAGAGAAACTGCAATAAGGTGACAGTCAGCGCCTGCACAAGCAATAGCGAAGTCATCAACATAGAGTGATGACCAAATATTGGGTGGAAGAACAGAGGCCAAATCATTTATAGCAAGGAGAAAAAGTGTTGTGCTTAGAACACATCCCTGAGGGACACCTTCAGCTTGGACGAAGTCCGGGGAAAGAACATTATTGACTCGAACACGGAAATGTCTGTCAGTTAAAAAGTTCTTAAGGAAGGATGGTAGATTGCCTCGGAGGCCTAAGGAATGGGCCTGGGCCAAAATATTATACCTCCAAGTTGTGTCATATGCCTTCTCAAGGTCAAAAAATATGGCAATAACTGAGTGATTATTCGCAAAGGCATTACGAACATACGTATCCAAGCGTAGTAAGGGGTCTATGGTAGAACGACCCTTACGAAAGCCATATTGACTAGCGGAGAGACTGTTGTGAGTCTCTAAATACCACATTAAACGTCGATTTACGAGGCGTTCCATCACTTTGCAAACTGCACTTGTAAGAGCGATGGGGCGATAGTGGGAGGCATCATGTCCTGTAGTACCCGGTTTGCGGAAAGGGAGAACAATGGCAGATTTCCACAGCTGGGGAAGAACTCCTTGTGCCCAAATAAGATTGAAGAGGTGTAAGAGGACTACAAGGGCTGACCGATGTAAATGTTGTAACATACGAATATGAATGTCATCAGGCCCAGCTGCCGATGATCGGCAAGCTGAGAGCGTTGCCTCCAGTTCTTGAAGTGTAAAAGGCACATTATACTGTTCTTCTCCGAGAGAAGAAAAGTCCAAGGGTACTAACTCTCTGGCAGACTTTGAGGAAAGAAACGAGGGGCATAGATGGAGCCCTCGGGAAATACGGACCAGATGTGTGCCAAGTTCAATGGCAACGTCGAGAGGGTTTGCTATATCAACACCAGTGACCCGTAGAACAGGAGCCGGGTCAGGAGAGTATTTACCACTCAATTTCCTCACTTTTTTCCAGACTGCACTCATAGAAGAAGCAGAGGTGATGGTGGAAACATAGTCTCGCCAACAAGTGCGTTTAGCTTCACGGATGACACGGCGAGCGATCGCACGCTTCTGCTTAAAATCAACAAGTCTCTCAGCGGTTCTATTGTACCGGTACCTGCCCCATGCAGCACGTTTCAAACGTACTGCACGAGCACAAGCAGGAGACCACCAAGGCACACACTTCTGAGAATGCCTGCCTGAGGTGTGGGGTATAGAATGAGAAGCTGCGGTATAAACTGATGTCGAGAAGATGTGTAGGAGCTCATCAATGGAGGATGAAGAAGGAACCTCACTAAAAGCAGTGAGGTGTGAGTAAAGATCCCAATTTGCCCGATCAAATTGCCAGCGAGGGCTACGGGAAGGTGGTGAATAGGAAGGAGAAGTAAGAATGATCGGAAAATGATCGCTGTCATGTAAGTCTGGTAGAACAGACCAGGTGAAGTCTAGTGCAGTGGAGGAAGAGCAGACTGATAGATCGATGCAAGAGAGAGTATGAGTACGAGGATCAAAATGGGTGGGAGTACCCGTATTTAAAACATGGAGGGGGTGAGAGGCAAGAAAAGCCTCCAACTGAATGCCACGTGAGTCACAATGAGACCCCCCCCAGAGGAAATGGTGGGCATTAAAATCACCAAGTAACAGAAGTGGTGGTGGTAAGGATGAAACAAGAAAGGCAAAGTCTGGGATAGAAAATGCTCGAGAAGGAGAGAGATATAAAGAACATATTGTAAACCACTTATTCAAGTGGATACGGGCTGCAGTGTAATGCAGCGAGGTATGGACAAATAGTTGACAGTATGGAATATCATTGCGTAGAAGAAGGGCACTTTCATTAAAGGTCCCATCTGAGAAAGGATCCGAAGAATACAATAAATTATAGCCTGAGATAGGTTGGAAAACAGCCGAGTGTAATTTTGGTTCTTGTAAGCAAGCACCAACAGGGGAAAACCTGGAAAGCAACATCTGAAGCTCACCCCGATTACCCCTGAGGCCGCGGATATTCCACTGTAAATAGGCCATGATTGGCGATGAAGAAAATATCAGGAATCTGTAGGTAAAGGCACCTACGGACTAGAGGGGTTAGAAAAGTCAACGTGTGGTGGCATTGGAAGATGTTCAAGTAGCGAAGGAACGGAGCGTTGCGAAGAATGGGGTTGTGAAGATGGAGGAGAGGGAAGAGAAGGAACAGGAAGTGAATCAGTGTCCATTGAAGGTTTAGTCTCTGCAATATATTCTGAAATGGCTTCAAGTGTTTCTGAATTCAAAGATGTATGGGAAACCATATTGGAGATAGGAGGAGGAGGGTGAGTAAAGATTGGGACAGTAATGGACTGTACCAAAGTAGAAGGGGAGGGAAAAGTGTAAGGGACTGGAGATGAAGTGTGGGGGGGGACAGAAGAGGTAGAAACCTGGGAGGTGACAGAAGAGGGAGAAACTTGGGAGGGGACAGGGGTGGAAGGCATAGTACGAGGAGGAGGGTGAATCTCCACACTTGTAATAGAGCCAGAGAGAGGGGAAGAACTAGGTACAGAGACTGGAAAGGTAACGTGTGGAGGTGGAAGAAGGGAAGGAAGGGGCAAAGAAGATTTGAGCAATGTGGATTTTTTGGACTTCTGAGTAGAGGGGCGATTGGTATTAGGTGTCGTACGAGGTCTTGTCGATACTGGGGCTTGTGAGGAAGGACGCGAAGATGTGAGAACAGACTGAGTTGTAGTCGGGACGTCAGAGCCAAGGACAGCAAAAGGATTAGATGCCGTAATGGCTATGGGAGGGGTAACAACAGAGGAGGCTGCAGAAGATGGGACCCCAGAAGTGGGGGGATGTTTGGAAACACGAGAATAAGAAACACGGGGTAGTCTCCCTTGGAGGCGGAGATGAGTAACTGCCATAGCATAAGGGAGACCTTCTGCCTCTTTGAGGCAACGGATTTCACGTTCATTTAAGTAGACCTGGCAACGGCGGGAGTACGAAGGGTGAGCTTCATTACAATTAAGGCAAGATGGAGGTTGACTGCAAGATGTATTAGAATGGTTGTCGGCACCACAGACTGGGCATTCGGCCATAGATCTGCAATATTTCGCTGGGTGACCAAAACGCCAGCAATTTCTACATTGTTGCGGTGTAGGTATCACCTTTCGAACTTGTAACCGATGTCCCGCGACATATACAGAGGACGGGAGTTCTCGGCTGTCAAAAGTTAAACGAGCCACATTGCAAGGGTAACGTCTCCGCCCCCGGGCAGGAAGGACATAAGTGTCTACTTTGAGGATTGGGAGATCCTGGAGTTCCAGCTGTTCAAAAATGTCATTGCCACATGACTGGAAATTCTGTTGGACTATGGTATGGGGCAGAATGACAGTACCACTACAAGAATTGAGAGAAAGATGTTTTTCAATAGTGATAGGAGTAGTATCGATATTCGAAAGGAGAGAAAGATCATGAGCTTGGGTAGCATTCTGGACAGTGACGATGCGCGTACCGCTCTTGAGAGCGTGAAATGAAATATCTCTGCCAACATGACGCAGGAGCGCTTTGGCAATACTATGGTCAGAAAGGTAGGCAGAAGAAGAAGTTGGTCTTAAAGTAAAGAATTTAGTCCATTGTGTGGTCCGAAACTGAGCGTGAAGAGGGAGTGCTTGACGTGTCGGTCGTTTCCGAGTAGAATGGGAAGGTAACGACGGAGCATCATCAGGAGATTGACGTTGGCGTTTAGGAGTAGGACCGGAGTTGGTCCGGCATGAAATGGGTGGGCGATTCGAAAATTGCCGTACCGTAGAGGGAGAAGCCGGAAGCATAGTCAAAGGAGAGCGGAGTTCAGACAAATCGAAGGAGTCAGTCGAAGCCCCGGTACCTGAAGCGGGTGAGGAAACAGCACCAGCAAGAGGTACAGGGGCATCAGGAGTGTCCGAAGAGTGGTCTAAACACAAGGCAGGGTCAGAATGGGGTGCGGTATCAAGAAGGGGCCCGGGGGTAGTGGTTTCATGGACTAGGGCTGCCATGGTTAGGTTACTCCTTTGCTTTTTGTTTTTAAGAAAAAAAAAGAAAGAAGAAAAGAAAATAAAAACAAAAAAAAAGAATAAAAAAAGGGGGGAGCGGGGAGGAATAGTTCCCAGGAGGAATGAAAGGGCCGGAAATCTCCCTCCGCGCCCAAGAGGACTCGACACCGCTAGTAGCGCAGATGCAGCATGGAACCCGTGCCATACCCTACCCTTCATGCCAGTAAACCAGCAATCCGGGATAGCAACCTCACATCTGCCGAGCTACCTCGGTGGACAAAAGAGAGGGCGGCCGGATATCCGCCACAAAGCATACCTCCTTCAGCCACCACCCCCGGAATCCGAAAGGTGGCTTCCAGAGATACACCCGTCGCCCAAAAGACACCCAAAGCTACTCCGGGATACCGGAGAGGGATCGGGACATCCCTAGGCAATCCAGATTCCACGGCAAACTACGCCACCGCCAAGAAACCTCAACGGAATGGGATCGACCCCGGTGTCCTTTCCCCTACCTAGGAACTAGCACGCCTGTGGGAGAAATCACGAAGGCTAAAAAGAGGAAGGGCAAAAGGGAGGGGTGAGGAGGAGGAGGAGGAATGGAAAAAGGGGAGGATGGGGAGGATGGGATAGGGGAGGGGAGAATGGGGGGTAATTAGGTTCGGTCTGAGGAAGAAGACCGACAGGGCTAATTCCTCAGACCAAGAGCCTCTTCACCACGCCAAGGAGCCCCCCTTGAAGAGGCTTTTCACCGTAGCTGCCTCGGACTTTACTCTGTTGACAACTACTCTCTGTGTTCTGTTAGTGAGGAAATTATAGATCCATCGACCGACTTTTCCTGTTATTCCTTTAGCACGCATTTTGTGCGCTATTACGCCATGGTCACACTTGTCGAAGGCTTTTGCAAAGTCTGTATATATTACATCTGCATTCTTTTTGTCTTCTAGTGCATTTAGGACCTTGTCGTAGTGATCCAATAGTTGAGACATACAGGAGCGACCTGTTCTAAACCCATGTTGCCCTGGGTTGTGTAACTGATGGGTTTCTAGATGGGTGGTGATCTTGCTTCTTAGGACCCTTTCAAAGATTTTTATGATATGGGATGTTAGTGCTATCGGTCTGTAGTTCTTTGCCTTTGCTTTACTGCCCCCTTTGTGGAGTGGGGCTATGTCTGTTGTTTTTAGTAACTGTGGGACGACCCCCGTGTCCATGCTCCCTCTCCATAGGATGGAAAAGGCTCGTGATAGGGGCTTCTTGCAGTTCTTGATGAACACAGAGTTCCATGAGTCTGGCCCTGGGGCAGAGTGCATGGGCATGTCATTTATCGCCTGTTCGAAGTCATTTGGCGTCAGGATAACATCGGATAGGCTTGTGTTAACCAAATTTTGTGGCTCTCTCATAAAAAATTCATTTTGATCTTCGACTCTCAGTCTGGTTAGCGGCTTGCTAAAAACTGAGTCATATTGGGACTTGAGTAGCTCACTCATTTCCTTGCTGTCATCTGTGTAGGACCCATCTTGTTTAAGTAGGGTCCCAATACTGGACGTTGTTCTCGACTTTGATTTGGCATAGGAGAAGAAATACATTGGGTTTCTTTCGATTTCATTTATGGCTTTTAGTTCTTCCCGCGATTCCTGACTCCTATAAGATTCCTTTAGCTTAAGTTCGATGCTTGCTATTTCTCTGACCAGTGTCTCCCTACGTACGCATTTCAGATATGATATATTGACCTCTTTTAGCCGCTCTGTTATTCTTTTCCGTCGCCTGTAAAGGGAGCGCCTGTCTCTTTCTGTTTTACATCTACTCCTCCTTTTTCTTAGAGGAATAAGCCTTGTGCATACATCGAGTGCCACCGAGTTAATCTGTTCTAGGCATAAGTTGGGGTCTGTGTTGCTTAGTATATCTTCCCAGCTTATATCGGTTAGGACTTGGTTTACTTGGTCCCACTTTATGTTTTTGTTATTGAAGTTGAATTTGGTGAATGCTCCCTCGTGACTAATCTCATTATGTCGGTCTGGGGCTCCGCGCATACATGACTGAACCTCAATTATGTTGTGATCTGAGTATATTGTTTTTGATATGGTGACATTTCTTATCAGATCATCATTGTTAGTGAAGATGAGGTCTAGTGTATTCTCCAGTCTAGTAGGCTCTATTATTTGCTGGTTTAAATTGAATTTTGTGCAGAGATTTAAAAGCTTGCGTGAGTGTGAGTTTTCATCAGAGCTGCCTCCTGGTGTTATTACTGCAACAATATTATTTGCTATATTCCTCCATTTTAGGTGCCTTAAGTTGAAATCCCCCAGGAGCAAGATGTTGGGTGCAGGAGCTGGAAGGTTTTCCAGACAGTGGTCAATTTTTAACAGCTGTTCCTGGAATTGCTGGGATGTTGCGTCCGGAGGCTTGTAGACTACCACAATGACTAGGTTTTGGTTCTCGACCTTTACTGCTAAAACTTCCACTACATCATTTGAGGCATTTAGCAGTTCTGTGCAAACAAGTGACTCTGCAATGTACAGGCCAACCCCCCCCTTTTGCCTGTTCACTCTGTCACATCTGTATAGGTTGTAACCTGGGATCCATATTTCGTTGTCCAAGTGATCCTTTATGTGGGTCTCAGTGAAAGCCGCGAACATTGCCTTTGCCTCTGCAAGCAGTCCACGGATGAAAGGTATTTTGCTGTTTGTTGCTGGCTTTAGACCCTGTATATTTGCAAAGAAGAATGTTATCGGACTGGTGGTATTGTTGGTACTGGGGGGGATTTTTTTTCCGGGATTAGTATCTGTATCTGTTGGTTTGGAGTGGAGGCCATCGACTGTGGTTCCACTCCAGGAATGACTGGATTTGGTGTACGATTTCTGCCATTTCCTGCCATTTTTTTTTCCTTCCTGGCACTAAAAAACCTCTCCCTCTTGAGTGGCTGTGGCTACCCAGGTTTTCCCATGGCCTGGATGTTTTGTATCTTTTTGTCCCCTTTAGATGGTATGCCTGGCAATTTAAGTTATAGCACAGTCTTTCCTGTACTGAAGAGGTACACAGTTCAGGGTGAAAAAGCTTACAGGAAGGGAGTTTGCATTTTCCTGTTGTCATATGGGCATGGCATTTTCTAGGGTGGTGATAGTTGCACGTCCCATCTGGTGGGAGTGGGAATTTGTTATCATTCTTACTACTGCCTTTTGCTGGGTTATTAGGGGTTTTAGGTGATTTGATGTTTATGATCCCCATGCACAAATTCCATATGTAAGACAAGGTTATATGAGTGAATGGTACAGTGCCAGGAGAGCTGATTGTGGAACGTAGTACCTTATCTTTGATAGTATGCCTACAGTCTTGGAGATTTTCTTGGTGATTTGTTGTATGTGTGTCTGGACTTAAGGCAATTGTCAAATTCAAACTTTATTCTCTATAAGTATTACAATGCTGAGTTTACAGAATTTGGTTATTGTGTGGTTTACATGTAGTAAAATAATAATTACAGAGTGTACCACTAGAACGCCTAGCATGGCTAGGCATTTCGGGCAGACTTATATTAAATCTTAGGTTTAAAATGTTACAGAATTATGAGATAAGTTGGTATTATGGCTAAGTGACTAAATACTAGTTGTGAGTTTAGCAATGTGAATGCTTTTGTTTTGGCACTATACATAGTTTCAGTATTGGAGTATCACTGGACAACTTATGACTAGTTAAGATTCATTATTTTGAGATTGAGATTGATATTTCTGTTTATGGTCAAATGGGTGAGTGTAAGTGTGAACCACCAGGTGGTATTCGTATTATTAGTTGACAGGGTGTATCAGGGAGATAAGATGTTTTCTGATGGTAGTTTTGAAGGTGATGAATGTGTCTGCAGTTTTGGAATTTTCAGGTAGGGTGTTCCAGATTTTAGGGCCTTTGACATACATTGAATTTTTGTAAAGGTTTAGTCGGACACGGGGAATGTCATAGAGATGTTTGTGTCTGGTGTTGTGCCTGTGGGTTCTGTCACAACTATCAAGAAAGCGTTTTAGGTCAAGGTTAATATTGGAATTTAAGGTCCTGTAGATGTAGATTGCACAGTAGTAAGTGTGGATGTACTGAACAGGGAGTAAGTTTAGATCTATGAAGAGTGGGGGGGGGGGGAGGTGTTGCCAGGGATGGGATTTAGTGATTATTCTTACTGCGGCTTTTTGTTGGGTTATTATTGGCTTTAGGTGTGTTGCTGCAGTTGAACCCCAAGCACAGATAGCATAGGTGAGGTATGGATATATAAGTGAATGGTATAGTGTGAGAAGGGCAGTTTGCGGCACGTAGTATCGTATCTTGGAGCGGATCCCAACCGTTTTGGATACTTTTTTGGTTATGTGATGGATATGGGTGCTGAAATTCAGGTTGTTGTCGAGGTATAGGCCTAGGAATTTGCCCTCATTATGCCTGGTAATTAGAGTGTTGTCGATCTTAATGTTAATTTGCGCATCTCCTGCTCTGCTACCAAACATAATGTAGTAGGTTTTGTCAACGTTAAGCGTAAGTTTATTGGCTGTCATCCAAGTCGATATTTTTTATCAGCTCCTCATTAACAATGGTGTTGAGGGTTGCAAGATTAGGGTGAGAGATGACATAAGTCGTGTCGTCAGCAAAGAGAATGGGGTTCAGGTGTTGAAATACGTTTGGAAGATCAGTGATGTATATGAGGAAGAGCAGGGGACCAAGGACACTTCCCTGCGGAACTCCAGTATCAAGTGGCTGTGTTGTTGATGCTGTGTCTTTAATGGTGAGATACTGATACCTATTAGTAAGGTAAGATTTGAAATATGCAAGCGCATGGCCTCTTATACCATAATGGTCAAGTTTGTGGAGTAGGATGCCGTGGTCTACTGTGTCAAAAGCTTTTCTTAGGTCAATAAAAATTCCTAGTGGATATTCCTTATTTTCTAATGCTGTGTAAAGCAGATCTAGCATTTTTATAATTGCATCGTTAGTGCTTTTATTTTTCCTGAATCAAGGTGGATACCTAGGAATTTTCACTCTGTGAGTCTTGTGACTGCAGATGCGGCATGGAACCCGTGCCATACCCTACCCTTCATGCCAGTAAACCAGTAATCGAGGATAGCAACCTCACATCTGCCAAGCTACCTTGGTGGACAAAAGAGAGGGCGGCCGGATATTCCCCACAAAGCATACCTCCTTTGGCCACCACCCCCAGAATCCGAAAGGCGGCCTCCAGAGATACATCCGTCGCCCGAAAGACACCCAAAGCCACCCCCCAGAAGACTGGAGAGGGAACGGGATATCCCCAGGCAATCCAGATTTCATGGCAAACTACACCACCGCCAAGAACCTCAACGGAATGGGATTGACTCCGGTACCCTTCCCTCTATGTAGGAACCAGTAGGCCTGTGGGAAGAATCCCAAAGGCCAAAAAGAGGAAGGGAATAAGGGAGGGATGGGGAGGAGGAGGAGCAAAAGAAAAAGGGAGGATGGGATAGGGAAGGGGGGATTGGGGGGTAATTAGGTTCGGTCTGAGGAAGGAGACCAACAGGTCTAATTCCTCAGACCAAGAGCCTCTTCACCACGCCAAGGAGCCCCCCTTGAAGAGGAGAGAAAAAGAGTAGTGCTAAGGACACAACCTTGTGGAACTCCCTCGGTTTGTACAAAGTCCGAGGAAAGCGAGGCGCCAATACGGACCCGAAAATGTCTATCGGACAAGAAAGCAGTGAGTGCGCTTGGGCTAGGATATTTATTTATTTATTTTTTATTTTTATATTATACCTCAAAGTGGTGTCATATGCCCTCTCTAGATCAAAAAAGACCTCTAGGACAGAGTGGTTATTAGCAAAGGCATTTTGAATATACATATCTAAGTGGAGCAAGGAGTCTACAGTAGAACGGCTTTTGCGAAAGCCATATTGGCGAGGGAAAAGGCTATTGTGTGTCTCTAAGAACTACATCAGACGATCTGCTCGTATGCTGAGTTAGTGTTCCTAGTTTCAATTAATTGAAATGCCATTAATCGGTTACAGAAGAATTCCTGCTCTCAGGAAGCAGGAATATGATGCTAATGTCAACTCTACAGCTTATTTATCTATCACAATTCATCTAATATGACATAAACAATATAAATAAATAGAAACCTGATATATACTCTAGAATGAAAAAAAAATACTTATGTCATGTGACAAGTGGTGGCAGCCATTCCTTACCTCAAGAGGCCGCCGTGTTGTGGGTCAATGGGGAGACCTTCCACCATAACCCGACACCACAGCTTACGTGTTCAGTTCCACTTCTCTCCTACAAGCAAGCTGTGTTTGTGAATTGTGTTCTGATCTTTTAATTACCATATCTTGTATCTGCCAAGCAATCATGACACCCAGTAGGCATACTAGTGTTGCTGAATGACTTACCCACTTGACTAATTGACCTGACTGACTGACTGACTTGACTGAATGACTTACCCACTTGACTGACTGACTGACTTGACCGAATGACTTACTGCCTGACTTGACTGAATGATTTACTGACTGATTGACTTGACTGAATGACTTACTGACTTGATTGACTGACTTACTGACTTAACTGACTTATTGAATGACTGAAACTTAGACTTTTTCACTGAAAAAGACCCTGAAATGGTGTCTAGAGCAGCTGATGCTTTACCATCAGTTGTATAATGTACTGCAGAGCAAAACAGAACAGAAGTCCATTACAGAATTTATGCACACTTCAGTACAACCATCGTAAGCTGAGGTTCCACTGTATACTTGTAAACATGGTGCATAAAGGAAGTGAGTGTCGTGTAGATTGGGTGGAATGAGCAGAAATCAAAGAACTGTCATCAGCAAATGGTCTGGAACATTTAGGTGTAGGACCATGAACGGCCCAACCCGAGGCAGGTGGGCAATCTGAAAACCATCACACCTTATTTGGTGAAGCTGGATGCATAAAGGCATGCAAGAGGCAGAGGCACTAGAAGAAATGGGCAGAGCCTTAGCACCTGGAGTAGGTGACTGTCATCAGCAGGAGGTACAGGAGTATGGGAAAAGTCTGTCCAATAGCAAAGCTGGGTCAGAAAAGGATGCAGTAGCAAAAAGGGGGCTGGAAGGAGGAGAGGGGTCATGGAACGAAGACTCCATGATGGTGGTACTTCTTTCTTATTATTATATTAAAGAAAAAAGGAAGAAAAAAAAAGGGACAAAGGAGAGACAGTTACAAGAAGGCATGAAAGGGCAGTAAGTTTTCCCTCTCATCCAAGAGGACCTCAAGACTGCCAGCAGTGCAGATGTAGCATGAAACCTGTGCCATACCCTACCCTTCACACTGGTAAAATAGCGCTCTGGGATAGCAACCTCACATCTACCGAGCAACCTTGGCAGACAAAAAAAAGGGCAGTCAGATACCTGCCACAAAGCATACCCCCTTGGCTGCCACTTCCCAGAACCAACAGGCAGCTTCTGGAGATACACTCGTCACCTGCTGGACACCCCACCCTATCTCCTGGAAATCTGGGAAGGAAGCAAGGCACCTCCACATGATCCAGATTCCACAGCAAACTACACCACTCCTGAGGAACCCCACGGAGCGGGATGAACCCCAGCACACTTCCCCCTACCTAGAAACCATAATGCCAGAGGGGAGGACCCCAGAGGCTACAAATGGGATGGGGAAAAAGGAAGGATGGTAGGGGGGAGGAAAGGGAAAGGGGGGATGGGGAGGATGGGATAGGGAAGGGGGAATGGGGGGTAATTAGGTTCAGTCTGAGGAAGGAGACCAAAAGGTCTAATTCCTCATACCAAGAGCCTCTTCACAGCACCAAAGAGCCCCCATTGAAGAGGCAACTTGCCATAGCTGGCCAAACCTCCTTTAAAGCCTTGCTCATCTTTCATGAGGGCCGAGTGTCAAACTCCCCTTAGACTTCATTCAGCCCTAATTTTATCAAAACTAGATATATTCTGTGTTCTCTCCTGCAGCTCTTTCTAAACTTGATCCCATCCATCATCAGTGATTACATCTCTCCTGCAGCTCTTTCTAAACTTGATCCCATCCATCATCAGTGATTACATTTATGTCTAGGCACTTTTCATTCCTAACCTGTCAAGGGCCTATATGCAGAGGCAAATGTTCCCTCCTTGAATGTTCAACATGATGACCATTGTCTCCGTTATTTTGTCTGCTCTCATGACCTTCACGATTCTTCTACATGCAGAACTCACCTTCAAAGACTACAACAATGTATCTACTTCATCTGGTAGAAAAAAATGGTAGGATAGATAATGAACACCTTCAAAACCAGGGATGCAAAGCCCATGATGATTCTCTTCAAATCACTTGTTCTCTCTAGGCTGGAATACTGCTGTGTACTAACTGCCCTCTTCAAGGCAGGCAAAATTGCTGACCTGGAGAATGTACAGAGAATTTTCACAGCATGCGTAAGTACGATAAAGCACCTAAATTACTGGGAAAGGTTTAAGTCCCTTGATTTATATTTCCTGGAATGCAGGCAAAAAAGATACACAAGTGTTGAGTTTGCTAGCAATGAATATACTCTATGTACACTAAACAAACTTATAATTATTTCCTCTTCAATGAGATTTTTTCTTACAAGAGGCTATTTATTTGACTGTATTTTCAATAAATGTCATTCCTCCATTTGCTACTCTCTTCTGCCAGTAAAAAAAGAGCACATCATTTCCTAGTATGTATGTACTCAGTTGTTACAAGCATAAAATAGTATAATTTAATATCTGATTGAAACTGTATTGTTATAATATCAAATGATGAAACTATAGACTAGATTTTGGAGCAGAAATCATCTTCTCACTGTTTAAACATTTTTACATAAACAAATATAAACAAAAACTTTAGTGCATTGTAACCCAGCACACTGAATTTTACAAACTTATCTAAGATGAAGGCTGGTTGTGTCATACAAGAAACAAAGAATAATGTTTGAAGTAAATGACAAGGTGTCTAAATAAAAAGACTTAAACTTGGGAAAAAAACAAAATGTTACTTTCCATTTACAATTCTCCTAAACTAGGAATTTGATTAAATAAGCAGTACCTAAAACAAAACAAAAACAATTGAAAACAGTGAAAAAGAAAATGAAAGATATCTCATACTTGGACCTCTCACAAAGTTAAACTTGCATAGTCTTAATAATATAGACAAGTGTCAGATGATACTAAATAAAAAGTTATTTAAAAAGAATTAAAAAGAACAAAAAATACTTCTCTCAGAAGGGAGAAGACTGAGTTAGCACTACTGGCAGAGAAATTTGACCATAGTCCTTATATAAAGGTTTATGTCTTCCATCACATCCATCACATAGGGAAGACAAATCACTTAGGTCACACTTTGTACCTACCATCAATGAGCTGTTAAGTTGTCCACAACATGACACATAGTTAGACACAGTGAAAGCTACACTGTAACGTTGTTGATGAAGAATCACTAAAGTCACACTAATACACTTTACATGCTGATAATTATCCAACTAGTCATTTATTGATGCAACTCTCTTCAGGCAAAGTACAGTGGTACCTCGAGTTATGAACTTAATTCGTTCCAGAAGGCTGTTCAAGTGCCAATACCGAACGAATTTGTTCCCATAAGGAATAACGTAAATTAGATTAGACCATTTTAGACCCCCAAAAATACACTTACAAAAGCACTTACAAAAATACACTTACATAACTGTTCGAGTTGGGAGCTGTTTGAGACTAAAGGTACCATTGTACTTATAATTTTGTAAATAACACATGATAAAAAACATGCTGAAGGCTAAACCCACCTGAACATTACTTAAATAAAACAAATATGGTTAAATATTGAAGAAGCAAGTAATTACCAACATAAAACTTTCATAACAGTTCAGTAGTGTACTATCCTACAGATACTGCTGTTACATAATATACAGTTACAGTAGGAGTGTACACCTATCATAAACTGGTCTTTACAGTAATGCCTGCAAGTTATGAATCACATAATTCATTAGAGTATACTGTACAGAAATAAATAACTAAATAATCTTTCTTTCTTTCAACACACCGGTCGTATCCCACCGAGGCGGGGCGGCCCAAAAGGAAAAACAAAAGTTCTCCTTTCAAATTTAGTAATATATACAGGAGAAGGGGTTACTAGCCCCTTGCTCCCGGCATTTTAGTCGCCTCTTACAACACGCATGGCTTACGGAGGAAGAATTCTGTTCCACTTCCCCATTTAGATAAGAGGAAATAAACAAGAACAAGAACTAGAAAGAAAATAGAAGAAAACCCAGAGGGGTATGTATATATACGCTTGTACATGTATGTGCAGTGTGACCTAAGTGTAAGTAGAAGTAGCAAAGACATACCTGAAATCTTGCATTGTTCATGAGACAGAAAAAAGGACACCAGCAATCCTACCATCATATAAAACAATTACAGGCTTTCGTTTTACACTCACTTGGCAGGACGGTAGTACCTCCCTGGGCGGTTGCTGTCTACCAACCTACTACCTAGATAACTAAATAATATATACATATATAGCAGTCCCTCGAGTTACACTGTTAATTCATTACAGAAGATGTACTGTACCTCAAAACTATCATACCTCCAAGACCCCAGAAGTGCAATTTTTACTGTACCATGGATGTGCACACTCAAAAATAATTTGCAAACATTGTATCTACCTTCATCTGTTTCTCTCTTATTCACAATAACAACAGTCTTTTCATCTGTATGATAATTAATTTACCTTTTTTCACTATCTTAGCCACCTTACTACACTTCATAATTTCTTTTTGTTTGATAGTAGCAGAGATGTTTGATTCTGAAAAGGCATAGTGAAGCACCAATGCACTAATTCTAATTCCATGTTTTTTCACAATTTCTTGCCTGATTTTCAGAGAAAATGCCTATTTACTGTGCATTTTAGGGGCTGTGGTGATTTGGTAACACAAAAGACAGTGTAAATAATTAAATCAAATGCATATCATACCTCAAATTTTCCACTGCAACTCAAAACTCGATTCCTTTATGAGGGTAAATAGTAACTCAAAATTATAATAATTCAGGAGACCACCATGTGTGTGCTTGTGCATGTATGTGCGAGCTTGTGTGTATGTGTGCATGTGCATATGTACTCACATACATGTGGTCGCAGAGGCTGACTCAGCCCCTGCTCTCTTTCTCTCTCTGTGAGAGAGTGAAAGAGAGAGACTCTCACATTTATCATGAGGTAGTGTGCTAATGTTGGTATTTTTAAGTGCACATGTAATATTAATATTTTAAAAGAATCGGTTAATAATGGCTGTTTTTAACCTATACCAATACCATGAAAATGGCCGATACCGATACTTTGGGAAATGGCTGTTATAAAATGTGTATGTGTGTGTGTGTGTGTGTACTCACCTATTTGTACTCACCTATTTGTGGTTGCAGGGGTCGAGTCCTAGCTCCTGGCCCCGCCTCTTCACCGGTTGCTACTAGGCCCTCTCTCTCCCCGCTCCATGAGCTTTATCAAACCTCGTCTTAAAACTGTGTATGGTTCCTGCCTCCACTACGTCATTTTCTAGGCTATTCCACTGCCTTACAACTCTATGACTGAAGAAATACTTCCTACTCTCTGATTCATTTGTGTCTTCAACTTCCAATTGTGGCCTCTTGTTTCTGTGTCCCCTCCCTGGAACATCCTGTCTTTGTCCACCTTGTCTATTCCACGCAGTATTTTATATGTCGTTATCATGTCTCCCCTGACCCTCCTGTCCTCCAGTGTGGTCAGGCCGATTTCCCTTAATCTTTCCTCATAGGACATTCCCCTTAGCTCTGGAACTAACCTTGTCGCAAACCTTTGTACTTTCTCTAGTTTCTTGACGTGCTTTATCAAGTGCGGGTTCCAAACAGGTGCTGCATACTCCAGTATGGGCCTGACATACACGGTGTACAGTGTCTTGAATGATTCCTTACTAAGGTATTGGAATGCTGTTCTCAGGTTTGCCAGGCGCCCATATGCTGCAGCAGTTATCTGATTGATGTGTGCTTCCGGAGACATGCTCGGTGTTATACTCACCCCAAGATCTTTCTCCTTGAGTGAGGTTTGCAGTCTTTGGCCACCTAGCCTATACTCTGTCTGTGGTCTTCTGTGCCCCTCCCCCATCTTCATGACTTTGCATTTGGCAGGATTAAATTCGAGAAGCCATTTGCTGGACCAGGTGTCCAGTCTGTCCAGGTCTCTTTGAAGTCCTGCCTGGTCCTCATCAGATTTAATTCTCCTCATTAACTTCACATCATCTGCAAACAGGGACACTTCTGAGTCTAACCCTTCCGTCATGTCGTTCACATATACCAAAAATAGCACTGGTCCTAGGACCGACCCCTGTGGGACCCCGCTCGTCACAGGTGCCCACTGTGATACATCATTACGTACCATGACTCGTTGTTGCCTCCCTGTCAGGTATTCTCTGATCCATTGCAGTGCCCTTCCTGTTATATGCGCCTGATGCTCTAGCTTCTGTGTGTGTGTGTGTGTGTGTGTGTGTGTGTGTGTGTGTGTGTGTGTGTGTGTGTGTGTGTGTGTGTGTGTGTGTGTGTGTGTGTGTATGTGTGTATGTATGTGTGTATGTGTGTATCTATGTGTGTATGTATGTGTGTATGTATGTATGTATGTATGTATATATGTGTATGTATGTATGTATGTATGTATGTATATATATATATATATATATATATATATATATATATATATATATATATATATATATATATATATATATATATATATACATGTATATATATATATGTTGTGTATCTTTATATGTATATGCTTCTAAACCATTGTATTCTGAGTACCTCTGCAAAAACAGTGATAATGTGTGAGTGTGGTGAAAGTGTTGAATGATGATGAAAGTATTTTCTTTTTGGGGATTTTCTTTCTTTTTTTGGGTCACCCTGCCTCGGTGGGAGACGGCCGACTTGTTGAAAAATATATATATATATATATATATATATATATATATATATATATATATATATATATATATATATATATATATATATATATATATATATATATATATATATATATACTATATATATACATGTACAGTGGACCCTCGACCAGCGATGGCATCGATTAACGATAAATCTGACTAGCGATACATTTCATCGCAAAAATTTTGCCTCAATTAGCGCTAAAAAACTCGACCAACACTATTCCTTCCGTCTGAGACGCGTCCACTTCTGGCCAGTGTTTACAAGCCAGCCAGCCACCACGGTCGCTTCCAAGCATACAATCGGAACATTTCATATTATCACAGCCATTTTAGTGATTGTACCTGCAAAATAAGTCACCATGGGCCCCAAGAAAGCTTCTAGTGCCAACCCTACAGCAAAAAGGGTGAGAATTACTATGGATATGAAGAAAGAGATCATTGCTAAGTATGAAAGTGGAGTGCATGTCGCCGAGCTGGCCAGGCTGTACACAAAACCCCAATCAACCATCGCTTCTATTGTGGCCAAGAAAACGGCAATCAAGGAAGCTGTTCTTGCCAAAGGTGCAACTATGTTTTCGAAACTGAGATCACAAGTGATAGAAGATGTTAAGAGACTGTTATTGGTATGGATAAACGAAAAACAGATAGCAGGAGATAGCATCTCTCAAGCGATCATATGTGAAAAGGCTAGGAAGTTGCATGATGATTTAATTAGAAAAATGCCAGCAACTAGTGGTGATGTGAGTGAATTTAAGGCCAGCAAAGGTTGGTTTGAGAGATTTAAGAATCGTAGTGGCATACATAGTGTGATAAGGCATGGTGAGGCTGCCAGTTTGGACCAAAAAGCAGCTGAAAAATATGTGCAGGAATTCAAGGAGTACATAGACAGTGAAGGACTGAAACCTGAACAAGTGTTTAATGGTGACACTGACAATGTTGTGAAACACTTTAGGAATGTCATAAAAGAACGGGAGGTACAGGCCTCTATGGGCAGATATGTTGTGCGACAGAGGTCCAATGACTCTCAAGCTGGTCCTAGTGGCATTAAAAGAAGAAAGGATGTAACCCCGAAAAAGGACTTGCCACCTCAAGTCCTAATGGAAGGGGATTCCCCTTCTAAATACTAAGACCATTAACACACTCCCCTCTTCCCATCCCATCAATCATCACCAGATCTTCAATAAAGGTAAGTGTCATGTAACTGTGCATGTCTTCTTCAGTTTGGGTGTATTAAAATTAATATTTCATGTGTTAAAATTTTTTTTTTTCAATACTTTTGGGTGTCTTGCACGGATTAATATGATTTTCATTATTTCTTATGGGGAAAATTAACTTGACTAAAGATTATTTTGACTAACGATGAGCTCTCAGGAACGGATTAATATATACATATAAGAGATATAAGCGACTATTGGCAGAAAGGTGGGCTAGTGCAAAGATGACTAGGGGGGATTGAAGAGGGTTGGAATAGTTTTAAAAATGCAGTATTAGAATGTGGGGCAGAAGTTTGTGGTCATAGGAGGGTGGGGGCAGGAGGAAAGAGGAGTGATTGGTGGAATGAAGAAGTAAAGGGTGTGATAAAAGAGAAAAAGGTAGCTTACGAGAGGTTTTTACAAAGCAGAAGTGTTATAAGAAGAGCAGAGTATATGGAGAGTAAAAGAAAGGTGAAGAGAGTGGTGAGAGAGTGCAAAAGGAGAGCAGATGAAAGAGTGGGAGAGGCACTGTCAAGAAATTTTAATGAAAATAAGAAAAAATTTTGGAGTGAGTTAAACAAGTTAAGAAAGCCTAGGGAAAGTATGGATTTGTCAGTTAAAAACAGAGTAGGGGAGTTAGTAGATGGGGAGAGGGAGGTATTAGGTAGATGGCGAGAATATTTTGAGGAACTTTTAAATGTTGAGGAAGAAAGGGAGGCGGTAATTTCATGCACTGGCCAGGGAGGTATACCATCTTTTAGGAGTGAAGAAGAGCAGAATGTAAGTGTGGTGGAGGTACGTGAGGCATTACATAGAATGAAAGGGGGTAAAGCAGCTGGAACTGATGGGATCATGACAGAAATGTTAAAAGCAGGGGGAGATATAGTGTTGGAGTGGTTGGTACTTTTGTTTAATAAATGTATGAAAGAGGGGAAGGTACCTAGGGATTGGCGGAGAGCATGTATAGTCCCTTTATATAAAGGGAAAGGGGACAAAAGAGAATGTAAAAATTATAGAGGAATAAGTTTACTGAGTATACCAGGAAAAGTATACGGTAGGGTTATAATTGAAAGAATTAGAGGTAAGACAGAATGTAGAATTGTGGATGAGGAAGGAGGCTTCAGAGTGGGTAGGGGATGTGTAGATCAAGTGTTTACATTGAAGCATATATGTGAACAGTATTTAGATAAAGGTAGGGAAGTTTTTATTGCATTTATGGATTTAGAAAAGGCATATGATAGAGTGGATAGAGGAGCAATGTTCGGGAGAGGGGTGGGATTAAATTATGGGGAATCAAATTCAAAATGGGAATTGACACAGTTACTTTTTGCTGATGATACTGTGCTTATGGGAGATTCTAAAGAAAAATTGCAAAGGCTAGTGGATGAGTTTGAGAATGTGTGTAAAGGTAGAAAGTTGAAAGTGAACATAGAAAAGAGTAAGGTGATGAGGGTATCAAATGATTTAGATAAAGAAAAATTGGATATCAAATTGGGGAGGAGGAGTATGGAAGAAGTGAATGTTTTCAGATACTTGGGAGTTGAAGTGTCGGCAGATGGATTTATGAAGGATGAGGTTAATCATAGAATTGATGAGGGAAAAAAGGTGAGTGGTGCATTGAGGTATATGTGGAGTCAAAAAACGTTATCTATGGAGGCAAAGAAGGGAATGTATGAAAGTATAGTAGTACCAACACTCTTATATGGATGTGAAGCTTGGGTGGTAAATGCAGCAGCGAGGAGACGGTTGGAGGCAGTGGAGATGTCCTGTCTAAAGGCAATGTGTGGTGTAAATATTATGCAGAAAATTCGGAGTGTTGAAATTAGGAGAAGGTGTGGAGTTAATAAAAGCATTAGTCAGAGGGCAGAAGAGGGGTTGTTGAGGTGGTTTGGTCATTTAGAGAGAATGGATCAAAGTAGAATGACATGGAAAGCATATAAATCTATAGGGGAAGGAAAGAGGGGTAGGGCTCGTCCTCGAAAGGGTTGGAAAGAGGGGGTAAAGGAGGTTTTGTGGGCGAGGGGCTTGGACTTCCAGCAAGCGTGCATGAGCATGTTAGATAGGAGTGAATGGAGACGAATGATACTTGGGACCTGACGATCTGTTGGAGTGTGAGCAGGGTAATATTTAGTGAAGGGATTCAGGGAAACCGGTTATTTTCATATACTAGTCGGACTTGAGTCCTGGAAATGGGAAGTACAATGCCTGCACTTTAAAGGAGGGGTTTGGGATATTGGCAGTTTGGAGGGATATGTTGTGTATCTTCATACATATATGCTTCTAAGCTGTTGTATTCTGAGCACCTCTGCAAAAGCAGTGATAATGTGTGAGTGTGGTGAAAGTGTTGAATGATGATGAAAGTATTTTCTTTTTGGGGATTTTCTTTCTTTTTTTTGGGTCACCCTGCCTCGGTGGGAGACGACCGACTTGTTGGGAAAAATATATATATATATATATATATATATATATATATATATATATATATATATATATATATATATATATATATATATATATATATATATATATATATATATACCTAGTCTAAGGGTAACCATGGCCAGTGACACCTACACTACTCTGAGACCTCTCTCCCTGCTTTGGTTGTTCCCTTGCAACATTGCACAGCTCTTGATGATGCACTGAGAAGTGTGAAAGTACTTCAGCTAAAGATTTCCACCCCCCCTGTGGCTTGTCCTGCACACACACACACACACACACACACACACACACACACACACTCATCAACAGCAGCCAGCATGGTTTCAGGGACGGGAAATCCTGTGTCACAAACCTACTGGAGTTCTATGACATGGTGACAGCAGTAAGACAAGAGAGAGAGGGGTGGGTGGATTGCATTTTCTTGGACTGCAAGAAGGCGTTTCACACAGTTCCACACAAGAGATTGGTGCAAAAACTGGAGGACCAAGCAGGGATAACAGGGAAGGCACTACAATGGATCAGGGAATACTTGTCAGGAAGACAGCAGCGAGTCATGGTACGTGGCGAGGTGTCAGAGTGGGCACCTGTGACCAGCGGGGTCCCGCAGGGGTCAGTCCTAGGACCAGTGCTGTTTCTGGTATTTGTGAACGACATGACGGAAGGAATAGACTCTGAGGTGTCCCTGTTTGCAGATGACGTGAAGTTGATGAGAAGAATACACTCGATCGAAGACCAGGCAGAACTACAAAGGGATCTGGACAGGCTGCAGACCTGGTCCAGCAATTGGCTCCTGGAGTTCAATCCCACCAAGTGCAAAGTCATGAAGATTGGGGAAGGGCAAAGAAGGCCGCAGACGGACTACAGTCTAGGGGGTCAGAGACTACAAACCTCACTCAAGGAAAAAGATCTTGGGGTGAGTATAACACCAGGCACATCTCCTGAAGCGCACATCACAAACCCTGCTCCAGAGGGATTATCATACACACAACACCTAGCAGTAGTAGGAAGATAAAATTTGTAGGAGCAAGGAATAGGCAGGAGGATTAAGTCGGGGCTAATGGGACTACAGCCCTGACAACAGTTTCGAGAGATAATGTTTAAGGACACAAAGACAGTACAATCTGAGAAGCAAGTATTGGGTACACATGTAGTAAAAGGTAGTACATAACTGGGTGAAAGAATGACTTGTTAACACACGCTAGTATTATAATTATTAGAATTACTCTCAGTGTCAATGGTATCGTATTAGTATTACGGATACACAGGGGTGAATTGTATTTCTGGGACATATAAACAACTGACGTGCTCACACACACACGCGCGCACACATATACACTCGGGGCCAGGAGCTGAGTCTCGACCCCTGAAACCACAACTAGGTGAGTGTACACAGCTGATCCTGGGAATTTGACCGCATCCCCTCACCCCCCCACACACCTTTCCCTCCCCCACAGATCTTTCCCCTACCCGCTCTTGCCTTCACTCCCTTCTCCTTCCTATCTTTCCTTCCCTCTCGTTTCTCTCTCTCATAGCCTTTTTCCCTCCCCTTCTCCCTACTCTTTCTTTCTCTCTCTCCCTCTCTCTCTCTCTCTCTCTCTCTCTCCCTCTCTCTCTCCCTCTCTCTCTCCCTCTCTCCCTCTCTCTCTCCCTCTCTCTCTCCCTCTCCCTCTCTCTCTCTCTCTCTCTCTCTCTCTCTCCCTCACTCCCATAACCCTATCTCTCACCCTCCTATAGGCTTCTCTCTCCATCTCTCCATTTCTCTCTCTCATAGCCTTTTCCCTCACCCTCCTTTCTCCCTCTCTCTCTCTCTCTCTCTCCCTCTCCCTCTCTTTCTCCCTCTCTCTACCTTTTCTCTCCCCCCTCACATTTCTCTCTCTCCCCCTTGGTCTTATCCCTCACCCCCATACTCTCTCCTCTTTCTCCCTCTTTCTACCCTTTCTCTCTCCTCTCTCTCCCTCTTTCTACCCTTTCTCTCTTCCCCTCGCACCCTCTCCCTCCTCTAGCCTTCTGTCTGTGGTAATAACAAAACAAAAAAAAAAAAAAATTAAAAAAAGGGACGGAAAACCAGAGATCTGGTAGACGAACCAGGGAGGAAAGACTGGGAGTTAGAGCTCCAAAAAAGGGAGGAAGAGTGGGGAAGGAAGATAGTAGAGCTTGGTAAGAAAATGGAGGAGCGGATAGCTGAAGAGTGCAGGAAGTGGGAAGTACAGGTCTTAGCAGCAGAAGCTAGGATACAGTGCTTAGAAGAGAAACTGCAAAGCCTGAAATAGATTAGAGAGACAAATGACAATTCAGATGTGACATCAGGAAATTCAAAGTCAGGCGCAGACAAGGGGACGGTAAGCAACAACGGAGACATGCCATACACGAAGGCCCTATCAGACCCACGTGGGGCCAGGGAAAAGACGATGAGCACACTAAGATCAAATGACAGGTCTGAAGACAATGAAGGTATGCTATATGCAGAGATTCTAACAGCCAACTGCAGTAGCAAGGGACAGCTGGTCAGAAAAGACAGTTCACTGAGAATAGAAGCTTCAGATATGACAGGGACTGAAGGCAAGAACATGTCAATGGAAAGAAATAAAATGCCTCAGAGGAAGCAGATGGAGACTCAGTGGGAGGAGGAAAGGGCGAGGTCAGTTTTTGTGTACGGGCTCCAAGAAGCCAAGGGGGACAACTTTGAAGAAATAAAACAGGAGGAGAAAAAAATGATTGAAGGCATCATGAAAACAATAGGGAAGGGCAATATGACCCAGGTGACAAATTTTCAGAGAATTGGGTGGTTTGCGAGTGGAAGGATACGGCCTGTCAGAGTAACTTTCAAGGAAGAATCAGTTCGAACCAGGATTCTGCAAGAGAAAGCAAGACTGAGGGACAAAGAGGGGTACCAAAGAGTATACCTTGACCGCGACAGAACACAAGAAGAAAGGACTACACTGAAAGAGAGGGTACAGAGACGCAAGGAGGAACGAGAGGCAATGACGAAAATGAGCAGGACCCAGACACAGGAGGAAGGGCAAACACACCCCACAGAATCTCCCACCAAAAGACTCCAACCGCGACATTCCCAACGCAACTGAGCAACCTATACTACAACCCACTCACTGTTCCCTCTGCCACCAACCCCCATATCACAAACCTCACCCCAACAGCTGTCCCTTATGGGCATTCTGACCCCATCCCCATCAACACAAACCCCACCTACACCACAGCCCCATATAGGCCCCCACCAAGGCTCTCGCTCCCCCAACCCCAATATTCTTGCATGGCCACAATGATAGAAAAGAAACTGAAGGTTTGGTACACAAACGCGGATGGAATAACGAATAAACATGAGGAGTGGAACGAAAGAATCAGTGAAAAATCCCCAGACATCATAGCAGTCACAGAAACAAAACTCGCTGAAACAATAACAAGACACAATCTTCCCAACAGGATATCAGATCCTGAGGAAAGATAGAAGGAGTAGAGGGGGAGGAGGGGTTGCACTGCTCATAAAACACCGATGGGGATTTGAGGAAATGGTAAGGCACGGACATGATTGGAGAAAGAGACTACAATGTAGGTACAATTCAGTCCGGAGAACATTAAAGTAGTCATTGGAGTGATGTATAACCCACCACAGAACTGCAGGAGGCCAAGAGAGGAGTACGAAGAAAACAACAGGGTGATGGTGGACACACTGGCTGAGGTGGCAAGAAGAGCTCACTCGAGCAGAGCAAAGTTACTGGTAATGGGCGATTTCAACCACAGGGAGATCGACTGGGAAAACCTGGAGCCACATGGGGGTCCCGAAACATGGAGAGCCAAGATGATGGATGTGGTACTTGAAAACCTCATGCATCAACATGTCAGTGACACAACCAGAGAGAGAGGGGAGGATGAGCCAGAAAGACTGGATCTTGTGTTCACCCTGAGCAGTTCAGACACTGAGGACATCACTTATGAGACGCCCCTTGGAGCTAGCGATCACGTGGTTCTGAGTTTTGACTATATAGTAGAGTTACAAGTGGAGAAGGTAACAGGAACTGAAGGGGACAGGCCAAACTATAAAAGGGGGGACTACACAGGTATGAGAAACTTCCTGCAGGAGGTTCAGTAGGACAGAGAAATGGTAGGAAAATCAGTAAACGAGATGATGGAATATGTGGCAACAAAGTGCAAGGAGGCAGAGGAAAGTTTTGTTCCCAAGGGAAACAGAAATAATAGGAAGACCAAAACGAGTCCTTGGTTTACCCGAAGGTGTAGGGAGGCAAAAACTAAGTGCAACAGAGAATGGAAAAGGTACAGGAGGCATAGGACCCAGGAAAACAAGGAGATTAGTAGAAGAGCCAAAAACGAGTATGCACGGATAAGGAGGGAGGCCCAGCGACAGTATGAAAATGACATAGCATCGAAAGTCAAATCTGACCCGAAACTGCTGTATAGCCACATTAGGAGGAAGACAACAGTCAAGGACCAGGTGATAAGGCTGAGGAAAGAAGGTGGAGAACTCACAAGAAACGATCAAGAGGTATGTGAGGAGCTCAACACGAGATTTAAGGAAGTATTTACAGTAGAGACAGGAAGGACTCTGGGGGGACAGACCAGATGGGGACACCAGCAAGGAATACACCAACAAGTGTTGGACGACATACATACAGATGAGGAGGAGGTGAAGAAACTGCTAAGGGACATCGATACCTCAAAGGCAATGGGACCGGACAACATCTCCCCGTGGGTCCTTAGAGAGGGAGCAGATATGTTGTGCGTGCCACTTACCACAATCTTCAACACGTCCCTGGAAACTGGGCAACTACCTGAGGTATGGAAGACGGCAAATGTAGTTCCCATTTTTAAAAAAGGAGACAGAAAAGAGGCACTAAACTATAGACCTGTGTCATTGACGTGTATAGTATGCAAAATTATGGAGAAGATTATCAGGAGGAGAGTGGTGGAGCACCTGGAACGGAACAGGAGTATAAATGCCAACCAGCACGGATTCACGGAAGGCAAATCCTGTGTCACAAACCTTCTGGAGTTTTATGATAAAATAACAGAAGTAAGACATGAGAGAGAGGGGTGGGTTGATTGCATCTTCTTGGACTGCAAGAAGGCCTTTGACACAGTTCCTCACAAGAGATTAGTGCAGAAGCTAGAGCATCAGGCGCATATAACAGGAAGGGCACTGCAATGGATCAGAGAATACCTGACAGGGAGGCAACAACGAGTCATGGTACGTAATGATGTATCACAGTGGGCACCTGTGACGAGCGGGGTCCCACAGGGGTCGGTCCTAGGACCAGTGCTATTTTTGGTATATGTGAACGACATGATGGAAGGGTTAGACTCAGAAGTGTCCCTGTTTGCAGATGATGTGAAGTTAATGAGGAGAATTAAATCTGATGAGGACCAGGCAGGACTTCAAAGAGACCTGGACAGACTGGACACCTGGTCCAGCAAATGGCTTCTCGAATTTAATCCTGCCAAATGCAAAGTCATGAAGATAGGGGAAGGGCACAGAAGACCACAGACAGAGTATAGGCTAGGTGGCCAAAGACTGCAAACCTCACTCAAGGAGAAAGATCTTGGGGTGAGTATAAAACCGAGCATGTCTCCGGAAGCACACATCAATCAGATAACTGCTGCAGCATATGGGCGCCTGGCAAACCTGAGAACAGCATTCCGATACCTTAGTAAGGAATCATTCAAGACACTGTACACCGTGTATGTCAGGCCCATACTGGAGTATGCAGCACCTGTTTGGAACCCGCACTTGATAAAGCACGTCAAGAAACTAGAGAAAGTACAAAGGTTTGCGACAAGGTTAGTTCCAGAGCTAAGGGGAATGTCCTATGAAGAAAGATTAAGGGAAATCGGCCTGACGACACTGGAGGACAGGAGGGTCAGGGGAGACATGATAACGACATATAAAATACTGCGTGGAATAGACAAGGTGGACAAAGACAGGATGTTCCAGGGAGGGGACACAGAAACAAGAGGCCACAATTGGAAGTTGAAGACACAAATGAGTCAGAGAGATAGTAGGAAGTATTTCTTCAGTCATAGAGTTGTAAGGCAGTGGAATAGCCTAGAAAATGACGTAGTGGAGGCAGGAACCATACACAGTTTTAAGACAAGGTTTGATAAAGCTCATGGAGCGGGGAGAGAGAGGGCCCAGTAGCAACCGGTGAAGAGGCGGGGCCAGGAGCTAAGACTCGACCCCTGCAACCACAAATAGGTGAGTACAAATAGGTGAGTACACACACACACACACACACTTAGGGAGCACAGATACTGTGTGTGCCATTAACAAAGATCTTCAACACATCAATTGAAAATGGGCAACTCCCTGAGGTATGGAAGATGGCAAATGTAGTCCCAATTTTTAAAAAGGGAGACAGACATGAGGCACTAAACTACAGACCTGTATCACTAATGTGTATAGTATGCAAGGTTATGGAGAAGATCATCAGGAGGAGAGTGGTGGAGCACCTGGAAAGAAACAAGTGTATAATTGACAACCAGCACGGTTTCAGGGAAGGAAAATCCTGTGTCACAAACCTGCTGGAGTTTTATGACAAGGTGACAGAAGTAAGACAAGAGAGAGAGGGGTGGATCGACTGCATTTTTTTGGACTGCAAGAAGGCCTTCGACACAGTTCCTCACAAGAGGTTACTGCAAAAGCTAAAGGATCAGGCACACATAACAGGAAAGGCACTGCAATGGATCAGAGAATACCTGACAGGGAGGCAACAACGAGTCATGGTACGTGACGAGGTGTCAGAGTGGGCGCCTGTGACAAGCGGGGTTCCACAGGGGTCAGTCCTAGGATCTGTGCTGCTCTTGGTATATGTAAATGACATAACGGAAGGGATAGACTCAGAATTGTCCCTGTTTGCAGATGATGTGAAGTTAATGGGAAGAATCAAATCAGATGAGGATCAGGCAGGACTACAAAGAGACCTGGACAGGCTACAAGCCTGGTCCAGCAACTGGCTCCTTGAGTTTAACCCTGCCAAATGCAAAGTCATGAAGATTGGGGAAGGGCAAAGAAGACCGCAGACACAATATAGTTTAGATGGCCAAAGACTGCAAACCTCACTCAAGGAAAAAGATCTGGGGGTGAGTATAACACCGAGCATATCTCCTGAGGTGCACATCAATCAGATAACTGCTGCAGCATATGGGCGTCTGGCAAACCTACGGATAGCATTCCGATACCTCAGTAAGGATTAGTTCAAGACTCTGTATACCATTTACGTCAGGCCCATACTGGAGTATGCAGCACCAGTTTGGAATCCACACCTAGTCAAGCATGTCAAGAAATTAGAGAAAGTGCAAAGGTTTGCAACAAGACTAGTCTCAGAGCTATGGGGATTGTCCTACGAAGAAAGGTTGAGGGAAATCGGCTTGACGACACTGGAGGACAGGAGGGTCAGGGGAGACATGATAACGACATATAAAATACTACGCGGAATAGACAAGGTGGACAAAGACGGGATGTTCCAGAGATGGGACACAGACACAAGAGGTCACAATTGGAAGTTGAAGACTCAGATGAATCAAAGGGATGTTAGGAAGTATTTCTTCAGTCATAGAGTAGTCAGGCCGTGGAATAGCCTAGAAAGTGACATAGCGGAGGCGGGAACCATACATAGTTTTAAGGCGAGGTATGATAAAGCTCATGGGGCAGGGAGAGAGAGGACCTAGTAGCAATCAACGAAGAGGCGGGGCCAGGAGCTATGAGTCGACCCCTGCAACCACAAATAGGTGAGAACATACACACAGGAGGAGCTGAGTCTCAACCCCTGCAACCACAATTAGGTGAGTACACACACACACACACACACACACACACACACACACACACACACACACACACACACACACACACACACACACACACACACACACACACACATATATATATATTGGGAGATATTAAGTGAATGTATAGGAGCCTTTGAACCAAGTGAGAGAGTAATTGTGGTAGGGGACCTGAATGCTAAAGTAGGAGAAACTTTTAGAGAGGGTGTGGTAGGTAAGTTTGGGGTGCCAGGGTAAATGATAATGGGAGCCCTTTGATTGAACTTTGTATAGAAAGGGGTTTAGTTATAGGTAATACATATTTTAAGAAAAAGAGGATAAATAAGTATACAAGATATGATGTAGGGCGAAATGACAGTAGTTTGTTGGATTATGTATTGGTAGATAAAAGACTGTTGAGTAGACTTCAGGATGTACATGTTTATAGAGGGGCCACAGATATATCAGATCACTTTCTAGTTGTAGCTACACTGAGAGTAAAAGGTAGATGGGATACAAGGAGAATAGAAGCATCAGGGAAGAGAGAGGTGAAGGTTTATAAACTAAAAGAGGAGGCAGTTAGGGTAAGATATAAACAGCTATTGGAGGATAGATGGGCTAATGAGAGCATAGGCAATGGGGTCAAAGAGGTATGGGGTAGGTTTAAAAACGTAGTGTTAGAGTGTTCAGCAGAAATTTGTGGTTACAGGAAAGTGGGTGCGGGAGGAAGAGGAGCGATTGGTGGAATGATGATGTGAAGAGAGTAGTAAGGGAGAAAAAGTTAGCATATGAGAAGTTTTTACAAAGTAGAAGTGATGCAAGGAGGGAAGAGTATATGGAGAAAAAGAGAGAGGTTAAGAGAGTGGTGAAGCAATGTAAAAAGAGAGCAAATGAGAGAGTGGGTGAGATGTTATCAACAAATTTTGTTGAAAATAAGAAAAAGTTTTGGAGTGAGATTAACAAGTTAAGAAAGCCTAGAGAACAAATGGATTTGTCAGTTAAAAATAGGAGAGGAGAGTTATTAAATGGAGAGTTAGAGGTATTGGGAAGATGGAGGGAATATTTTGAGGAATTGTTAAATGTTGATGAAGATAGGGAAGCTGTGATTTCGTGTATAGGGCAAGGAGGAACAACATCTTGTAGGAGTGAGGAAGAGCCAGTTGTGAGTGTGGGGGAGGTTCGTGAGGCAGTAGGTAAAATGAAAGGGGGTAAGGCAGCCGGAATTGATGGGATAAAGATAGAAATGTTAAAAGCAGGTGGGGATATAGTTTTGGAGTGGTTGGTACAATTATTTAATAAATGTATGGAAGAGGGTAAGGTACCTAGGGATTGGCAGAGAGCATGCATAGTTCCTTTGTATAAAGGCAAAGGGGATAAAAGAGAGTGCAAAAATTATAGGGGGATAAGTCTCTTGAGTATACCTGGCAAAGTGTATGGTAGAGTTATTATTGAAAGAAATAAGAGTAAGACGGAGAATAGGACAGCAGATGAACAAGGAGGCTTTAGGAAAGGTATGGGGTGTGTGGACCAGGTGTTTACAGTGAAACATATAAGTGAACAGTATTTAGATAAGGCTAAAGAGGTCTTTGTGGCATTTATGGTTTTGGAAAAGGCGCATGACAGGGTGGATAGGGGGGCAATGTGGCAGATGTTGCAAGTGTATGGTGTAGGAGGTAGGTTACTGAAAGCAGTGAAGAGTTTTTACGAGGATAGTGAGGCTCAAGTTAGAGTATGTAGGAAAGAGGGAAATTATTTCCCAGTAAAAGTAGGCCTTAGACAAGGATGTGTGATGTAACCGTGGTTGTTTAATATATTTATAGATGGGGTTGTAAGAGAAGTAAATGCGAGGGTCTTGGCAAGAGGCGTGGAGTTAAAAGATAAAGAATCACACATAAAGTGGGAGTTGTCACAGTTGCTCTTTGCTGATGACACTGTGCTCTTGGGAGATTCTGAAGAGAAGTTGCAGAGATTGGTGGATGAATTTGGTAGGGTGTGCAAAAGAAGAAAATTGAAAGTGAATACAGGAAAGAGTAAGGTTATGAGGATAACAAAAAGATTAGGTGATGAAACATTGGATATCAGATTGGAGGGAGAGAGTATGGAGGAGGTGAATGTATTCAGATATTTGGGAGTGGACGTGTCAGCGGATGGGTCTATGAAAGATGAGGTGAATCATAGAATTGATGAGGGGAAAAGGGTGAGTGGTGCACTTAGGAGTCTGTGGAGACAAAGAACTTTGTCCTTGGAGGCAAAGAGGGGAATGTATGAGAGTATAGTTTTACCAACGCTCTTATATGGGTGTGAAGCATGGGTGATGAACGTTGCAGTGAGGAGAAGGCTGGAGGCAGTGGAGATGTCATGTCTGAGAGCAATGTGTGGTATGAATATAATGCAGAGAATTTGTAGTTTGGAAGTTAGGAGGAGGTGCGGGATTACCAAAACTGTTGTCCAGAGGGCTGAGGAAGGGTTGTTGAGGTGGTTCGGACATGTGGAGAGAATGGAGCGAAACAGAATAACTTCAAGAGTGTATCAGTCTGTAGTGGAAGGAAGGCGGGGTAGGGGTCGGCCTAGGAAAGGTTGGAGGGAGGGGGTAAAGGAGGTTTTGTGTGCGAGGGGCTTGGACTTCCAGCAGGCATGCGTGAGCGTGTTTGATAGGAGTGAATGGAGACAAATGGTTTTTAATACTTGACGTGCTGTTGGAGTGTGAGCAAAGTAACATTTATGAAGGGGTTCAGGGAAACCGGCAGGCCGGACTTGAGTCCTGGAGATGGGAAGTACAGTGCCTGCACTCTGAAGGAGGGGTGTTAATGTTGCAGTTTAAAAACTGTAGTGTAAAGCACCCTTCTGGCAAGACAGTGATGGAGTGAATGATGGTGAAAGTTTTTCTTTTTCGGGCCACCCTGCCTTCGTGGGAATCGGCCAGTGTGATAATAAAAAAAAAAAATAAATTTTTTTTTTTTTAACAAGTCGGCCGTCTCCCACCGACGCAGGGTGACCCAAAAAAGAAAGAAAATCCCCAAAAAGAAAACACTTTCATCATCATTCAACACTTTCACCTCACTCACACATAATCACTCTTTTTGCAGAGGTGCTCAGAACACAACAGTTTAGAACCATATGCCTATAAAGATACACAACATATATATATACGTATATATATATATATATATATATATATATATATATATATATATATATATATATACATATATATATATATATATTATATAATATATATATATATATATATAATATATATATATATATATATATAATATATTTTTTTTTTTTTTTTTTTTCAACAAGTCGGCCGTCTCCCACCGAGGCAGGGTGACCCAAAAAAAAAGAAAGAAAATCCCCAAAAAGAAAATACTTTCATCATCATTCAACACTTTCACCACACTCACACATTATCACTGCTTTTGCAGAGGTGCTCAGAATACAACAGTTTAGAAGCATATATGTATAGAGATACACAACATATCCCTCCAAACTGCCAATATCCCAAACCCCTCCTTTAAAGTGCAGGCATTGTACTTCCCATTTCCAGGACTCAAGTCCGACTATATGAAAATAACCGGTTTCCCTGAATCCCTTCACTAAATATTACCCTGCTCACACTCCAACAGATCGTCAGGTCCCAAGTATCATTCGTCTCCATTCACTCCTATCTAACACGCTCACGCACGCTTGCTGGAAGTCCAAGCCCCTCACCCACAAAACCTCCTTTACCCCCTCTTTCCAACCCTTTCGAGGACGACCCCTACCCCTCTTTCCTTCCCCTATAGATTTATATGCTTTCCATGTCATTCTACTTTGATCCATTCTCTCTAAATGACCAAACCACCTCAACAACCCCTCTTCTGCCCTCTGACTAGTGCTTTTATTAACTCCACACCTTCTCCTAATTTCCACACTCCGAATTTTCTGCATAATATTTACACCACACATTGCCCTTAGACAGGACATCTCCACTGCCTCCAACCGTCTCCTCGCTGCTGCATTTACCACCCAAGCTTCACATCCATATAAGAGTGTTGGTACTACTATACTTTCATACATTCCCTTCTTTGCCTCCATAGATAACGTTTTTTGACTCCACATATACCTCAACGCACCACTCACCTTTTTTCCCTCATCAATTCTATGATTAACCTCATCCTTCATAAATATATATATATATATATATATATATATATATATTATATATATATTATATATTATATATATATTATATATATATATATATATATATATATATATATATATATGTATATATATATATATATATATATATATATATTATATATATATATATATATTATATATATATATATATATATATATATATACATATATATATATATATGTATATATATATATATGTTGATGAAGATAGGGAAGCTGTGATTTCGTGTATAGGGCAAGGAGGAATAACATCTTGTAGGAGTGAGGAAGAGCCAGTTGTGAGTGTGGGGGAAGTTCGTGAGGCAGTAGGTAAAATGAAAGGGGGTAAGGCAGCCGGGATTGATGGGATAAAGATAGAAATGTTAAAAGCAGGTGGGGATATAGTTTTGGAGTGGTTGGTGCAATTATTTAATAAATGTATGGAAGAAGGTAAGGTACCTAGGGATTGGCAGAGAGCATGCATAGTTCCTTTGTATAAAGGCAAAGGGGATAAAAGAGAGTGCAAAAATTATAGGGGGATAAGTCTGTTGAGTGTACCTGGTAAAGTGTATGGTAGAGTTATAATTGAAAGAATTAAGAGTAAGACGGAGAATAGGATAGCAGATGAACAAGGAGGCTTTAGGAAAGGTAGGGGGTGTGTGGACCAGGTGTTTACAGTGAAACATATAAGTGAACAGTATTTAGATAAGGCTAAAGAGGTCTTTGTGGCATTTATGGATTTGGAAAAGGCGTATGATAGGGTGGATAGGGGGGCAATGTGGCAGATGTTGCAAGTGTATGGTGTAGGAGGTAGGTTACTGAAAGCAGTGAAGAGTTTTTACGAGGATAGTGAGGCTCAAGTTAGAGTATGTAGGAAAGAGGGAAATTTTTTCCCAGTAAAAGTAGGCCTTAGACAAGGATGTGTGATGTCACCGTGGTTGTTTAATATATTTATAGATGGGGTTGTAAGAGAAGTAAATGCGAGGGTCTTGGCAAGAGGCGTGGAGTTAAAAGATAAAGAATCACACACAAAGTGGGAGTTGTCACAGCTGCTCTTTGCTGATGACACTGTGCTCTTGGGAGATTCTGAAGAGAAGTTGCAGAGATTGGTGGATGAATTTGGTAGGGTGTGCAAAAGAAGAAAATTAAAGGTGAATACAGGAAAGAGTAAGGTTATGAGGATAACAAAAAGATTAGGTGATGAAAGATTGAATATCAGATTGGAGGGAGAGAGTATGGAGGAGGTGAACGTATTCAGATATTTGGGAGTGGACGTGTCAGCAGATGGGTCTATGAAAGATGAGGTGAATCATAGAATTGATGAGGGAAAAAGAGTGAGTGGTGCACTTAGGAGTCTGTGGAGACAAAGAACTTTGTCCTTGGAGGCAAAGAGGGGAATGTATGAGAGTATAGTTTTACCAACGCTCTTATATGGGTGTGAAGCGTGGGTGATGAATGTTGCAGCGAGGAGAAGGCTGGAGGCAGTGGAGATGTCATGTCTGAGGGCAATGTGTGGTGTGAATATAATGCAGAGAATTCGTAGTTTGGAAGTTAGGAGGAGGTGCGGGATTACCAAAACTGTTGTCCAGAGGGCTGAGGAAGGGTTGTTGAGGTGGTTCGGACATGTAGAGAGAATGGAGCGAAACAGAATGACTTCAAGAGTGTATCAGTCTGTAGTGGAAGGAAGGCGGGGTAGGGGTCGGCCTAGGAAGGGTTGGAGGGAGGGGGTAAAGGAGGTTTTGTGTGCGAGGGGCTTGGACTTCCAGCAGGCATGCGTGAGCGTGTTTGATAGGAGTGAATGGAGACAAATGGTTTTTAATACTTGACGTGCTGTTGGAGTGTGAGCAAAGTAACATTTATGAAGGGATTCAGGGAAACCGGCAGGCCGGACTTGAGTCCTGGAGATGGGAAGTACAGTGCCTGCACTCTGAAGGAGGGGTGTTAATGTTGCAGTTTAAAAACTGTAGTGTAAAGCACCCTTCTGGCAAGACAGTGATGGAGTGAATGATGGTGAAAGTTTTTCTTTTTCGGGCCACCCTGCCTTGGTGGGAATCGGCCGGTGTGATAATAAAAAAAATAATATATATATATATATAATGTCGTGCCGAATAGGCAGAACTTGCGATCTTGGCTTAAATAGCAACTCTCATCTTGCCATATAGGACAAGTGAAAATTTGTGTATGCAATAATTTCGCCAAAATCATTCTGAACCTAACGAAAAAAATATATTTGATTGTGTTTGTTTAGTACTAAATTATTGTAAACATATTAAAATATATTTAGTTGGGTTAGGCTAAAATAAACTGTTCTTGTTATAATAAGGTTAGGTAAGTTTTCTAAGATTCTTTTGGAGCAAAATTAAAAATTTTTACATTAACATTAATGAAAAAAATATATCTGTAAACATATAAGAGAAAATTTCAGAAAGGGCTTAATTTTATATGAGTTCTTGCTAATTGACCAGTTTTACATATTCGGCACGACATATATATATATATATATATATATATATATATATATATACATATATATATATATATATATATATAATATATATATATATATACATATACATATATATATATATATATATATATATATATATATATATATATATATATATATATATATATATATATATATATATATATATATATATGCAAAACAACCACTCTGAAAGAATAGAGAAATTCCAAGTGGTTTCGTGACTACTCACATTATCAAGGAACAATGAAAGTAAAGCATTCAAGGAAGGTATATAAGGGGTGTGGCCAACACCTCACTATCAGTTTAACCGTTGTGGGATCTGATAGTGAGGTGTTGGCCAGACCCCTTATATACCTTCCTTGAATGCTTTACTTTCATTGTTCCTTGATAATGTGAGTAGTCACGAAAGCGCTTGGAATTTCTCTATTCTTTCAGAGTGGTTGTTTTGCATATTCTGAAATCACCTGTTTACTGTGATCTTATTGCATATATATATATATATATATATATATATATATATATATATATATACACCTACCATCCGACTTACGACCTGCTCGACATACGACCGTGTTTTTATGCCAAATTTCTGGGAAATAAACAAGTGTTTGTGTTGTACAAAGTGTTTATCCTAAACCTTACAGTATAAAATACAGTACTAACAGCATAAAAAGTAAAGTAAAACGTGAAATACCGAAATAAAACAATAAAATAAAGTCATTACAAAAAGTTATGTTGATATTCAGTTGTAAAGTGTGACTTACGTCCATTTTGACTTACGACCGGTTTCTCGGAACCGAACTCGGTTGTAAGTCAGATGGTAGGTGTGTGTGTATATATATATATATATATATATATATATATATATATATATATATATATATATATATATATATATATATATATATATATATATATATATATATATGCATATATATATATATATATGCATATATATATATATATATATATATATATATATATATATATATATATATATATATATAAATATATATATATATTATATATATATACATATATATATATATTATAAATATATATATGTTAAAAGCAGGTGGGGATATAGTTTTGGAGTGGTTGGTGCAATTATTTAATAAATGTATGGAAGAGGGTAAGGTACCTAGGGATTGGCAGAGAGCATGCATAGTTCCTTTGTATAAAGGCAAAGGGGATAAAAGAGAGTGCAAAAATTATAGGGGGATAAGTCTGTTGAGTATACCTGGTAAAGTGTATGGTAGAGTTATTATTGAAAGAATTAAGAGTAAGACGGAGAATAGGATAGCAGATGAACAAGGAGGCTTTAGGAAAGGTAGGGGGTGTGTGGACCAGGTGTTTACAGTGAAACATATAAGTGAACAGTATTTAGATAAGGCTAAAGAGGTCTTTGTGGCATTTATGGTTTTGGAAAAGGCGTATGACAGGGTGGATAGGGGGGCAATGTGGCAGATGTTGCAGGTGTATGGTGTAGGAGGTAGGTTACTGAAAGCAGTGAAGAGTTTTTACGAGGATAGTGAGGCTCAAGTTAGAGTATGTAGGAAAGAGGGAAATTATTTCCTAGTAAAAGTAGGCCTTAGACAAGGATGTGTGATGTCACCGTGGTTGTTTAATATATTTATAGATGGGGTTGTAAGAGAAGTAAATGCGAGGGTCTTGGCAAGAGGCGTGGAGTTAAAAGATAAAGAATCACACATAAAGTGGGAGTTGTCACAGTTGCTCTTTGCTGATGACACTGTGCTCTTGGGAGATTCTGAAGAGAAGTTGCAGAGATTGGTGGATGAATTTGGTAGGGTGTGCAAAAGAAGAAAATTGAAAGTGAATACAGGAAAGAGTAAGGTTATGAGGATAACAAAAAGATTAGGTGATGAAAGATTGGATATCAGATTGGAGGGAGAGAGTATGGAGGAGGTGAATGTATTCAGATATTTGGGAGTGGACATGTCAGCGGATGGGTTTATGAAAGATGAGGTGAATCATGGAATTAATGAGGGGAAAAGGGTGAGTGGTGCACTTAGGAGTCTGTGGAGACAAAGAACTTTGTCCTTGGAGGCAAAGAGGGGAATGTATGAGAGTATAGTTTTACCAACGCTCTTATATGGGTGTGAACCATGGGTGATGAATGTTGCAGCGAGGAGAAGGCTGGAGGCAGTGGAGATGTCATGTCTGAGGGCAATGTGTGGTGTGAATATAATGCAGAGAATTCGAAGTTTGGAAGTTAGGAGGAGGTGCGGGATTACGAAAACTGTTGTCCAGAGGGCTGAGGAAGGGTTGTTGAGGTGGTTCGGACATGTAGAGAGAATGGAGCGACACAGAGTGACTTCAAGAGTGTATCAGTCTGTAGTGGAAGGAAGGCAGGGTAGGCATCAGCCTAGGAAAGGTTGGAGGGAGGGAGTAAAGGAGGTTTTGTGTGCGAGGGGCTTGGACTTCCACCAGGCATGCGTGAGCGTGTTTGATAGGAGTGAATGGAGACAAATGGTTTTTAATACTTGACATGCTGTTGGAGTGTGAGCAAAGTAACATTTATGAAGGGGTTCAGGGAAACTGGCAGGCTGGACTTGAGTCTTGGAGATGGGAAGTACAGTGCCTGCACTCTGAAGGAGGGGTGTTAATGTTGCAGTTTAAAAACTGTAGTGTAAAGCACCCTTCTGGCAAGACAGTGATGGAGTGAATGATGGTGAAAGTTTTTCTTTTTTGGGCCACCCTGCCTTGGTGGGAATCAGCCAGTGTGATAATAAAATAATAATAAAATAATATATATATATATATATATATATATATATATATATACAGTGGACCCCCGCATAACGATTACCTCCGAATGCGACCAATTATGTAAGTGTATTTATGTAAGTGCGTTTGTACGTGTATGTTTGGGGGTCTGAAATGGACTAATCTACTTCACAATATTTCTTATGGGAACAAATTCGGTCAGTACTGGCACCTGAACATACTTCTGGAGTGAAAAAATATCGTTAACCGGGGGTCCACTGTATGTATATATATATATATATATATATATATATATATATATATATATATATATATATATATATATATATATATATATATATACACACAAATACATACAGACATATATACAGATGTATATACACACACAGATGAATATTGACGTATATATGCTTACACAGGGGGAACAAAGTGCTAGTAACCCCTTCTCCTGTATACATTACTAAAGGCAAAAAGAGAAACTTTTGTTTTTCTTTTTTGGGCCACCCTGCTTCGGTGGGATACGGCCATTTTTGTTGAAAGAAGATGCAAACACAGACTTACATACATACATATATATCCACATTATTTTAAATTAAGGTTTCCCTAGCAGTCAATGCAGCTACGAGAACATGTTCCTGCAAATATATGCAAGTGCTCATACAGGTTATACTCGGTCAAGAATTTTCGTCCACAATTTTCACATTTAAAATGGTTATAGTTTGCTGTATTAGGTATTTCTGACACAAGATTTTCTCTTTTCTTTTTCTGCAAATATATATATGGAAGAGTTCTAGCACATGATCCATTGTGACCTAATTTTTCTATGGTTTGGTGTGTTTGGCATTTGCTTTTCAATGGAACATGATAGTTATGATGATTCTTTATTGCTTGTCTCTTACATTTATGCTCATTACTGCAACAGAAGTTTTCTTCCTTCTTATGGCAATCATCATACTGATGCAAGGAATACTCGCCATGTTTAGATGTAGTGGAGTGACTGGTATCTACACAGGTCTCCATACCAACACAAGACTTTTCTGCTGAATCACGGCAATAGTCATTGTAAGATATATTAGAGTGCTGGTAATGAATTTTACTTCTACCAATTATGCTAGAATTTGGAATACTAACATCTTTCCATCCATTTAACTTTTGTTGATAACTAATATGCAAGTTACTGTTTGAACTTTTCAATATCTGCCTTGTTTTACAATGCTTGATTGTTACCTCATCATGGACATAGCTAGCTGCTTTTCTTTTAAGCCCATTTCCCCTTACACAAAAATTACAATGTTGCTTATTTATACATAGAGCACTGTCTTGTTGATGATCTTGATTACTGTTATTGCCGTACTCTTGAGCTGAATCAAGACAACCATTACTGATTTTTAGTATTTTTTTATTTCTGTTTCTTGTAACATGCTCTACCTTTCCACTGAATTGCTTCTTATTTTTATTTTTCACATTATTGTTGTGTACAGCATGAGTGAGCTCATTCTGGAAAGAGTGTTTATTTTCTCTCTGGATAAATTGCCAAGAAAACCTTACATCACAACCATCAATAATTCTGTTATGATTATCACACTTAGAGTCATATAAGTGGGTATTGCAGCCAAAAACAATGGCACCATCACTATGGTTGCAACACTGAATATCTCTGACATAATTATGAGAATTGTTATGAGCACTACTGGTATAATTTACAGGTCTGCCAAAAGACGATCTTTTAGGTTGGCATTTCTTAAAAGTTTTATGGTACAAGAACCTACTAGAACCTAAACCTTGGCCAAAGTCAGCACCAGAACTTGTACCAAGATAATGGCATCTATTTGGATAAATACTTTGAGAGGAAGAACTGCTACTAACACTAGGATATAAAGAACTACAAGAGTTTGACTTATGAAAAGATGAACATTTGAGATTAAACCAGTTACCCACAAACCCGGCAGGTCTGACAATGCTATCCAAGGACTTGCTGGTACAGATACTGAGTTCGGAAAACATACTTGAAAGATCAGCAATGGAAGGCATGTTTAAGGCAGTGGCACTGCTGGAGGACTCACGACTGACAGCATGATGGGAGGAACTATTATGACTGACAAGATGATGGGAGGAATTATTATGATTAACAGCATGATGGGAGGAACTGTTATGACTGACAGCATGATGTGAAGAACTGTTATGACTGACAGCATGATGTGAAGAACTGTTATGACTGGCAGCATGATGTGAAGAACTGTTATGACTGACAGCATGATGTGAAGAGCTGTTATGATTGGCAGCATGATGTGAAGAACTGTTATGACTGACAGCATGATGTGAAGAACTGTTATGACTGACAGCATGATGTGAAGAACTGTTATGACTGGCAGCATGATGTGAAGAACTGTTATGACTGACAGCATGATGTGAAGAACTGTTATGATTGGCAGCATGATGTGAAGAACTGTTATGACTGGCAGCATGATGTGAAGAACTGTTATGACTGATAGCATGATGTGAAGAACTGTTATGACTGACAGCATGAAGTGAAGAACTGTTATGATTGGCAGCATGATGTGAAGAACTGTTATGACTGACAGCATGATGTGAAGAACTGATATGACTGACAGCATGATGTGAAGAACTGTTATGATTGGCAGCATGATGTGAAGAACTGTTATGACTGACAGCATGATGTGAAGAACTGTTATGACTGACAGCATGATGTGAAGAACTGTTATGACTGACAGCATGATGTGAAGAACTGTTATGACTGACAGCATGATGTGAAGAGCTGTTATGATTGGCAGCATGATGTGAAGAACTGTTATGACTGGCAGCATGATGTGAAGAACTGTTATGACTGGCAGCATGATGTGAAGAACTGTTATAGCTGAGAGCAGGATGGGAGGAATTATGATTGACAGCATGCCATGAAGAACTATTGTGACTGACAGCATGATCTGAGAGCCTATTGGAGTTAGGAATAGGAAGTGAAAACTTGTTGGGACTGAGTGTACAGAATGAAGACACACTGCAATTAGGACCCTGAACTGAGGGAACTGTGATACTACCTGTTAGGTTGACACACTCTGGGAGCCTCCTGGTATTAACTGCTGATACTGAAACTCTGGGACTCCCACAGTGGTTGAGAGGAATGCTGAGCCTATTACACTGATCAGGAAGAATGCTGAACCTATCAGGAGTCATGTTAGTATTGTTACAGTGATCAGGAGTCATGCTGGGATTGTTACAGTGATCAGGAGTCATGCTGGGATTGCTACAGTGATCAGGAGTCATTCTGGGATTGTTACAGTAATCAGGAGCCATGATGGGGTTGTTACAGTGATCAGGAGTCATACTGGGATTGTTACAGTGATCAGGAGGCCTACTAGGATTGTTACAGTGATCAGGAGTCATGCTGGGATTGTTACAGTAATCAGGAGGCCTACTAGGATTGTTACAGTGATCAGGAGCCATGCTGGGATTGTTACAGTGATCAGGAGTCATACTGGGATTGTTACAGTGATCAGGAGGCCTACTAGGATTGTTACAGTGATCAGGAGCCATGCTGGGATTGCTACAGTGATCAGGAGTCATGCTGGGATTGTTACAGTGATCAGGAGTCATGCTAGGATTGTTACAGTGATCAGGAGGCATGCTGGGATTGTTACAGTGATCAGGAGTCATGCTGGGACTGTTACACTGATCAGGAGTCATGCTGGGATTGTTACAGTGATCAGGAGTTATCCTGGGGTTGTTACAGTGATCAGGAGTCATGCTAGGATTGTTACAGTGACCAGGAGTCATGCTGGGATTGTTACAGTGATCAGGAGTCATGCTGAGATTGTTACAGTGATCAGGAGGCATGCTGGGATTGTTACAGTGATCAGGAGTCATGCTGGGATTGTTACAGTGATCAGGGGTCATGCTGGAAATGTTACAGTGATCAGGAGTCATGCTGGGATTGTTACAGTGATCAAGAGGCATACTGGGATTGTTACAGTGATCAGGAGTCATGCTGGGATTGTTACAGTGATCAGGAGGCATGCTAGGATTGTTACAGTGATCATATGGCATGCTGGGATTGTTACAGTGATCAGGAGTCATGCTGGGATTGTTACAGTTATCAGGAGTCATGCTGGGATTCTTACAGTGATCAGGAGGCATGCTGGGATTATTACAGTGATTAGGAGGCCTACTAGGATTGTTACAGTGATCAGGAGTCATGCTGGGATTGTTACAGTGATCAGGAGGCCTACTAGGATTGTTACAGTGATCAGGAGGCCTACTAGGATTCTTACAGTAATCAGGAGGCATGCTGGGATTGTTACAGTGATCATGTGGCATGCTGGGATTGTTAGAGTAATCAAACCTACTGGGACTATCAATGTAATCAGGCCTGTTCAAACTGGTACAGTGATTAGACCTGCCTGGTCTAGTACAGTGATCAGACCTGCCTGAATTGGTACAGTGATCAGACCTGCCTGAATTGGTACAGTGATCAGACCTGCCTGAATTGGTACAGTAATCAGACTTGCCTGGACTGGTACAGTAATCAGACCTGCCTGGACTGATACGGTGATCAGACCTGCCTGGACTGGTACAGTGATTGGACTTGGCTGGACTGGTACAGTGATCAGGAGTCATGCTAGTATTGTTACAGTAATCAGGAGCCATGCTGGGATTGTTACAGTGATCAGGAGCCATGCTGGGATTGTTACAGTGATCAGGAGTCATGCTGGGATTGTTACAGTGATCAGGAGTCATGCTGGGATTGTTAGAGTGATCAGGAGGCATGCTGGGACTGTTACAGTGATCAGGAGGCCTACTAGGACTGTTACAGTGATCAGGAGTCATGCTGGGATTGTTACAGTAATCAGAAGGCCTACTAGGATTGTTACAGTGATCAGGAGCCATGCTGGGATTGTTACAGTGATCAGGAGTCATGCTGGGATTATTACAGTGATCAGTTGTCATGCTGGGATTGTTACAGTGATCAGGAGTCATGCTGGGATTGTTACAGTGATCAGGAGTCATGCTGGGATTGTTACAGTGATCAGGAGTCATACTGGGATTGTTACAGTGATCAGGAGGCATGTTGGGATTGTTACAGTGATCAGGAGTCATGCTGGGATTGTTACAGTGATCAGGAGTCATGCTGGGATTGTTACAGTGATCAGGAGTCATGCTGGGATTGTTACAGTGATCAGGAGTCATGCTGGGATTGTTACAGAGATCAGGAGTCATGCTGGGATTCTTACAGTGATCAGGAGTCATGCTGGGAATGTTACAGTGATCAGGAGTCATGCTGGGAATGTTACAGTGATCAGGAGTCATGCTGGGATTGTTACAGTGATCAGGAGTCATGCTGGGATTGTTACAATGATCAAGATGCATGCTGGGATTGTTACAGTGATCAGGAGTCATGCTGGGATTGTTACAGTGATCAGGAGGCATGCTGGGATTGTTACAGTGATCATGTGGCATGCTGGGATTGTTACAGTGATCAGGAGTCATGCTGGGATTGTTACAGTGATCAGGAGTCATGCTGGGATTGTTACAGTGAACAGGAGGCATGCTGGGATTGTTACAGTGATCAGGAGGCCTACTAGGATTGTTACAGTGATCAGGAGTCATGCTGGGATTGTTACAGTGATCAGGAGGCCTACTAGGATTGTTACAGTGATCAGGAGGCCTACTAGGATTGTTACAGTGATCATGTGGCATGCTGGGATTGTTAGAGTAATCAAACCTACTGGGACTATCAATGTAATCAGGCCTGTTCGAACTGGTACAGTGATTAGACCTGCCTGGTCTGGTACAGTGATCAGACCTGCCTGAATTGGTACAGTAATCAGACTTGACTGGACTGGTACAGTAATCAGACCTGCCTGGACTGATACGGTGATCAGACCTGCCTGGACTGGTACAGTGATTGGACTTGGCTGGACTGGTACAGTGATCAGACCTGCCTGGACTGGTACAGTGATCAGACTTGCCTGGACTGGTATAGTGATCAGACCTGCCTGGATTGGTACAGTGATCAGACCTGCCTGGACTGGTACAGTGATCAGACCTGCCTGGACTGGTACAGTGATCAGACCTGCCTGTATTGGTACAGTTATCACACCTGCTGGTATTGTCACACTGCTCAGACCTGCCTGGACACTTAGAGTGATCAGGAAGCACGATGGCACTCTCATAGTGATTAGAAACAGTCTCGTCTTCAAAGGATCTGTGAGAACTAATACTGTGCTCAGTGATCTTGTCATCATGAGTACCAGAGTCATGGGACCTAGTAACACTGTTACCCTCTTCAAGTGATTTGAGAGAACTGATATGATCATAACAATACTTTTTATGACAGACATTAGAGATATGCTCAGAGATATTCCTACGACAGGCTGATCCAGGCACACTAAGACTGAATTTGACATTGCAGTGCTCTGCAAAATCATCATTTTGAACAAACATCTTGGATTTCATAAAATGATTCTTACTGCCATTCACTTCATCCTTTCGTAATGTTCTGCTGAGTCCAGTATCATGTTTTCTTTTCAAGTTACTTTGTTTGCTAGACATTTCTTTAGTGGATTTTTTGTCATGCTTCTCAGCATTTTGTTTGGTGATCTGCCGGCATCTGTGTTCGTGTTGAAGGAAATACTTCCGAGTGCTGAATAATATCTTGCATTCACTGCACCATCGCTGAAGGTCCCGTTCTATGCAAATGAAAAAAGTTATAAAGTACATTATAGTATATTCATTCATCAACTAACTAAAAGTTATATCCTGAAATTTTACTGTATTATTACCTTGAAGGACATATCGATTAAGGCATCAGTTCAAAAGAGTTATCATTATTTAAAGAGATCTTCCCCATACAGAATTAACCTTCAAATCTTCAAATGGGCACTCAAAACAATATGAAGTTCAATGAGGAGAAATTTCAATTACTCAGATATGGTAGGTAAGACACACAGGCAACAGCTAGGCAACTTTATTCCGAAACGTTTCGCCTACACAGTAGGCTTCTTCAGTCGAATACAGAAAGTAGGCAGGAACAGTAGAGATGTGAAGATGATGTAATCAGTCCATCACCCTTGAAGTCGTAGAATTTGAGGTTGTCAGTCCCTCAGCCTGGAGAAGTTCAGTTCCATAGTCAGGAACTATCTGAAGATCAAGCGAGAGTGCGGAGACTTAAATACTGTCAGAAGGAGAGGTGCAGAGTAGTAGTAATAGCGAGAATGTAGCCACTGAGAGGTCGTGTCCCTCTCAGATCCAACAATTCTCACTTGAAAAGGTTGTCCAAGGTGTTTTCTGTACCAAGATACTAACTGTTGCCTATGTGTCTTAACTACCAACCTGTCGGTATTGTATACCATTTTGATGTTCATCTTGTCAGACACTGCAACACAAGGCATCTTGGTACAGAAAACACCTTGGACAACCTTTTCAAGTGAGAACTGTTGGATCTGAGAGGGACATGACCTCTCAGTGGCTACATTCTCACTACTACTACTACTCTGCACCTCTCCTTCTGACAGTATTTAAGTCTCCGCATTCTCGCTTGATCTTCAGATAGTTCCTGACTATGGAACTGAGCTTCTCCAGGCTGAGGGACTGACAACCTCAAATTCTACGACTTCAAGGGTGATGGACTGATTACATCGTCTTCACATCTCTACTGTTCCTGCCTACTTTCTGTATTCGACTGAAGAAGCCTACAGTGTAGGCGAAACGTTTCGGAATAAAGTTGCCTAACTGTTGCCTATGTGTCTTACCTACCAACCTGTCAGTATTGTATACCATTTTGATACTCAGATATGGAAAACTTGAGGAAATTAAAACAGTATCAGGGGTATACAGCAAATTCTAGCCATACAATGGAGGAAAAAAGTAATGTGAAGGACCCAGGAGTCATAATGTCAGAGGATCTCACCTTCAAAGACCACAACAATGTATCCACTGCATCCACTAGAAAAATGATAGGATGGATAATGAGAACCTTGTTCTCTCTAGGCTGAAATACTGCTGTACACTAACTGCTCCCTTTAAGGCAGGCAAAACTGCTGACCTGGAGAGTGAACAGAGAACTTTCACGGCACACATAAGTACAGTCAAGCACATAAGTTACTGGGAACGGTATTCCCTGAACCACAGGCGAGAAAGATATGTGATAATATATACACGTACGTACTTGGAAAATCCAAGAAGGATTAATACCAAACTTGCACATGAAAATCACTCCCTATGAAAGCAAAAGACTCAGCAGGAGATGTCCCTTCGGGAGATGCAGGGGCACCATTTGCTGGGAGGGTTCCGTGGAGATGATGGTTGGAGATAAACACACTTGCTGGGTTGTATTTACTTATATTAGCAAAGTTGTCAGTGGAAGGCCCAGCCTAGCCTGTTGCCTGTAGATCTATCCATGAACTGAGAAAGGGACAGGGTGACTCCCGCCCACAAGCAGCACTGTGTGACGTCCCATGTTAGCCGCTAAGTCTAGCAAGGGGTCGTCTATATAATACATATGGATGGTACTATGATACTCAGGTATGCTACACAACATATACAGGGGATCAGCAACTATGCTGACAACTCCCACACACCAGCCAGGGTACTTCCCCACACACCACCCAGGGTACTTTCTCACACACCAGCCAGGGTACTTCCCCACATACCAGCCAGGGTACTTCCCCACACACCAGCCAGGGTACTTCCCCACATACCAGCCAGGGTACTTCCCCACATACCAGCCAGGGTACTTCCCCACACACATGATTTGATTTGAGTGGAACTTGCATATTAGTGAATAGAATTAACAAAGCTTATTGCTTGGGAAGCACTGAAAATTGGGATGGGTAAATACAAATGTTTGTGGGATGGTTTGTGAAGGACCTGCCTAGTATGGGCCAACAGGCCTGCTGCAGTGTTCCTGCTTTCTTATGTGCAAACATTTATGGATGAACATCACCCTGACACAGCTGTTGCAGGCCATGTTGGCAACATCTATAATGACAATGTTGTGTCCCATTTTAGGGAAATGTTAAAGAGATGCCAGAAACAGAGCTCTCTGAACAGATATTTAGTGCCACAGGTGTGCAGTGACTCTCAAGCTGGTCCTAGTAGCATTAACAAGCAAAGAAGGGAAGTGACCCAGGAAAAGGGCTTGGTACATGAAGTCTTTATGGAAGGGGACTCCCCTTCCAAACAATAGTACACCCCCATCCTCTCCCCTCCTTCCATCTCATCACTCATCAATAAGTCTTCAAGAAAGGTAAGTGTCATTTTAGTAATGTTTTACTCTGCATGTCTCACTGTTTTCTGTGTAGAGAAATGTATATTTCATGTAAAAAATTATTTTGTATAATACTTTTGGGTGTCTGGAATGGATTAATTGGATTTCCATTATTTCTTTTGGGGAAAATTAATTCGGATTAAGTCAAATTCAGTATAAGACACTCTCTCTGGAATGGATTAATTACATTATCTGGGGGTCCACTGTACAGGTTTTCATTTTACACTCACTTGGCAGGGTGGTAGTACCTCCCTGGGCAGTGGATGTCTACCAATCTACTACCTAGGATAGGATTTTCTATTACATTTATATAATTTTAGTGATGACAGTTTTTTGTCAATGATGATGTCAAGGTTCCTTTCTTTTCTGGTACCTTAGTGCCTTTTCTGGTTCCTGTAGTGTATATTATTCAGCAATATCAGGTGCTAATCAAGGTGCTCAATCAAGTTCTAAAGTGTTATCTATTTAAGTTTAGTTTACTATACCTGGAGAGGGTTTTAGGAGTCAACGTCCCCATGGCCCAGTCTGTGACCAGGCCTCATGGTGGATCAGGGCCTGATCAACCAGGCTGTTACTGTTGGCTGCATGCAACTCGACGTATGAACCACAGCCCGGCTGGTCAGGTACTAACTTTAGGTGCCTGCCCAGCACCTTCTTGAAGACAGCCAGGGGTCTATTGGTAATCCCCCATGAGTATGCTTGGAGGCAGTTGAACAGTTTTGGGCCCATGACACTTATTGTGTTGTCTCTTATCGTGCTAGTGGCACCCCCGCTTTTCATTGGGGGGATGTTGCATCGTCTGCCAAGTTTTTTTGCTTTCAAAGGGAGTGATTTTTGTGTGCAAGTTTGGAACTAATCTCTTTAAGATTTTCCAAGTGTATATAATTATGTATCTCTCCCGCCTGCATTCTAGGGAATACAGGTTGAGGAACTTCAAGAGCTCCCAGTAATTGAGGTGTTTTATCACAGTAATGTGTGCTGTGAAGGTTCTCTGTACATTTTCTAGGTCAGCAATTTTACCTGCCTTGAAAGGTGCTGTTAGTGTGCAGCAATATTCCAGCTAAGATAGAACAAGCGACCTGAAGTGTGTCATCATGGCCTTAGCATTCCTAGTTTTGAAGGATCTCATTATCCATCCTGTCATTTTTCTAGCAGAAGCGACTGATACAATGTTGTGGTCTTTGAAAATGAGATACTCTGACATTATCACTTCCAGGTCTTTTTTTTTTTTATTATTATCACACTGGCCAATTCCCACCAAGGCAGGGTGGCCCGAAAAAGAAAAACTTTCACCATCATTCACTCCATCACTGTCTTGCCAGAAGGGTGCTTTACACTACAGTTTTTAAACTGCAACATTAACACCCCTCCTTCAGAGTGCAGGCCCTGTACTTCCCATCTCCAGGACTCAAGTCCGGCCTGCCGGTTTCCCTGAACCCCTTCATAAATGTTACTTTGCTCACACTCCAACAGCACGTCAAGTATTAAAAACCATTTGCCTCCATTCACTCCTATCAAACACGCTCACGCATGCCTGCTGGAAGTCCAAGCCCCTCGCACACAAAACCTCCTTTACCCCCTCCCTCCAACCTTTCCTAGGCCGACCCCTACCCCGCCTTCCTTCCACTACAGACTAATACACTCTTGAAGTCATTCTGTTTCGCTCCATTCTCTCTACATGTCCAAACCACCTCAACAACCCTTCCTCAGCCCTCTGGACAACAGTTTTGGTAATCCCGCACCTCCTCCTAACTTCCAAACTACGAATTCTCTGCATTATATTCACACCACACATTGCCCTCAGACATGACATCTCCACTGCCTCCAGCCTTCTCCTCGCTGCAACATTCATCACCCATGCTTCACACCCATATAAGAGCGTTGGTAAAACTATACTCTCATACATTCCCCTCTTTGCCTCCAAGGACAAAGTTCTTTGTCTCCACAGACTCCTAAGTGCACCACTCACCCTTTTCCCTCATCAATTCTATGATTCACCTCATCTTTCATAGACCCATCCACTGACACGTCCACTCCCAAATATCTGAATACATTCACCTCCTCCATACTCTCTCCCTCCAATCTGATATCCAATCTTTCATCACCTAATCTTTTTGTTATCCTCATAACCTTACTCTTTCCTGTATTCACTTTTAATTTTCTTCTTTTGCATATCCTACCAAATTCATCCACCAATCTCTGCAACTTCTCTTCAGAATCTCCCAAGAGCACAGTGTCATCAGCAAAGAGCAACTGTGACAACTCCCACTTTATGTGTGATTCTTTATCTTTTAACTCCACGCCTCTTGCCAAGACCCTCGCATTTACTTCTCTTACAACCCCATCTATAAATATATTAAACAACCACGGTGACATCACACATCCTTGTCTAAGGCCTACTTTTACTGGGAAATAATTTCCCTCTTTCTTACATACTCTAACTTGAGCCTCACTATCCTCGTAAAAACTCTTCACTGCTTTCAGTAACCTACCTCCTACACCATACACCTGCAACATCTGCCACATTGCCCCCCTATCCACCCTGTCATACGCTTTTTCCAAATCCATAAATGCCACAAAGACCTCTTTAGCCTTATCTAAATACTGTTCGCTTATATGTTTCACTGTAAACACCTGGTCCACACACCCCCTACCTTTCCTAAAGCCTCCTTGTTCATCTGCTATCTTATTCTCCGTCTTACTCTTAATTCTTTCAATAATAACTCTACCATACACTTTACCAGGTATACTCAACAGACTTATCCCCCTATAATTTTTGCGCTCTCTTTTGTCCCCTTTGCCTTTATACAAAGGAACTATGCATGCTCTCTGCCAATCCCTAGGTACCTTACCCTCTTCCATACATTTATTAAATAATTGTACCAACCACTCCAAAACTATATCCCCACCTGCTTTTAACATTTCTATCTTTATCCCATCAATCCCGGCTGCCTTACCCCCTTTCATTTTACCTACTGCCTCACGAACTTCCCCCACACTCACAACAGGCTCTTCCTCACTCCTACAAGATGTTATTCCTCCTTGCCCTATACACGAAATCACAGCTTCCCTATCTTCATCAACATTTAACAATTCCTCAAAATATTCCCTCCATCTTCCCAATACCTCTAACTCTCCATTTAATAACTCTCCTCTCCTATTTTTAACTGACAAATCCATTTGTTCTCTAGGCTTCCTTAACTTGTTAATCTCACTCCAAATTTTTTTCTTATTTTCAACAAAATTTGTTGATAACATCTCACCAACCCTCTCATTTGCTCTCTTTTTACATTGCTTCACCACTCTCTTAACCTCTCTCTTTTTCTCCATATACTCTTCCCTCCTTGCATCACTTCTACTTTGTAAAAACTTCTCATATGCTAACTTTTTCTCCCTTACTACTCTCTTTACATCATCATTCCACCAATCGCTCCTCTTCCCACCCGCACCCACTTTCCTGTAACCACAAACTTCTGCTGAACACTCTAACACTACATTTTTAAACCTACCCCATACCCAGGTCTTTTACATTAGTTTTTCGCTCTCTTGTGTGGTTGGAATTTGCTTTATACTCCAATATAGTTTTAATTTCCCCACATTTTCCATATAAGAGTAACTGAAATTTCTCATCACTGAACCTCATACTCAGTAACTCATTTTTTTGCTTTAAATAATATTCTCAATCCATATATTTATCCTTGATAGTAGTTACATATTAGAAATTCTTTCTCAATTTGTTATTTTTTACAGCTTATTCTTTAGTTACTTTTATTTGATACATAGCTACATTCTCCATTAGAAACAATGCTAGAAAGTAAAATCCCAAACTCAAACATCCAACCAAAAGACTACCTCACTGGCAACTACCCAAATACTCAGTTTTTAGCCCCAACAAATCCTACTGAAATCTCGCTCATCATCAAAACACTACAGAACAAGTCAGGAGACCTAAATAACTTACCACAACTCATGTATAAAAAAGCTTTTCATGTGTTGTCACCAATTATTGCAACTCTTTATAACAAATCCATTGAATCTTCCACCTTCTCATCCATACTCAAGACAGCAAAGGTCACCCTGAAACTCAAGGAGGGTGATCCAAATGAACTGAACAACGATAGGCCTATATCAAACTAGCCCCTACTATCTAAAATTTTCGAAAAATTAATTCACAAACAAATCTACTCCTACTTTGTATCCCACAACATGCTTAGCCCCTATCAGTTTGAATTCAGACTGGAAAAAGAACTAATGATTCTATTATACATATGCTTGACCTAATATATTCTGCACTCGAAAAAAATTATTTTCCCTTAGGACTTTTCATAGACTTAAGAAAAACTTTTGATACAGTTCACCATGATCTACTGTACCTAAAACTCGAACATTATGGGGCCACAGGACACTCTCTCAATGACCTAAAATCTTATCTTAGCAAAAGAACAAATGGAGCCGCCACCACTACACAACCTGTTCTTGTTGGAGTCCCACAGGGAAGTGTCCTTGGCCCACTTCTCTTTCTCATTTACATCAATGACCTCACAAACGCATCTAATCTCCTTAAACCCATTTTATTTGCAGATGACACTACTTATGTCTTCTCTCACCCAAACCTAACCATACTAACAGACACTGTTAATGATGAACTGCTAAAAATATCTACTTGGATGACTACCAACAAACTTACACTCAATATAGACAAAACCTACTTCATGCTATTTGGAAACAGAGCTTCAAATGTACAGGTAAACATATTGATAAATGGCTCACTCATTTCTAGACAGACAGAGGGCAAATTTCTAGGTCTCCACCTTGACTGCAGTCTCAAATTTCAGATGCACATACAGCAAATTTGCAAGTCTCCAAAACTGTAGGCATCCTTTCAAAGATATGGTACTACACACCCCAATCAGCTCTTCTTGCTCTGTACCACTCTCTCGTTTACCCTTACCTCACCTATGGTATTTGTGCATGGGGCTCAACCACAGTAAATCACCTTAAACCTTTAATAACATAACAAAAAGCTGCAGTGCCATTGATTACTAACTCCTGCACTAGACAACATACTCCACCGCTTTTCAAGAGTCTTAACTTGCTGAATATACAATATATCCACACTTATTATTGTGCCTACTACATACACTGAACACTACACTCAAATATAAACCCTCCTCTCAAACCCCTCCTTGATAACTATAACAGAACACAGCCATAACATGAGACACAAGTCACTCTTCGATATCCCTCATGTCCATCTCTCCCTATGCAAAAATGCTATGCATGTAAAGGGCTTGAAGATCTGGAATTCATTGCCAGAACACACTAAAGGACCCCTGCCTGCAAATCAGTTTAAGGCCCTTCTTAGAAATCACCTCATCACCCAAAATTAACCAGACAAACCATACTTAATACCTACCAGTCAGTCAAAAGCTACTTAAAAAACACTTCTAAATAATTTAAGACTGCTCAACTTAAAATTATTTCAATTTCATTACTGCATATTGTGCTGAGTATTGCTCAACCATTTACTCATTACTTCAAAATTAGGATGTTTAAATTTCAGTGTTTTAAATAGTATACTAAACTGTAACACGTACATTATATTATAAATTGTTTTATATTGTTCTATTGTGATACTGTAATTTTTATAAACTAATTTTATAGTGTAATTATTCTCTACTGAATTTCTCTACTAGACTTATTAAAGCCATATAGCATTACCTAATAATAATCAATTCACTTGTACTCATTGTAACTCATCTAATGACCATATAAACTGTTACTGCCTTATTTATCTTAAGTTAATTTTAAGTTTGCCCAAAATGTTCTGCATACAAAGGGACTTTTGGCATGTACACCCACCTATTATATTCCTTTGTACAACCATGTATCATGTCAAAATAAAATTATTCTTTCTTTCAACACACCGACAGAATCCCACCGAGGCGGGGTGGCCCAAAAGGAAAAACAAAAGTTTCTCCTTTTACATTTAGCAATATATACAGGAGAAGAGGTTACTAGCCCCTTACTCCCGGCATTTTAGTCACCTCTTACAACACGCATGGCTTACGGAGGAAGAATTATGTTCCACTACCCTATGGAGATAAGAGGAAATAAACAGGAATAAGAACTAGAAAGAAAATAGCAGAAAACCCAGAGGGGTGTGTATATATATGCTTGTACATGTATGTGTAGTGTGACCTAAGTGTAAGTAGAAGTAGCAAGACGTACCTGAAATCTTGTGTTCATGAGACAGAAAAAAGGACACCAGCAATCCTACCATCATGTAAAACAATTACAGGCTTTCGTTTTACACTCACTTGGCAGGACGGTAGTACCTCCCTGGGCAGTTGCTGTCTACCAACCTACTACCTAGGAAATAAAATTATTATTATTATTATTATTATTATTATTATTATCCCCTTGGACTTCCAGCAAGCGTGCGTGAGCGTGTTAGATAGGAGTGAATGGAGACGAATGGTACTTGGGACCTGACAATCTGTTGGAGTGTGAGCAGGGTAATATTTAGTGAAGGGATTCAGGGAAACCGGCTATTTTCATATAGTCAGACTTGAGTCCTGGAAATGGGAAGTACAATGCCTGCACTTTAAAGGAGGGGTTTGGGATATTGGCAGTTTGGAGGGATATGTTGTGTATCTTTATATGTGTATGCTTCTAAACTGTTGTATTCTGAGCACCTCTGCAAAAACAGTGATAATGTGTGAGTGTGGTGAAAGTGTTGAATGATGATGAAAGTGTTTTCTTTTTGGGGATGTTCTTTCTTTTTTGGGTCACCCTGCCTCAGTGGGAGATGGCCGACTTGTTGAAAAAAAATAAAAAAAATTAACCCCTTGTTTACCTGGAGTTTACCTGGAGAGAGTTCCTGGGGTCAACGCCCCCGCGGCCCGGTCTGTGACCAGGCCTCCTGGTGGATCAGAGCATGATCAACCAGGCTGTTACTGCTGGCTGCATGCAAACCAACGTATGAGCCACAGCCTGGCTGGTCAGTAACCGACTTTAGGTGCTTGTCCAGTGCCAGCTTGAAGACTGCCAGGGGTCTGTTGGTAATCCCCCTTATGTATGCTGGGAGGCAGTTGAACAGTCTCGGGCCCCTGACACTTATTGTATGGTCTCTTAACGTGCTAGTGACACCCCTGCTTTTCATTGGGGGATGTTGCATCGTCTGCCAAGTCTTTTGCTTTCGTAGTGAGTGATTTTCGTGTGCAAGTTCGGTACTAGTCCCTCTAGGATTTTCCAGGTGTATATAATCATGTATCTCTCCCGCCTGTGTTCCAGGGAATACAGGTTTAGGAACCTCAAGCGCTCCCAGTAATTGAGGTGTTTTATCTCCGTTATGCGCGCCATGAAGGTTCTCTGTACATTTTCTAGGTCAGCAATTTCACCTGCCTTGAAAGGTGCTGTTAGTGTGCAGCAATATTCCAGCCTAGATAGAACAAGTGACCTGAAGAGTGCCATCATGGGCTTGGCATCCCTAGTTTTGAAGGCTCTCATTATCCATCCTGTCATTTTTCTAGCAGATGCGATTGATACAATGTTATGGTCCTTGAAGGTGAGATCCTCCAACATGATCACTCCCAGGTCTTTGACGTTGGTGTTAAACAGCACAAATAATCCTAAAAATAATTTGCATTACTACACTGCCAGTCAGACTAAAGCTGTACTCAGTGCCAACAAGTACATAACTGTATTCAATTACAATATCCGATAATTGAGTACACACTATGATGACCTCCTGACACTTGTTAATTCTCTAAATGTTAACACATCCTTTACCATTCTCATTGAAATCTGGCTCAAACATGATATAACAGACATCTTTGTCTTACCTGGTTACACAACCATACACAACTGCAGGTCTGATAAATCAGGAGGAGGTACTGCTATCTACTACTCTAATGAACTAAAATGTATTAAATCTACTTTCACCATTGATGAATATGGTGAATATATATTTGCCAAATTCACATCCAAAAACCTAAAAAAAAAGAAAAAAAAAAAAAGAAATATACAGTTGGAGCAGTCTACAGATTACCTCACACTAATACTTACACATTTAGTGACAACATAAGAAATATGATAACTGACTCAGAGATAATAAACACCACCTGTTACTTGCTGGTGACTTTAATATAAACCTCATCCAAGCAGCTGACTCCCAAGTAGCTGATTTCACACACACTATGAACAACTGCTGCTACTACCATCTATAACTAAACCAACAAGTATCACAGAGACATGCGCCTCATTACTTGATCATATCTGGACCAAAATAGAGGAAAAATTCCTAGGTATCCACCTTGACAGTAGCCTTAAGTTCTGGACACACATACAACAAATCACCAAGAAAATCTCCAAGACTGTAGGCATACTATCAAAGATAAGGTACTACATTCCACAATCAGCTCTCCTAGCACTGTACCATTCACTCATATAACCTTATCTTACATATGGAATTTGTGCATGGGGATCAACAACATCCAATCACCTAAAACCCATAATAACCCAGCAAAAGGCAGTAGGAAGAATGATAACAAATTCTCACTCCCACCAGCATACTCCACCAATTTTCAAAAGTCTGAATCTGCTCACCATTAAGAACATCCATACTTATTCATGTGCCTACTACATACACAGAACAATACACACAAATATAAACCCTCCACTCAAACTTCTCCTCACCAACCTAAACAGGACACATGACCACAACACAAGACACAGATCTCTTTTTTGATATACCTCATGTCCATATCACACTATGTAAAAACTCTATGCACATAAAGGGCCCCAAAATATGGAATTCATTACCAGAAGATATTAAAGTAACCCAGTCTGAAAATCAATTTAAGACTCTTCTCAAAAGCCACTTAATCACCCTAGATTAAATGCTAAATACTCAGTACACACTCACCTATGTACTCCCACATCATAACTGAAACAATCACTTTGAACCTTTTATCCATTGTTGACAGGAATATACAGTGGACCCCCGCATAACGATTACCTCCGAATGCGACCAATTATGTAAGTGTATTTATGTAAGTGCGTTTGTACGTGTATGTTTGGGGGTCTGAAATGGACTAATCTACTTCACAATATTCCTTATGGGAATAAATTCGGTCAGTACTGGCACCTGAACATACTTATGGAGTGAAAAAATATCGTTAACCAGGGGTCCACTGTAATTGAATCATTGTTTTCACAAAAAGCATTTTTGAATATAAATATATCTTTGTATTATACAAATTTTGATTCATTTATAATTAATATTCTACTATACAACTATGAAATAATTACTATCCTACTGTACAACTATGATATACTCCGGAGGCAGGCCGCCGAGTCTGAGCCTAAATACACCAAAAAATCGAAAAAATATGGAAAATGAGTTATTCATACAGAAAATAGCTTAACTCTTTGGCAACACAATGGTACAAGAATCAATGTTGTACAACGTTTCTACAAGAAATTATAGTCATTTATATCAGGTATGGTGGCGGCGATGTAGGCCATAATATAGCGAGAGTCCACCAGCAATATTTCGATATAAATGAGTTACTCCTCGTCCCCTTGTTCTATTGTTTGGTATGTGAGTGATAGAAAACGGTGTTTTGAAGAGGATAACTGCACTAGAACATCAGTTTACTAAGAAATACACCAAAAAAACGCGATTTCCGCGTAAAAAAAAAATTTTTTTTTGAGACGGTAGGCCGGCCGACGTTCTAGGCCTATATCTCGGAAGTAACTTATTCACTTATTTCGCTCCATAACTCCATTATTAATGATTGTATTGAAATGATTTTCACAGACAATATAAAACAAAGTGTGTTTGAAATTGAGACGTAAAATTTTTTGGAATATCTCAAATATTTTTTATTTTATGCGGGGTTAAAAGGCAGATATTTTGGCGAATGCCAAAAATTCTGTCAAATGTATTTTTTTTTAACTTGATAATAAGATATATTAGATGAAATAGCTATGTTAAAATGTCATGCTAGTTGTATTCTAACAGTTGGGAATGTCGGAAGTGCCACTCGTAGTGCCAATTTGTCAGGTCGTGCTGCCATATATAAAAATTATGTTTATATTTTTTTCTCTGTTGTTTGTTGGCCAATCATACTGAAACTTTGTCACATGCTTCTACATATGCACCTCTAAAAGTACAACAAAAATAAAATAAATCGGTTGAAAAATAAAAAAAAAACAAGTCAGAGGTAATGCGTCCTTTTGTGTGTGTGTGTGTGTGTGTGTGTGTGTGTGTGTGTGTGTGTGTGTGTGTGTGTGTGTGTGTGTGTGTGTGTGTGGGTGTGGGTGTAGGTGTAGGTGTGGGTGTGGGTGTGGGTGTGGGTGTGTGTGTGTGTGTGTGTGTGTGTGTGTGTGTGTGTTAAGTTGACCCATAATGCCTAGGCATAATAGAGGCTCTCTTTGCATTGCAACCCACTATTGTAAATACAAAATCTCAATGTACTGTTTGCAAAGACATAAAATAAATAAATAAATAAATAAATAAAGTACATCCCCACTAAAAGCAGGGATATCACAGACAGCACTAAGGATCACTACCTAACTTTTCTCGTAACCAACTTAGGTAGCTTGCCTCAGGACATGACTAAGATCTCTTGTTGACTACATGATGAGTCATCAGTATAAAATTTCTTCTTTACATAATACTGACTGGCTGGGTGAGCTAGCAGCCAGCCACGATATTGATGGGTCAAAATATTTCTACATAAAAACCCGAACTTCTATAATAGATATTATCCAGTAAAAATGAAGCGGACCTCAACAAAGAAACTAAACAGCCCATGGGTTACATATAGTATCCTTAAATCTACTGATAAAAAATGAAAAACAATTCAGACAGGGCCTAATAACAAAAGAACTGACAAAACGATACACATAAATACTGTACTTACTAATCTAATATGGAAGTCCAAACAAATGTATTATGTAAATAGACTTAATGAAATAAAAGGTGATATGAAAAAATGAAAATTAGACACATATGCAACATCTGGGTATTTTTAATGTAGATATTTCGCCATCCAATGGCTTTATCAATACAAATTCTAGGACATAATTTGAAGCAGCAGAACTCTATACAAAAAATGAGGTAATCAGTCCCTCAGCCTTGGAGTTGGTGTGAAGAGCGCCGTAGTCATGAAGAATCTGGAGCACAGGTTCAAAGGACATCTCCACAACTTCTTCACTTTGTAAAGATAAAGTTTATTTCTTTGTAAATGTTACAATGTGTAATAATAATTTTGATTTGCTAAGTACAAAGACAGCCACTAACCCATCACCTTGGGTGTGAGATACTTCCACTGGGGAATCCCGCCTACCAGTAACAATGCCTTCGTCTGCTACCCATCCCCTTTTCACCTGATGCCAGCATATAAGCGCCAGCCTTCTTGCCTGTGCTTCAGATTCTTCATGACTATAGTGCTCTTCACACCGACTCCAAGGTTGAGGGACTGATTATCTCATTTTTTGTATACAGTTCTACTGTCTTCAAATTATGTCCTAGCATTTGTACTTATCAAGCCACTGGATGGCGAAACATCTACATTAAAGATACCCAGATGTTGTAAATGTGTCTAATTTTCATCTTCTCAGTAATAAAGTTGGTAGAATTACTGACAATATGTAAAGTAAAAGGACACAAGTGCAACTAATGTGACATTTTATTGTTGCAACGTTTCGCTCTCCAGGAGCTTTATCAAGCCATTACAAACAATACATGGACACAGAGGGTATATAAAGGCTCAGAGTGAGGTGCAATACTAGTGAGGTACCATTTCGATGTTCACTAGTGGTAGTAGTAGTAGTGACAAAAGTAATACAATATAGTAGAGCAATTAATTCGTACATGAGTGAAAGGATATAAAAGCTATTACTTGGGTAACATAAAAATAGGTTGGACAAATATAGAGCGGAAAGAGGCAGCTTGTTTCAGTGTTCACTCTCTGTAAAGTGCTTTGTGTAGTATAACAGGAGAGACTATGTGATGGCAGGGTTTACTGTTTTCAGGAGGATTCTTGCTAAGACTTCGGAGATGGTGAAGCTGCCGTTGTTTTGTTTAAATGTATTCGAAACAGCGATCAGTGCTGATTCGAGGCACTTGCATCTGCGGAAATTAGTTTCTTTGATCACTAATTGGGCGTCTCTGAATTTCATGAGATGATTGGTGGAATTTCGGTGTTGTACACAAGCGTTGTTCAAGTTATCGTTCCTACATACGTAAATGTGTTCAATGAGGCGGGTGTCGAGGTTTCTTGCTGTTTCACTTACATAAATCTTGTCACAGCCTCCACAGGGTATAGTGTAAACTCCTGCATTGACTGGTTCGTGGTGCTTGGATTTTGTCCTGGTTAGATCCTTTATTGAAGTGCTAGAAGCGATGGCGACTCTGGTGTTAGCTTGTGAAAGTACTTTTGAGACGTTCAGTGCAACCTGGCTGTTGGGAAGAATTATAACTTTGTTGGGAGTGGTGTTGATGCGTGGAGAATTAATGATCTGAAGAGCTCTTTTCTTGCAGTCTTTGATGAAAAAAGAAGGAAAATGTAACTCAGTGAATGTTTGGTGAATGTAAGTACATTCCTCGTCAAGAAACTCAGGACTACAAATTCGGTATGCTCTTAGGAAAAACCCAATGATGATGCCTCTTTTGGTCTTGGTATCTTGACTGGAATAGAAGTGTGTGAGATCATTTTTATTGGTGGGTTTCCGATAAACTTGAAATCTTAGGTTGTTGTCTACTTTGTGAATGAGGACGTCGAGGAAAGGTAGCTGGTCATTGGACTCTTCTTCTTCACAATGAGGCAGCCATTAATAACTTCACAACAGCAGTAACAAACATTGACTGGCACACTGAGCTAGAAATCTATACAGATATTGACGAATGTTTTAATAATTTTCTAAAAAAGACCCAATACCTCTATAACAAGCACTGCCATAAAAAAAACTAAACAGATGACAGCTAAGAGACTGAACAGTCCCTGGCTAACACCCAACATTCTCAAATCCATAAATACAAAACACCGATATGAAAAACAGTACAGAATGGGTCACATAACCAGAGACCAAACAAAACATTACTCGTCAATCCTAACCAGCCTGATAAGAAGGGCAAAAAAATTGTATTATGAGAACAGATTATCCAACTTATGAGGTGATATCAAAAAGACCTGGAAAACCCTATCAGAAATTCTGGGAACAAAAAAGATATCACGAAATAGCGAAATAAAATTAGCAAAATCAGATGAACCCCAACTCCCACCAACAGAAACAGCAAACAGACTCAATGATTTCTTCTCCACTATAGGACAAAACCTTGCCAATAAAATCCCAAGCTCAGATACCCCACCAAACGACTACCTCACTGGCAACTACCCGAACACACTGTTCCTAGCTCCGACTAACCCATACGAAGTCTCCCTTATTATCAACGCACTAAAAATCAAGGCAGGAGATTTAAATACCTTACCACCCTTTATATACAAAAAAGTGTCACAAGTGCTATCACCAATCATTGCAACACTCTTTAACAAATCCATTGAATCCTCCACCTTCCCTACAGTTCTCAAAATAGCAAGGGTCACCCCGATCCATAAAGGAGGAGACCAAACAGAGTTGAATAACTATAGGCCAATATCCAATTTACACCCTCTCTCAAAAATCTTCGAAAAATTAATTAATAAACGAATCTACTCCTACCTCATCTCCCAAAACATACTCAACCCCTGCCAATTTGGATTCAGGCCTAATAAAAATACTAATGATGCTATTATACACATGCTAGAACATATATACACTGCAATACAGAGAAAAGAAGGCCCACTGGGGATCTTCATTGACTTACGTAAAGCTTTTGATACAGTTGACCATGACTTGCTACACGTAAAATTGTCACACTATGGTATAAGAGGGCACTCCCTCAACTACCTCAAGTCATACCTCAGCAACAGAAGCCAATATGTGTACGCAAATGGGGCAAGCTCTTCCGCACAACCAATTACAGTTGGTGTCCCACAGGGAAGTGTCCTTGGCCCTACACTACATACGTCTTCTCTCACCCGAGCCCAGTCACGCTAGCCAATACTGTAAATACCGAATTACAGAAAATATCTACCTGGATGAGGACTAACAAACTTACACTAAACATTGACAAAACCTACTTCATTCAGTTTGGTAACAGAGCTACATATGTCCCTCTTAACATAATGATAAACGTATCACCTATCACAAAGCTAACAGAGGGAAAATTCTTAGGAATCCACCTTGATAATGGACTCAAATTTCATACACATATACAACAAATTTCTAAGAAAATTTCCAAGACCGTAGGCATACTATCGAAGATACGGTACTATGCTCCACAGTCAGCTCTCCTGGCCCTATATCACTCTCTTATTTACCCCTATCTCACCTATGGAATTTGTGCATGGGGCTCAACAACAATTAACCCTCTCAGACCACTAATTACCCAACAAAAGGCTGCAGTTAGAATGATAACAAATTCTCACTACAGGCAGCACACTCCACCAATATTCAAAACACTCAACCTACTCACCATACAAAACATCCATACTTATTATTGCACCTATTACATACACAGAACACTTAACTCTGATATTAACCCTCCCCTCAAACATCTCCTTGCCAACCTCAACAGAACACATGACCATAACACAAGGCACAGATCACTCTTTGATGTTCCTCGTGTCCATCTCACGCTATGCAAAAACTCAATGCACATAAAAGGCCCTAAAATCTGGAATTCATTACCTGTAAATATAAAAGAAACACTACCTGTTTATAAATTCAAGTCTCTTCTCAAAGATCACTTACTCACCCAAAACCAAATAAATACTGAATAACTGAACCTTATAAATTGTATATCATAAATGTTTCTCACAATTATATCACATAAATGTTAAACCTAAAACCCAATCTAACAGAATACTCCATTCGACTGAATGTACAGCAATGCATGCAACCATATGACCTGCCTTTGCAATACTCATTTGTGCTTTAAAGTTATCTGTTTACAATAATGTCTTATCACTGATTTCATCATTGCTTAGTTAATTTTAAGTTAATTTTAAGCCAGCCCGTACTGCTATGCATATAAGTGGCTTTGGCATGCTGCTCTTACCTGTATTTTTTTGTACCTCTGTATGTATGCTCAAATTACTAAATAAATAAAATAAATAAATAAAGTGTAAACTGGATCGCCGGTTCAACTGCGTTGAGCCTTGCCTGAAGATTCCATACATCAAAACCTTTGGGAGTTATTACGAGGATGTCGTCCAAGTAACATAACCAAGTGACGCTTGAAGGGATGATGTTGGCGAAGTGTTCGGACTCTAGGTGTTCCATGTATAAGTTGGCTAGGACAGCACTGATGGGGGACCCCATTCCCATGCCGTAGGTTTGTTTGTAGAGCTTGTTATTGAAAGAAAAACAGTTGAAATTAACACAGGGTTCAATCAAGTCAACAAAATCTCCGGGAGGTAGAGGAAGATTAAGGTCCTGATTGACTTTACGTTGTAGAACCTCGATGGCTTTTTTGGTAGGTACTTTTGTGAAGAGGGAAGTCACATCCAAACTGCTTAGTTTCTTGTTATGGATGGAGATGTTACGGATGCGGTTGAGAAGGTCGCCTGAGTGTTTAAGATGAGCGGGGCTGATGGTCCCCAGAAGGCAGGAAAGATGTTTGGCAAGAACTCCGGCTAGTTTGTGTGGAGCACTGCCTATTCCTGACGTGATTGGTCTGAGAGGAATATTGTGTTTATGGGTCTTGGGTAAACCATACATGTGTGCTGGTTTAGGGTTGCTTGGTAACAAGTATAGAAGTTTCTTCCCTTCTCTAGTGCATTTGAGTATTTGTCTGGTTTTGTATAGAAAATCTTTAGTGAGTGTCTCCCACTGTTGAGTGCTGATGGGTTCGTATGTAGATTGATCATTCAAAAAGTCCATCATTTTAGTGTTGTAGTCACTGGTGTTGAGTATGACGACTCCACCTCCTTTGTCGGCGGTGGTGACGATAATGTTGGGGTCGTTGGCGAGGTTCTTAAGGGCAGTGATGTATCGTCTAGGAAGATTAGAAGAAGAAGGTTCACATAAAGCTGCAGTGAGAAGGCCCTGTATATAACCCTTCTGGAAGTTGCTGTCACCAACACACTGCTGAGCATATTCTCAGCACAGTCACCACAGCTAACCTCCAACAGAAGATCAAACTCAATCGCAAACTTCAGTACCTCTGCACTAATAGTCGATGGAAGGAAATGGGACGTGAATCCCTGATAAACAACTTATCGTCACACACCTTAACCGACTACGAAAAACAAGCACTGAGTCTGGGACTCAAATTTACCACCAACATTCGCAAACCTAACTATCAACTCAATCTAGTTACCAGGAACCATAGACACAGTGACAGCAACTTCCAGAAGAGAAGAACGAGAAATCGAGTATAAAACAATAATATCACACTTACTTTTATTGAAGACTCTTGTTGGTGTATGGAAGATGGGAGGAGGGAGGAGGGTTAGGGTGATGTTCCTTTACAAATGTTTGCATCTCGCTCACTTGGCACAAATGTCCTTAATCTTTGAAGAAAGCACCTTCTTCCCTCTCTCTTTCTCCTCCTCTGAAGCAATATCTTCAGCTGGTGTACATAAGAACATAAGAAAGCAAGAACACTGCAGCAGGCCTGTTGGCCCATACTAGGCAGGTCTTTCACAAACCATCCCACTAACAGAATCGTATTTGCCCAGCCCAATTTTCAATGCTTCCCAAGCAATAAGCTTTCACAATTCTATTCACTCATGCACAGGTCCCACACAAATCAAATCGTGTGTGGGGAAGTACCCTGTCTGGTGTGTGGGGAAGTACCCTGGCTGGTGTGTGTGGGGAAGTACTCTGGCTGGTGTGTGTGTGGGGAAGTACTCTGGCTGGTGGTATAAACCTTGGTAATAAATATCGACAAGTTGGTTTAGAAAGACACGTAAGCAAACACTATGACATATTTATTAGAAAACGTTTCGGTCCTGAGACCTTGATCACCTCTAACATACAGCAGTAGAAAGACATTATATATAGGTAGAGAGTGAGATGTGAGTGGTGCATGGTGACCTGAAGAATGCCATGTTGGGATGAGGACGGGTAGACGATGAGAACATGTGACTCCTGTGTTGTTAGGTTGGTGATGCTTAGCCTGCTTAAGTATCATGTATGCTAATGTTTTTTAAATTTTGTGGTTTCCAGTGTTACATTCTATTGTGTCGGTGATGACGATTAGTAAAGCTTCTAGGCACCGTCAGGGTCTGAGGTTTGGTTCGGTGAGAACGAGTTGTGCCTCATTCCATTTGATGAACTGGAGGCATTTGATGAACTGGAATGAGGCACAACTTGTTCTTCACCGAACCAGACCTCAGACACCGACGGTGCCTAGAAGCCTCACTAATTGCCATCACCAACACAATAGAATGTAACACTGGAAACCACGGCCTCATCCCAACATGGCATTCTTCAGGTCACCATGTGCCACTCACACCTCACTCTCCACCTATATATAATATCTTTCTACCTCTGTATGATAGAAGTGATTAAGGTCTCAGGACTGAAACGTTTTCTAATAAATATGTCATAGTGTTTGCTTACGTGTCTTTCCAAACCACTCTGGCTGGTGTATATAAGAAAGCAGGAACACTGCAGCAGACCTGTTGGCCCATACTAGGCAAGTCCTTCGCAAACCATCCCACTAACAGAATTGTATATGCCCAACCCAATTTTCAATGCTTCCCAAGCAATATGCTTTAATAATTCTATTCACTCATGCGCAAGTCCCACTCAAATCAAATCATGTGTGTGGGGCAGTACCCTGTCTGGTGTGGGAAAATACCCTGGCTGGTGTGTGGGGAAGTACCCTGGCTGGTGTGTGGGAAAGTGCCCTGGCTAGTGTGTGTGGGGAAATACCCTGGCTGGTGTACGTAAGAAAGCAGGAACACTGCAGCAGACCTATTGGCCCATACTAGGCAGGTCCTTCACAAACCATCCCACTAACAGAATTGTATATGCCCAACCCAATTTTCAATGCTTCCCAAGCAGTATGCTTTAATAATTCTATTCACTCATGCGCAAGTCCCACTCAAATCAAATCATGTGTGTGGAGAAGTACCCTGGCTGGTGTGTGGGGAAGTATCCTGGCTGGTGTGTGAGGAAGTACCCTGGCTGGTGTGTGGGGAAGTGCCCTGGCTGGTGTGTGTGTGGGGAAGTACCCTGGCTGGTGTGTGGGGTAGTACCCTGGCTGGTGTGTGAGGAAGTATCCTGGCTGGTGTGTGAGGAAGTACCCTGGCTGGTGTGTGGGGAAGTGCCCTGGCTGGTGTGTGTGTGGAGAAGTACCCTGGCTGGTGTACATAAGAAAGCAAGAACACTGCTGCAGACCTGTTGGCCCATACTAGGCAGGTCCTTCACAAACCATCCCACTAACAGAATCGTATTTGCCCAACCCAATTTTCAATGCTTCCCAAGCAATATGCTTTGATAATTCTGTTCACTCACGTGCAAGTCCCACTCAAATCAAATTGTGTGTGTGGGGAAGTACCCTGTCTGGTGTATGAAGTACCCTAGCTGGTGTGTGGGGCAGTGCCTTGGCTGGTGTGTGTGGGGAAGTACCCTGGCTGGTGTGTTCTTTCTTGAATTCTATCGTGTTTATCGCCTTCTTTACCAAAGGGTGGGCACTAGGAGCTTTCTTTTTGCCCATGGTGGCTTCTTTTGCAGTTGCAAGCGTTAAAACGAATGGAATATTATAAAATGTATCGTATGAATGGGTGGGATCGTGATCACTGGCTGATAAACAATGACACACTCAGAGGTGTTCGGGACAAATGACCATTATCGAGCTAAATGACGATCACCGAGCCAATATTTTGACAAAAAAAGTTACTATTTCTGAATATTACAAAATCCAGTGACTACGAAATTCGGGGGTCCACTGTAGTTAGTAGTTAAAAAAAAAGATTAAAGATTTTATTTCTTTGCAAAGGTTACAATGTGTAATTACAATTTTGATTTCTTAAGTACGTACAAAGAAAACCACTATCATGCCAGGGCATTTTGGGCAAACTAATCCTAGTACATAATAACTACTTAATCCTTTGACTGTTTTGGTCATATATATATACGTCTTACGAGGTACCATTTTTGACGTATACATACTCATAAATTCTAGCGGCTTCAAATCAAGCAGGAGAAAGCTGGTAGGCCCATATGTGAGAGAATGGATCTGTGTGGTCAGTGTACACCATATAAAAAAAATCCTGCAGCACGCAGTGCATAAGAGAAAAAAAACTCCATTTTTTTTAATTAAAATGCCGACTTTGTGGTCTATTTTCGTACAGTATTTATGGTTGTATTCTCGTTTTCTTGGTCTCATTTGATAGAATGGAAAACACATTATAGAAATAGAAGTGATTTTGATTGGTTTTACTAAGAAAAGAACCTTGAAATGGAGGTCAAAGTAGGGAAAATGTTTGATTTTTGCAGATGTTCAAAAGTAAACAAATGATATCATTTTCTAATAAGTGTCCAAGTAGCCATTCTAATATGCAGTCATGAATGGGTAGACATTATTTATACAATTATTACAATACTGCACTAGTCTGCATAACAGTAAATCTTTTATTTTTTGTTTGAATAAAAATTCAGAATAGAAAGCAAGAGTAATATCAGAGGGGCCTGGAGATGTGACTGATGAACATAGAAAATGTTATTTTAGAGCCAGGAATGTTTGCACTGTTCATTCTGGACCCTATTTTGAAATTGTCATATTTTTTAATTTTTGTGAGACTGACCAAACTGCAAATTTCTGACTACATTATTGGGAAGTTGAAATCGGTAAATGGGCAGTTTCTTGTACTCAATCGATAGTAAAAATGGAGTTCTAAAGAAATAACTATGAGTTTGGTCGACTGGAACAATGGAATTAGCTGAAAATAGGGCTCAAAGTGGGCGAAATCGCCAATTCGTAAATATCGCTGAGGTCGCTACCTTCACGAGAGCGTAATTCCACCAGTTTTACATAAAATTTCGTTCTTTTGGTGTCACTACAATCGGGAAAAGATTCTCTATAATTTCAAAAGAAAAAATAATTTTTTTTGTTTGGAAATTTTGCGACACCAGGAGACACCTCAGGATTTGGGGTTGCAACAGTCAAGGGGTTAAGTCTAGATAAGATAAGAATGGTTAACTTTTTAATAAATCTTTATTTTACGTTAACCCTTTCAGGGTTGGTGCCGTACTAGTACGGCTTGCATGCCAGGGTTGGTGCCATACTAGTATGCATAAATTCTAGCGCCTTCAAATCTAGTGAGAGAAAGCTGGTAGGCCTACATATGAAAGAATACATCTATGTGGTTAGTATGCACAGTATAAAAAAAAAATCTTGCTACACACAGTGCATAATGAGAAAAAGAACTCCGACCGTGATTTTGCTTTAAAACAGCAACTTTGCAGTGTATTTTCATATGCTATTTATGGTTGTATTCTAGTTTTCCTGGTCTCATTTTATAGAATGGAAGACATATTACAGAAATTGGGATGTTTTGATTTGTTTCACAATGAAAAGTATCTTGAAATTGAGCTCAAAATAGCAGAAATGTTCGATTTTTGCCAAAGTTCAAAAGTAAACAAATCATGCCATGCATCCAATACACGTCACCTGGTCAGTCTAATATTCTTTCACAAGTGCGCTGATATTATTTATACCATTTTTACACTAATGCAGTAGTCTGCATAACAGTAAATCTATTTTTTTGTGAGAACTCAAGTCCCAATATGACTCAGTTTTTAGCAAGCCGCTAACCAGACTGAGAGTCGAAGATCAAAATGAATTTTTTATGAGAGAGCCACAAAATTTGGTTAACACAAGCCTATCCGATGTGATCCTGACGCCAAATGACTTCGAACAGGCGATAAATGACATGCCCATGCACTCTGCCCCAGGGCCAGACTCGTGGAACTCTGTGTTCATCAAGAACTGCAAGAAGCCCCTATCACGAGCCTTTTCCATCCTATGGAGAGGGAGCATGGACACGGGGGTCGTCCCACAGTTACTAAAAACAACAGACATAGCCCCACTCCACAAAGGGGGCAGTAAAGCAACAGCAAAGAACTACAGACCGATAGCACTAAAATCCCATATCATAAAAATCTTTGAAAGGGTCCTAAGAAGCAAGATCACCACCCATCTAGAAACCCATCAGTTACACAACCCAGGGCAACATGGGTTTATAACAGGTCGCTCCTGTCTGTCTCAACTATTGGATCACTATGACAAGGTCCTAAATGCACTAGAAGACAAAAAGAATGCACATGTAATATATACAGACTTTGCAAAAGCCTTCGACAAGTGTGACCATGGCGTAATAGCGCACAAAATGCGTGCTAAAGGAATAACAGGAAAAGTCAGTCGATGGATCTATAATTTCCTCACTAACAGAACACAGAGAGTAGTCGTCAACAGAGTAAAGTCCGAGGCAGCTACGGTGAAAAGCTCTATTCCACAAGGCAAAGTACTCACTCCCATCTTCTTCCTCATCCTCATATCCAACATAGACAAGGATGTCAGCCACAGCACCGTGTCTTCCTTTGCAGATGACACCCGAATCTGCATGACAGTGTCTTCCATTGCAGACTCTGCAAGGCTCCAGGCGGACATCAACCAAATCTTTCAGTGGGCTCAAGAAAACAATATGAAGTTCAATGATGAGAAATTTCAATTACTCAGATATGGTAAACACGAGGAAATTAAATCTTCATCAGAGTACAAAACAAATTCTGGCCACAAAATAGAGCGAAACACCAACGTCAAAGACCTGGGAGTGACCATGTCGGAGGATCTCACCTTCAAGGACCATAACATTGTATCAATCGCATCTGCTAGAAAAATGACAGGATGGATAATGAGAACCTTCAAAACTAGGGAGGCCAAGCCCATGATGACACTCTTCAGGTCACTTGTTCTATCTAGGCTGGA
>NC_091365.1:16591257-16606257 GCF_038502225.1 Cherax quadricarinatus | reverse complement strand
TCTCACTATGCACTGTGTGCTGCAGGATTTTTTTTATACTGTGCACACTGACCATATAGACCTATTCTTCCATATGTAGGCCTACCAGCTTTCTCTCCCTAGATTTGAAGGTGCTAGAATTTACGCGTATTAGTATGTCAATAACCCTGGTGCGTAAGCCGTACTAGTACATCGGAAACCCTGAAAGGGTTAAAATGCTCCATAAATCAGTACAAGCTGGTTAATAAAGTTAACCAACATGACTTACGCAAGAAAGTTCATCACTGCCACTTCCAGAGTGAAGACCTGAAATCTACAACTAAACACATTTACATATCTTGAGGTGAAGGGCTGTCAGGATTGGTATCTTCTTCATCTTGGAATATAAATGAGATATCAGGAACTGATGATGACAATGGCAGCACATCTAAGTGAGCAGATGTTGAAGGCACTACACTTTGTTGCACACTTTTTTAGTTACTTTTTTTAATGTATCTTGCAAGCTGAGCTGTGTCATATATTTTAGCCTTTCTTTGATTAGTTTATCCTGCAGCATGTAAACATTCATTATTTCTTGCTCACTTATAAAACTGTGTTGTTCTAGACCTTTTAGACCAGTAAATTTTAAATTATGCTAGCCGAAAATAGTGTTCAATTAGTGGTGGAACCAGATTAATGACTGCCGGATCAGTGATAGTCGACTTCTTTTTCTTCTTCTTCTTCTTCTTCTTTTTGTGGTGGTGGCGGTGGTGTCAGTGGTGGTGGTGTCAGTGGTGGTGGTGTCAGTGGTGGTGGTGTCAGTGGTGGTGTCAGTGGTGGTGTCAGTGGTGGTGTCAGTGGTGGTGGTGGTGGTGGTGGTGGCAGCTGTGGCGGCAGTGGCGGCGGCAGCGGCGGCGGCGGCAGCAGTATGGTAATAGTAGTAATAGTGGGGGTAGTAGTAATAGTAGTAGTGGTGGTAGTAGTAGTAATGATGACAACTTTCTTTTGTACCTACCAATGTTTTACTACATGTAATCTACATAATTTGTACTGTAGTACTATAAGAAATAAAAACTATATTGTCACAGACCGGGCCATATGGGCTTTGACCCCCGGAACTCTCTCCAGGTATACTCCAGATGATGATTGATGATGATAATGATAATGATGATATACAGGAAATAACACCTACCTTTCAGCTGTGGTTTGAAAAATTCCCCTGCTGATATTCCTAGCCAATTTCCATATGCTGCTCCATACCACACCATCAACTCTGTACCTCTGTTGGGAAAAAAGCACACTATATTTATTTTATATTCTAAATTCAAGCCAAAAACCATCATGAAAATTAATACATTACCTTAACAGAGAACTAATAATTTTTTTTAAAGCATTTGCCATCTCTCACTGAGACAGGGTGACCTGAGAAAGAAGAAATATTTTCATTAAGTTTTTCTTCTTTTTCTTTCTTTCAATGCACCGGCTGTATCCCACAGAGGAGAGGTGGCCCAAAAAGAAAACCGAAAGTTTCTCCTTTTACTTTCTTTCTTTCAACAAACCGGCCATATCCCACTGAGGCAGGGCGACTCAAAAAGAAGAAAAAAAAAGTTTCTCTTTTTAAATTTAGTAAGGTATACAGGAGAAGGGGTTATTAGCCCCTTGCTCCTGGCATTTTAGTAGCTTCTTATGACAAACATGGCTAACTAAAAAAGGATTTTTCTCCACTTCCCTGTGGAGAGATGATCTTTTTTTTTTAACAAACCAGCCATATCCCACCAAATCAGGGTGCCCCAAAAAGAAAAGCGAAAGTCCATTTTACATTTAGTAATTCATATGGGAGAAGGGGTTACTAGCCCCTTGCTACCAGCATTATAGTCGCCTCTTACAACACACATGGCTTACAGAAGGATTCTTCTCCATTTCCTTATGGAGAGATGATAGTTATAATAGACAATTACATCTACAACACAGTATGTGAAAATTTAGACATAGAGATAAATGTAAGAAGTTTCTTTCCTAAATAAAGTTATCTAACTCTGCACAAGTCTCTCTGTAACACAGGAGAGGTTTAGTCAGATTTATAGAGAGGTCAAATGATCATAAAAGATGAAGGAAAACTGTGTATACATTTTATATATTCTGCAAAATGTTAGCAAGGGGGAAAAAGTTACACTAATATTCATATGTGGAATCTGTAAAAATGCCCTTAGTTTGTAATTTGAATTCAAATAAACAGCAGCCTAACTTACTGTAAACATGGCACCTTGAGTTTAGCTCTGTTCCTGTAACTTTTTTTTTTTTTAACACACTAGCCGTCTCCCACAACAGTAGGGTGACCCGAAAAAGAAATACTTTCATCATTCACTTTATCACTGTCTTGTCAGAGGTGAATGAATACTACAGTTCAGTTGCCCCTCCAAACCGCAAATATCCCCAACCCCTCCTTCAGAGTGTAGGCACTATACCTCCCACATCTAGGAATCATTGACTCATGAGATCATAATAACACAATTGCAAACAAACCACAGATCAGATGGGGCTAGAAACCATGGTGAATGAGTCGTAAAACTCCAGGCTAGTGCATAAGCCACTGATTTACACACTGGCCTGAAGTTTTGCAACTCATTTGCCATGGGTTCTAACCCCACTCGTTCCATGATTGTTTTTTTTCTAGGACTCAAGTCTGACTAACAGGCTTCCCTGAATAGCTTCACAAATGTTACCTTGCACAAACAAACAGATAATCACTGTATGTATTAATAAATCTTTTTAATTATGGAATTTTTGGCTACCTCACTTCAGTACTAAGCTAAAATAATGAATAATTGAAATTTATCACTCTATAACCTATGTCTAGTTTTAAGTAGTCTGTAGTCTGATTAGTCTGCCAAAATGCTCAGGCATGTTAGTGGCTTTCTTTGTACTTAAGATTTTATAAAATGTAAATCACAAAGAAGAAACTTCTCAGTTCAGAATATTCCCTCAGGGCCCCTCTTGCATCACAGGTCAAAAATGTTAACCTGCTCTAACATAATGTTTAAAGTCATATGTGATATGGCAGATACCAGAATAATTAGAAGAGAGCATCATACCCAAACAACCATTCAGTGAGTTCACAAAGTCTATGCAAATTACACTGTAGCCCTAACATTAGTAAACCTCATGAATACATGTCTAAGATGAGTTTGTTCACAATTACCGAAGGTTTGTGGAGGTCATACAAGTGGGTGCATGTGCACAATGATCAGGATTTTTTTGTCTAGTAGGATGGTGACTTCAGCCAACCACACTTTCTACAAATATAGAATTTTGCTCATGATGCACAACAGAGCTCTATGCAATTATATCAAGGCCAAAAAGTTTCTCAAGCAGTGTAGGTTCTAAAATTGTCTAACAGGTTATGAGTTTCCTGTCCCTTAAGTTCACACCCTCAGGATAATATCAGCCTCTACTATGACTGATAATACCAGTGGGAGGATTCCTAGTGATATGTCCCACCACAACAAAGAATAAACAATTCTGATTATGTGTATTGTGTAGGGTTTGGTAAAATCTGGGAATTCCTCTCACTCCTAGTCAGTTATAAATAGGGTAGCCACCTGGGAGCAACAGGTGATTATATATCAAAGATAGGCAAACACTAGATAAAAAATGGAGGATGGAGAGAGACATCTTTTTTTTAAACTTACTTCATTTCACACTATCTTTCACTATACATTTCAAAATATTTCTTTCATTTTTAAAATTTGTTAAATATTAAAGAAATAAATGCAAACCTTTCTATTATACCATTGGTGACACAGAATATTTCATTCTGAATCTGCATTGCAATAAGATTTATTTCTGTATAATTTCTAGCACAGTTGATGTAGCGAAGCCAGTTGCTTACAGAAGTATCCTCAGCATCAATTTCTATGTTATATCTCCCGAAGATCTGAAAATATAGGAGAACTTGAAAAAATCTTTATAATACATTATTAATCCTACTGTCAACACCTGGCATATCTATCAAAGAATTTCACATGCTTGTCTAGCTATAATGAAAATAAGCTGAAACAATTCCTGAACAAGTGAGAAAGTAAAAGAAAAGAAGAAAGGATAAAAGATGCAGGTATGGAAAAAACAAAAAGAGCTCAGTGCTAAGAAAACTGTATCCACAGCAAATGTATTATGGGAAAAGGAGACTAATAAAACCATAATTGGTGAGAATATATTATCCATTTCACCTGCGTCACTACTGGTCCTATAGGCAACCAGGGCCAAGCAGCTCTTGACCACATTTATTACATGAACTACTTCCAAGTCCAGTAAACTCAAACAGTACCCCACAAGAGACTGGCACATAAGCTAGAGGAGCAGGCAGGAATATCAAAGAAAGCACTACAGTGGATCAAAACAGAAAGGACGCAAAGAGTTGCTGTTTAGAAGGAGGTGATGGAATGGGTGAGTATGATAAGTAGGGTTCCACAACTGTCAGTATTATAAGATTAGTACCGTTTCTAGCGTATGTATATGATATAACAGGAAATCAAGTCTTGAGGATCCTATTCACAGATAATGAGGAGACTATTTGCACTTTGAAAAGCTTGCAGTTTGAAGTAGGAGACAGCCAGCATGTTAAAGAAAAGAAATACAAACAGAACAGCCAGGAAAGACTATAAATGGATATGGACTATAAATGGATATGGTCTGACACATGGTGTCAGACCAACAAATACAAAGTTATAAAGGAAGGGACAAGCCGACTATACACACAATGCAGACAAGGAGAACAAAGGCTGCAAACCTCCATGGAAGATAAGGACCTCAGGGTGAGCATTTCACCTGAGGCACACATTAATCAAATAACTGCAGCAAACATGTGGCTGACAAATTTAAGGGTAGTTGTCATCAACCTCAACAAGGAGGTATTCATGACTATACATGGCAAATGTCAGGCCCATCTTGGAGTATTGCAGAACCAGAAGGAACCCTTGCTTAATAAAGCATATTAAGAAGCTAGAAATTTCTGCAACAAAACTAGTTCCTGAGCTGAGATATGAGCTATGAAGAGACTCTAGAGGAGCTAAACTGAACATCATCAGAGGACAGAAGGACCAGAGGTGACATGGTTATGGCATACAAAACACCAAGAAGAATTGACAGAGAAGACAGGGTAAGTCTGTTTGAGAGGCAAGGTCTCAGGTACATGAAAGCACAGTTAGAAGTTAAAAACACAGGAATGTTAGGAAATATTTCTTTCAGTTAACTGTGGTCAGGAAGTGGAATGACCTAGACAGTGAAGTGATCAACCTATCTACTCCATCAGGTTACAGTGAGTAAAAAAAAGAAAAATACAAGAAAATATCAGATAGAAAATCCAGATATTTGCTTGAATTAATGACTTTTTAAGCAAAATATGTCACAACAGGCTAATGCTTAAAAAAGGTTAAAATATGTTTATCTCACCAAGACAGTGTGAGTGAGATATTATCAAATTTTCAATCAGACAAAAAATCATGATCACTTAATATATGTCCATTCAAAATTTGCTTGTTTTTCCCAGGGATAATATGTATTATAATAAAATTAATTATGTGTAAAGAAAGTTTAAATAAGATGATACTTTCTCAGGAAGCACAGGCAAAGTACGCTGGGCACCTTACAAAGATCACAGAACAGTCATGGAAAAATTTATTTACCTCCCATCCGTATCCTGATATTCTGTCAGATTTTTTCATAATCTTACCCTCACAGGGTCCAAAAACTAGTCCCTGGGGTAAGGTGGCAGTGGTTGACACTCCCTTTCCAGCACCATTCACTTTAGAGTCAATAAGGATTAGAGGCCATGGAATGGTAAGGCTGGCACGATCATTTACACTTCCATCACGAGGAACCTGTAATGCATAAAACTACAAATCAATCAAGGTGAAAATGTTAAATATTTAAACCTAACAAAAAATAATCAGGCATGAGGTGTGGCACCATAGATGATGCATTTCTCAGTGAACACTAATGAATCTTGCTAGTAACCGGACAGGGAACCACCTGAGAACAATTTTGCTGCTGGCAAGGGATATATAGAAAAATTAAAGGATTCCTGTTATCAAGAGAGTACTATATGCCATACCAAATGTTTGATATAAATAACAATAACTAGATATAATTCAGTCATTGTGTGATCCAATAAAGGTATCCCCATATTCCACAATCCAAGAGCCCGGTACCTAACTACACAAGACTGAATATGTGCAGTGTGTGCCATAAGTTGATAATGTAGTAAAAGAAGGGGTGATTCACTGCCAGCAAATAACATTGAGAATAAGACAGTTTAGAGGAGTCATCAATAATCGTGAGAAAATCACAAAATAAATTCATTCGTAGAGAGTGAAAAGTGGCGAGATACTGAATAAGGCAATAAAGGAACTAGACCCCGAGAGAATATTTTGAAAAGCTTTGTAAAAATCAAGCAAAAACAGAAATTTTGCCCTTGGGACAAGGAAAAAAACTATTCTAATTACAATGGATGAAGGATAAGAAGTGACTATGAAGGAAAGTGAAAGAGGAAATTGAGAGATGGAAAAGAAACTGGGATGGATGAGAAAATGACTGAAATGTTGAAAGCAGGTAAAGATAAAGTATTTCAGTGGTTAATTATTTGTTTAATACGAGTGTATTTTTTTTAACACATAGGTCATCTCCCACCGAGGCAGGGTGACTCAAAAGGAAAGAAAATCCCCAAAGGTTTTTGTTTGCCCTGGTTTTTGCCGAATTCAGTTTTCGACGACCTTTTTAGTCAAAATTTTGTCCCAGTTTTCGTTCATCACCTCGGTTTTCGTCGAGTTGACAGTGGTCCACCATACCGAACGTGTCCGCCCGCACACACACAAAACATCTCACATGTTCTGAGTCAGTCTTGCTTCGTTTCTCGTCGGTAGAGGGTGGTAGTGATGGTAGTAGAGGGTGGTAGTGATGGTGGTAGAGGGTAGTAGTGATGGTGGTAGAGAGTGGTAGTGGTAGTGGTAGAGGGTGGTAGTGATGGTGGTAGAGGGTGGTAGTGATGGTGGTAGAGGGTGGTAGTGATGGTGGTAGAGGTGGTAGTGGTGGTAGAGGGTGGTAGTGATGGTGGAAGAGGGTGGTAGTGATGGTGGTAGAGGGTGGTAGTGATAGTAGTAGAGGGTGGTAGTGATGGTGGTAGACAGTGGTAGTGGTTATGAGGGTGGTACTGATTGTGGTAGAGGATGGTAGTGATGGTAGTAGAGGGTGGTAGTGATGATGGTAGAGGGTGGTAGTGATGGCAGAGGGTGGTAGTGATGGTGGTAGAGGGTGGTAGTGATGGTGGTAGAGGGTGGTAGTGATGGTAGTAGAGGGTGGTAGTGATGGTGGTAGAGAGTGGTAGTGGTTATGAGGGTGGTAGTGATTGTGGTAGAGAGTGGTAGTGATGGTGGCAGAAGGTGGTAGTGATGGTGGTAGAGGGTGATAGTGGTTGTGAGGGTGGTAGTGACTGTGGTAGTGGGTGGTTGTGATGGTGGTAGATGGTGGTAGTGATTGTGGTAGAAGGTGGTAGAGGGTGATAGTGATGGTCATAGAGGGTGGTAGTAATGGTGGTAGAGGGTGGTAGTGATGGTGGTAGTGGTTGTGATGGTGGTAGAGGGTGGTAGTGATTGTGGTAGAGGGTGGTAGTAATGGTGGCAGAGGGTGATAGTGATAGTGGTAGAGATAACCTCCCCTCCCTCTCCTCTCCTAGCCTTCTTCCATACACCAACAAGAGTCTTCAGTAAAGCTAAAAGTGATGTTAAATGTTCATTTATCCATTTCATTAGTCCTTTATATTTATTTCTCATTGTTGTCTGTATGTAAAACTATAGTTATTCTCTATAAAATGTATTTTTAATACTTTTAGGTGTCTCGAATAGATTAATACATTATTTCTTATGGGAAATATTGCTACAGTTTTCTTTTAATTCAGTTTTCATCACTTTCTGGAACAAATTAATGGCAAAAACAGAGGTTCCACTGCAATAGTATTACAATTAGTGTAATTTAGTAATCAGAATGGTTTTATCTCAGCTATATGGACATTACATGGATCTACATTATTTAGTTTATATGTGGCATGGTTATTTTCCTGTCCAACATTTAGAACTTTGCATTTGTCTATATTAAACTGCATCTGCCACTTCTCCGACCACTGCATGAGTCTATTCAAATCATCCTGGAGTGCTCTAATGTCCTCATTAGAATGAATTGGATAGCCTATTTTGGTGTCATCAGCAAATTTGCTTATGTCGCTATTTATTCCCTCATCTATGTCGTTTATGTAGATTGTGAACAACAAGGGGCCGAACACTGACCCCTATGGAACACCGTTTGTGACATACCCCCATTCTGATTTCTCCCCATTTATGCAAACTCTCTGCTGCCCATTCATCAACCATGCCTCAACCCAGGAAACAATTTCTCCTCCTATTCCGTGTGCCTTAAGTTTCCTCAACAGCCTCTGATGTGGAACTCTATTGAAAGCCTTACTGAAGTCCATATACACAATATCATATTCAATACCATGATCTACCTCCTCAAATACCTTAGTGAAGAAAGTTAGTAAATTCGTAAGACAGGAACGCTCCTTTGTAAAACCGTGTTGAGATTCACTAATCAATTTATGCCTTTCGAGATGGCTAAGAATTGCTTCGGCAATTTATGATTCCATAAATTTTCCCACTATGGAGGTAAGGCTTATTGCTCTATAGTTTGAAGCTAAGGACCTGTCACCTGCCTTGCAAATAGGTATTACATTTGCCATTTTCCACTTGTCAGGCACTATGCCAGTTTGTAGTGATATGCTGAAAAGATTAGCCAAAGGTATGCTAAGTTCCTCTTTACATTCCTTTAACACCCTTGCAAACAGTTTGTCAGGGCCTGGGGATTTGTTAGGTTTTAATTTCTCTATTTGTCTGAGGACCATGTCACTAGTTACCGCAATCGTGCATAGTTTATTATCGTCCTGTTCTACATAATCTATTATTTCTGGAATTTCGCTAGTATCTTCCTGAGTAAAAACTGAGAGGAAGTAACAATTGAAAATTTCACACATATCCTTATCACTGTCAGTGATCTGACCTGAATTACTCTTAAGTGGGCCTATCTTGTCCCTAATCTTACTTTTGTATACCTGAAAGAACCCTTTTGGGTTAGTCTTCGAATCCCTTGCGACCTTAGCCTCATAATCCCTTTTTGCTTTTCTTATTCCTTTTTTTATTTCTCTCTTTAATTGAATATACTGATTTCTTAACTGTCCCTCCTCTCTTTTGATACTCCTATATATGCCTCTCTTTTGACCATGAGATGTTTTAATCTACTGTTCATCCATCTGGGATCATTTTTGTTAGATCTAATTTCCCTACTCGGAACAAAAGTTGTCTGGGCAGCTAGAGCTATGCTCTGAAAAATGTCATATTGGCAACCAAGATCACCTACCTGACCCATAGTCAGGACATCCCAATTTAGTCCACCCAAGTAATTTTTCAGTCCCATGAAATCGGCCAAGCGAAAGTCTAGGACAGAGATTTGATTACAGTTATCTGGGTAACTCCATGATATATTGAAACTAAGTGATTTGTGATCGCTTTCCCCAAGCTCATCATTAACCTTAAGATTATTAACTAGTGATTCTTTGTTGGCAAGAAGCAAGTCAAGTAGATTGTTTCCTCTAGTTGGTTCTGTCACAAACTGTTTTAAAAAGCAATCCTGAACCGTATCAAGAAAGTCACTAGACTCAAGATTTCCTGTCACATTGTTCCAATCAATTTGTCTAAAGTTAAAATCTCCCATTAACACAACATTTATTTATCTAGATGCCTTATGAATTTCGTCCCACAGCAGCTTACTGCACTCTCTATCAAGGTTTGGGGGCCTATAAATCACACCCAAATTTTAACCTTTCACGACCCTCGAGAAACTGTAGCCAAACAGATTCTGTGTCCGATGTTTTTAGTTTTATAACTTGTCTAACACAACAATTTAAATTATCTCTGACATACATCGCCACTCCACCAGTATGGAATAGTTTATAACCCTGTATGTTGCATTCAGAGGGCATTTCTCTATCTTTCAAGTTGAACCAGGTCTCTGTTATAGCAATAATATCTATATTACCTGCACTTGCAAGTAATCTTAGCTCATCTATCTTATTTCTTAGACTCCTACTATTTGTACAGTAAACCCTAACAGAGCTAGTCACTAGATGCCCTCTACTATCTCTCTTTGTCTGATCAATTGCTTTGCCTTTACTAGCAACTTTATTTTTAATATTGTCTTTTAAACATATCCCTGAGGTATCCTGGTTATATCTGCTGTTTTCACTCCTAGTATTGCAGCCTGTCTGTTTCCCACAGACACCCATACTTCTCTAATCCATCAGTTTCAAGTCCTAGACAAGTCATCAACGACCCCCTCAATCAAACTGGCTAATGCAACCACTCCAGCCCCAGAGTGATGAACCCCATCCCTTGCATACATATCATGCTTGCCACAGAATATGTCCCAGTTATCAATGAAAGGGATTGCAAGTTCCTCGTAGTACCTGTCTAGCCAGCAATTTATACCAATTGCCCTAGACAGCCATTCATTGCCCACTCCCCTTCTAGGCAAGATGCTACATATGATTGGGATCCCTCCCTTACACCTGACTACATCTATGGCTGACCTATACTTACTCAGCAGCTCCTGTCTCCTGCCATTCCTGATGTCATTTCCAACAGCACTAAGACAGATAATGGGCTTGTTCCTGCTGCCTGACAATATTATCCAACCTGCTGACCATGTCACCAACATCAGCTCCTTGGAGACACACCCTCTGTCTGACCTTTCTATCTCTGTTATAAAAAGCAGTCCATATCTTACCTGAGAATCTCCCACAATCAGAATATTCTTACCTTGATAAGCAGGGGAGTCAGTGGTACCTTTAATCTCACTAACCACTGAAGTACACCCGTCCTGGAGAACATAGAATTGATTTCCTACCTATACATCTTCTCTATTAACCTTCCTTATCATCCTTCTTCCTGAATTGTGAATCACTTGCCACTTAAAGCAGCTGCCACTCTCCAAATCACTGCTGGTAACTTTTTTCTCCTCACCAGCTACCACCATCTCACACTCACTCCCAAACCCATCTAGACGAAGCTTCAGCCTCCTATTTTCCTATACACACCCCTTACGGTTTTCTTCTATTTTCTTACTAGTTCTCGTTCTTGTTTATTTCCTCTTTTCTCCATGGGAAAGTGGAACAGAATTCTTCCTCCATCAGCCATGCATGTCGCAAGAGGCGACTAAAATGCCACTCCTTCTCCTATATACATTACTAAAGTTAAAATGAGAAGCTTTTGCTTTTCTTTTTGAGCCACCCTGGTTCGGTGGGATATGGCCGGTCTGTTGAAAGAAGGAGAAATAATACAGTACAGTATCTCATTCAATTTCCCTCCTCAAAAACATCTTCCTAAATTTTGACACTGTAGGCAACAGCCATGTTTGCCTAGTGTTTGACCCACTAGCTTGTAAAAACTGAAATTTGACTTTAGTGCTAGTATAAGGAAATGAACACAGCACATTAAACATCTCATGAATGCTTTAACAATTAAACAATTAAAATAAAACTTACAGGAGTGTCCAGTATTAGTGTCATTGGATGTTTTGGGCATAATCCACTATATGTCTTACTGCACTTCACACAATCTGTGAGGAAAGTATTCAAAGTAATTAAGGGTTTTGATTCTGAAATTAAATGAATGGGAAGTAAAACCTTAACAGTAAGCTTTCTTGCTGAAAAGCAACTGATACATCCTCATTATCTTTTACTCTACATTGTATTTGTCTCATAACTCATAACACACTTCTGTAAAGTTTACTTAACCCTTTGAGGGTTTCGGACGTACTAGTACGGCTTACGACCCAGGGTTTTTGACGTACTAGTACGCCTAAATTCTAGCGCCCTCAAATCTAGTGGGAGAAAGCTGGTAGGCCTTCATATGAAAGAATGGGTCTATGTGGTCAGTGTGCACAGTCTAAAAAAAATCCTGCAGCACACAGTGCATAATGAGAAAAAAAAAACTTTGACCGTTTTTTTGGAATAAAACAGCCACTTTGCACTGTATTTTCGTATGGTATGTATTGTTGTATTCTAGTTTTCTTGGTCTCATTTTATAGAATGGAAGACATATTACAGAAATTGAGATGATTTTGACTGGTTTTACAATGAAAGATACCTTGAAATTGAGCTCAAAGTAGCAGAAATGTTCGATTTTTACCAAATTTCAAAAGTAAACAAATCGTGCCAATGGTCCAATACACGTCAACTGGTGAGTCTAATATTCCTTCACAAGTGTGCCAATAATATTTATACCATTTTTTACACTAATGCAGTAGTCTGCATAACAGTAAATCTTATATTTTTTGTGAGAATAAAAATTCAAAGTGGAAAGCAAAAGAATATAAGAGGGGCCTTGAGACGTGACTAATGACCAGAGGAAATAAATGTCATTTTAGTGCCAGGAATGTCTTTCTTGTTTATTCTGGACCCTATTCGGAAATTGGCATCTTTTGAAATTTGTATGAAATTGGCAAAATTGCTAAATTCTGACCACTGTACTGGATAGTTGAGTTTCATAAATGGGTGGTTTCTTGCACCCATTCGATAGAAAAAATGGAGTTCTAGCGAAATATTCATGTTTTTTGTCGACTAGTACAGTGGAATTGGCCGAAAATGGGGCTCAAAATGGGCAAAATCGCCGATGCGTAAATATCCCCGAGACCGCTAACTTCGCGAGAGCATAATTCCGTAAGTTTTCCATCAAATTTCAAACTTTTGGTGTCCTTATGATCGGGAAAATATTATCTATCTTTTCATGAGAGAATTTTTTTTTTTTTTTCTTTAAATTTGGCCGACCCTGAGAACGAGTTTCGGAGAGGGCCTGTCGACCCTCAAAGGGTTAAACAAAGAAATTATTCCTTTCTACAGAATACAAAATGTAGTTTTACATGTAATAAAATATTGTTAAGCACAAAGAAAATCACTAGAACATGGATCATTTTGAGCACTTAGTTGTATTTGTACTATGTAACTGATAAAGTATGAACAAGGTCACATTTATGAATGGATTCAGGGAAGCTGGTTAGCTGAACTTGAGTTCTGGACCTGGAAAGTGAAGTGCCTATGCTCTGAAGGATGGTTGAGATTAATGGGGTTCAGTGAGTTACAGGAAAGCAAATCTTCCCCTCAGCTCACACCTATATTTAAGATGTAATAAATATTTGCAATGAACAATTCAAAACTACTTGTATTTGCTGAATACCCATATATACCCATCCGTCTATTTAGTGTATATACATAGCTTTCTGTAACTCAGATAAAGTGAATAAATAAGCAGTGTAATATAAGTAAACCATCAGTATTATGATTATTGAAAAAAATCATCAGTTACTGTAATAAGTGAAAGAAATTAAATGAATAAAGAACATGATCTACTGCTAAGACATTCCTATGTTTTTCAAGATAATGTATGCATTTGGCCTCCAATAAAGTGAATTGCTTTGTTTAGGTGGTTTGGTCATTTAGAGAGAATGGAGCAAAATACGATGACTTGGAGGGTGTATAAATCTGTAGTGGAGGGAAGGTGGGGTAGGGGTCATCCTAGGAATGGATAGGGGGCGGGGTAAAGGAGGTTTTGTGTCCAAGGGACTTAGACATACGGCAGAAATGTGTCTTCCCTGTCGGAAAGACATATGCAAGTCATGGTACGTGATGAGGTGTCAGAGTGGGCGCCTGTGACGAGTGGGGTTCCTCAGGGGTCAGACCTAGGACCGGTTCTGTTTCTGGTACAGTATATAGTCGACCCTCAGCTAACGGCAGCATTAAGTAACAGCAATTTTATCTAACGGCACTTTTTGCCATAGAAAAAATGCCTTAACCAACGTTTGTCTGGAACGTGTCGATGTGCCCGGAGCGCTGCCTGAGCAGGCCCAGCCACTCCAAGAGTCAGTGTGCCATTGTTTACAAGCTGTTGCAGTCGGTTTCCACATGTGCCTCCCATATATTTTGGATTATTCCACTATTTCTAGTGCTTGTAACTGCTAAATAAGCCACCATGGGTCCCCAGAAAGCTTCTAGTGCCAAGCCTGTGTTAAAAAGGGTGAGAATTACAATTAAAATGAAGAAGGAGATCATTGAAAAATACAAGAGTGGAGTGCGTATTGTTGCGTTGGAAAGGCAATACAACAAATCACATTCAAACATCAGTACTATCTTGGCGAACAGACAGGCAATCAAGGAAGCTGTTGTTGTGAAAGGTTCAAGTATGTTTTCAAAACGGATAAACGAAAAAGGATAAACGAAAAACAATTATCAGGTGATATTATTTCTCAGTCTATACTGTAATTTGTGAAAAGGCAAGGAAGTTGCATGATGATCTCATTAAGAAAATGCCTCAAAATAGTGCTGCTGCTGATGAATTTAAGGCCAGCAAAGGCTGATTTGAGAGATTTAAGATTCATAGTGGCATACAGTGTGGTAAGGCATGGTGAGGCAGCCAGTTCAGACAAAAATGCAGCTGAAAAATATGTGAAGGACTTTAAGGAATACACAGAGACTGAAAACCTAAAACCTGAACAAGTGTTTAATTGTGACGAAACAGGCCAGTTTTGGAAGAAAATGCCAAACAGGACCTACATTACTCAGGAGGAAAAGGCACTCTCAGGACACAAGCCTATGAATACTCCATTCTACTGATTACACAGCAACACAGTAAATGACCATATGACCTGTCTTTGTAATACTCATTTGTACTAAATTGTTATCTGTTTTACAATAATTTTTATACCACTGAATATATCATTGCTTAGTTAATCTTAAGTTAATTTTAAGCTGCCCATAATGCTCTGCATACAAGGGGCTTTGGCATGCTGCACTTTAAAAATTGTATTCCTTGTACTTCTCTGTATCATGTTCAAATTAATAAATAAATAAATAAATAAATAAATAAATGAAAGACAGGCTGACATTAATGTTGT
>NC_091365.1:16534487-16591157 GCF_038502225.1 Cherax quadricarinatus | reverse complement strand
TAATGTTGAGAAAACCTAAAAATTACGAGTTCACGAACAATTAATTTTTTTTTTAAATTGTAGTGTAAGCCGATCGAAAAATCTCAAATATAGGCCGAATAGGACCTAACTTGGACTCTGCCTTTTCTGACACAACTATCAACAGCGGCATCATTAGAATCCCAGATGTGCTATTATATTACTGATGATGAGGCCCAGGAACTCTGGGTAAATAATGTACATGAGCAGTCGATCCAGGAGATATAGTACATTAGCAGAGAATCCAAATGTAGTGTTAGCTATAATATTGACAAGACAGTATTCACAAGCTTTACGTTTCAACCTGGTAAAGCTTTACCAAGATTGAGTGCAAGAGTGAAGTGCATGATTAAGCAGTAACAGGGATGACACTGAATGATAATTTAGATATAGACTACATGCGGCAATAAAGTTAACCAACCAGTAGCATTAACTGAATAAAGAAACGCATAAAATGACCCCAAAAATACAGCGCCTTAGTAAATACAATCTGAGGTGTGTCTAGTAATTTGAATTCACAATATATCACATTATTTTAAATTCATTTTAGTTTGTTAATATAGAAAATAGTAATGAACCTTAAGGATCAAAGTAACTATACCGTGGCTGAGACAGCTCTCAAATAACCCAAACTTTGTAATAATGTTGGTAGAATTTCCGACAATATGTAAAGTAAGAGGACACAAGTGCAACTAATGTGACATTTTATTGTGGCAACGTTTCGCTCTCCAGGAGCTTGACAAAGCTCCTGGAGAGCGAAACGTTGCCACAATAAAGTGTCACATTAGTTACACTTGTGTCCTTTTACTTTACAACCCAAACTTTGGAGAGAAAACTTTAGATAATGTTTTAGGTCCTTTGTGAGTCACTAAGTCATAACAAAACACGGAACAGGTGTGGGTTTGCAACCCAAGGCAAATGATTCCTAAAACTCACAGGTCAGTAATTTGTTTTTGATCGTTATTGCGATTTCTTAAGTCATAAACTCAAAGTTGTAGCGGGTGATAACTGACCAAAATATTGTTTAATGTTTCCTATGAGAAGTGAAAATTAGCGATGGGTGTGATTTTTTATGATGATGCTGACAGCTAATGTTTGTTACTGCAGATAACTTGATGTTCCGGTACCCTGGAGACTGTTCGAAGTTCTACCAGTGTTCCAACACCATCTCCTACGTCATGGACTGCCCAACTGGGCTACACTTTAGCATTTTGAATAACTATTGTGATTACCCCAAGCTGGCTAACTGCACCTACATACCAGCATAAAGAATTCGATCTCACTAAGTTTATCAGCTCTAAGTACCACCTTAAACAGAGAATAGCCTAGTTATCAGTTCCACCTTGATAAAATGGCGTATTGCAGACACGTATAAATACAAAGACTAAGTTGAAGAGCAAGATTTTAATTGAATAACATTTCACTCTCTGTAGAACCTTATCATGTCACTGATAAAACTACACAAGAGATACGTTATCCCAATGAAAGCTAATTTTAAAACTCGAATTTGTCCTCATACTGTTGCCTCTTATAAAACTAATTTACTAAAACTTTCACAAATGCTTGCCAAAAAAATTACACTAGTAGTTATAAGATTATTTTAAGGCTGCCCGAAATGCTCTGCATAACCAGGGAGTTTCTTTAAAGTTTGTCAATAATGGCAAAAGCTTTTACTCTAACACCTGTAATCCATACTGTCTTGAAATAAATATTGTTATTGTCAAAATCTTTGTTCTTATCCATTAATACGTGCACAGGTGTAGACTCTGGCCTGCACACCTTGCCCAAATGCGATAACCACTTAGGAACGAGTAAAAAGACAGCAGAGAATAAATTAATGTATTTCCTTCACCAAAACTAAGCTATTATTTACAATATATATAGCCTATGTACTGTATTTACAAACCGTGGCGACCAGCAGGGAAAGCAAGACTGCCCAAAATTGTTTCACGAGTGTATCACATTTCTTCTCAGCTTTGGTGAGCTTCCTTGTGTTGGATGGTTGAACCAAGGTACTGGTATAATTACTGGGCCCCTGATCGTTAACTTTTAGTGCCTGGTTCACTAGTCGGGAGGCAGCCTATATGGGTGTGTGACCTACACCGAATAAAATGTTATATACTCTTAGCATGCCACACCCTCACCCCAAAAGTGTTCTAATAGCCAGGACTAGGCATCCTTCATAGGTAGTGTGCTACCACGGCATGAAATACTAATGGAGCCACCTTTTCTATCAACTATCCAGCTCATTAGATAGTGTTCAACTCCAAGAGACTTCCAAGTCAGATACGACCTTAGACCGCGGCAGCAGAGAGTAGGGCTAGCTAGAGTAGGGCTAGCTAGAGTAGGGCTAGCTAGAGTAGGTTCAAGACACTTTCGGATGGAACCAGATTAACTCAAATTTTACTTTATGGCCATAGGGGAAAAAGATCTTACTACCTATGTTGTCCCTAACACATCCTAACAATTACAATCTGGAGAGGGCGTCAGCCTGGACATTACCTTTGCTGGCAGTGTGGTGTGTGGGAAGGTTGTATGATTGTGTCCATAAGGTCTATCTTATCAGACGCATCTTCTTGTACTTCACTAAGCTGAGATATATATATATATATATATATATATATATATATATATATATATATATATATATATATATATATATATATATATATATATATATATAATAACTGCCATAGACTGAGATTACAGAGCCTGTCAGAAACTACTTATTGAGTTTAAAGTAATAATACATACGTAAATTTGCATTACTTTTGCTCCTCTTTTTCTTAATAATACATCCTTAAAATAGCACCACTCTTTACCTATGTCTAGTGTTAATTAACTAGTCTGCACACACATGCTAGTAACTTTCTTTTGTGCTTAACAATATTTTATTACATGTAAACTACATTTTTTATACTGAACAAGGAAATATTTTTTTTTTTTGGATATGAGCGACTCTTTTTAACTTACAGATAAATCCCCTCCCCCTCCCTTGTTTGCTTTTCCTGTCACATCTGGGTAATTTGTAACCATGAATCAATATTTTATTGTTAAAGTAGCCTATTATGTGGGTTTCCGTAGTCCGCAGCAAACATAACAATTGATTCAGTGAGGAAACCACTGATGAACCGTACTATTGTTACTGGGATGGAGATCTTGATGTTTGCAACAATAAATGATGTTATGCAAGCTGTGGTGGAGGTAAAGACTGTTTTGTTACCTGAAGTATACCTGGAGGGTGTTTTGGGGGTCAAGGCCCCCGCAGCCCGGTCTGTGACCAGATCTCGTGGTGAATCAGGACCTGATCAACCAGGCAGTTACTGCTAGCGCCACGCTAACTGACGAACCATAGCCCGGCTGATAAGTACTAACTTTAGGTGTCTGTCCAGTGCCTTCTTAAAGACAGCCAGGGGTCTATTGGTAATCCCTCATACGTATGCTGGTACTTATCGTGTTGTCTCTTAGCTTTTCATTGAGGGGATGCTACATCTCCTGCCGAATCCTTTGCTTTCGTAGGGAGTGGTATTTGTGCGCATATTTGGAGCTAATCCCTCTAGGATTTTCCAAGTGTATATTATCATGTAGCTTTCTCCCCTGCATTCCAGGGAATACAAATCAAGGGACTTCAACCGTTCCCAATAATTTAGGTGCTTTACCATATTTATGTGTGCCGTGAAGGTTCTCTGCACATTCTCCAAGTCAGCCATTACGCCTGCCTTGAAAAGGGCCGTTAGTATGCAGCAATATTCCAACCTAGAGAGAACAAGAGATTTGAAGAGCCATCATGGGCTTGGCATCCTTAGCTTTGAAGGCTCTCATTACCCATCCTATCATTTATCGCTCTATTGTGTGGTTGGAATATGTTTTATACTCCGATGCAGTTATAATTTCCTCAGGTTTTCTATATCGGAATAACTGAAATTTCTCTTCGTTGAACTTCATATTGTTTTATGCAGTCCAGTTAAAGATTTGGTTGATGTCCACCTGGAGTCTTTCAGTGTCTTCGATGGAGGTCACTGTCATGCAAATTCGAGTGTCATCCACAAAGGAAGACACGGTACTGTGGCTTACGTATCTAGATGTCTATATCAGAAACGAGAATGAGGAACAGGATGGGGGGAAAGTACTGTGCCTTGTGGAACAGAGCTTTTCACTGTAGGTGCCTCAGACTTTACTCTGTTTACTATTGTTGTTTGTGTTCTATTTGTTAGGAAGTTATAGGTCCATCTACCAACTTTTCCATGGATTTTGTGCGCTATTACACCATGGTCGAACTTGTCGAAGACTTTCACAAAGTCTGTGTATACTACATCTGCATTGTATTTGTCCTCTAAAGCAACCAAGACCTTGTCATAGTGGTCCAGTAGCTGGCAAAGGCAAGAACAGCCTTCTCTAAACCCATGTTGCCCTGGGTTGTGTAGGTGATAGGTATCTAGGTGGGTGGCGATCTTGCTTCTAAGAACCCTTTCGAAGCTTTATTATGATATGGGACGTTAGTCCTATCGGTTTGTAATTCTTTGCAATTACTTTACTGCCACCTTAGTGGGGTGGGGCTATGTCTGTTGTTTTTAGCGACTGTGGGACGACCAGTGTCTATACTCCCTCTCCATAGAATGCTAAAGGCATGTGAAAGAGGCTTTTTGAAGTTTTTGATGAACATGGAGTTCCACAAGTCTGGGCCTGGGACAGAGTGCATAGGCATGTCATTTATTGCCTTTTCGAAGTCTTGTGGTGTTAAGATTATTATTATTATTATTATAATCAAAAAAGAAGCGCTAAGCCACAAGGGCTATACAGCGTGGTGTTAAGATATCAGAAAATTTTGTATTGATCGAATTTTGAGCCTCTGTCATCAAAAAATCTTTAAGATTGTAGACTCTTAATCTGGTTAATGACTCACTAAACACTGAGTTATACTGAGACTTTAGTATCTCACTCATTTCTTCGCTGTCATCTGTGTAAGTCCCATCTCGTCTAAGCAGGGGTATTGAATGCTGTTTTCGCCTTAGACTTGGCATAAGAAAGGAAATATTTTGGGTTTCTTTCAGTTTCATTTGTGGGTTTAAATTCTTCATGAGTTTCTTGTCTCCTGTATGATTCCTTAAGCTAAAGTTCGATGTTTGCTTTTTCTCTGACCAGTGCCTCCCTTTGCATTTCAGAAGGGAGGCACTGGCCAGAGTTAATTCTTTCTAGGCAAAGGTTCGGATCAGCGTTGTTTAGGATATCTTCCCAACTTTTTGTATTTAGGACATGGTTGACTTGATCCCAATGTATGTTTTTGTTATTGAAACTGAATTTTGTGAAGGCACCCTCATAACTCATCACATTATGCTGGTCTGGACCCCTGCACAAACATGTCTGTACCTTTATTATGTTGTGATCCGAGTGTACTGTCTTTAATACTGTATATTTCTTATCAGATCACCATTGTTAGTGAAGATGAGGTCCAGTGTATTTTCCAGTCTTGTTGGCTCTATTATTTGCTGGTTTAAGATAAATTTGGTGTAGAGATTTAATAGCCCATGTGTGTATGTGACTTTTCATGTGAGCTGCCTCCTGGGATCATCTCTGCTAAAACATTCTTTGCTACATTCATGTATTTTAGGCGTCTTAAGTTGAAATCGCCTAGCAGCATGATGTTTAGGGCAGAAATTGGGAGATTTTCCAGACAGTGGTCAATTTTGAAAAGCTGTTCCTGGAATTGTTGGGAAGTTACATCTGGAGGCTTGTATACTACCACAATGACAAGGTTTTGGTTTTCAACTACATCATTTGAGGTGTTACCTGGAGTTTACATGGAGAGGGTTCGGGGGTCAATGCCCCCCGGCCCGGTCTGAGGCCAGGCCTCATGGTGGATCAGGGTCTGATCAACCAGGCTGTTACTGCTGGCCGCACGCAAGCTGATGTACGAACCACAGCCCGGTTGGTCAGGTACTGACTTTAGGTGCCTGTCCAGTGCCTTCTTGAAAACAGCCAGGGGTCTATTGGTGTTTAGTAATTCCGAGCAAATGAGTAACTCTGTAACGTACAAGCCAACCCCCTTCCCCCTTGTTGCCCGCTCACTCTGTTGCATCCATCCACATTTCGTTGTCTAAGGGATCCTTTGTGTGGGTCTCTGTGACCTCAAACTCTGTGAGCAGTCTACTGATGAGAAGTATTTTGTCGCTTATTGCTGGCTTTAGACCCTGTGTACTGTATTTTCAAGGATAAATGACGTCGTATTGATGGCATGTGGGGGATTATTATTATTATAATCAAAAAGAAGCGCTAAGCCACAAGGACTATACAGCAGGCATGTGGGGGAGCTATATTTGCTGGCACTAATATCTGTTGTTTTGGAGTGGAGGCCGCTGACTGTGCCTCCGCTCCAGAATTGATTTCAGTTAGTGTAAGATTTCTGTCATTTCTTGCCAGCTTTTTTTCTTCCTGGTACTAAGGGGGGAAATGAAAACCCAGACAAAATTTGTTCATTTATAATCATCCAAAACACTCTACATTATATATAATACAGTTATTAGCCACATTAAGTTACGTTTTCTAGAGATATAATAATTATACTCTAATGATCGTAATGGCAAGAATAAACATGACTGACCTGCCCTTGTCTTACTCCTCTACAGTCTTATGTCAGATACTCCCTCAAGGGAGGTTCCTTGATGCTGGTGAGGGGCTCTTGATCTAGGGAACTGGATCTGTACTCCAGTTCCCTGAGTTGAGCCTGAATACCTTCCATCCCCCCCACATGCGCTGTAGTGCTTCCCTGTGATTAAATCAATAACGAAATAAAATTATGTCAGATACTCATATGTTAATCTGCAGCTTCAGTAATGTGCTCGTTCTCTCTGGCGTTTACCTGCCTCACACACCAACCAGGCTTACACTTATATTATTAATTCTACCCAAAAAAGTATTCAAACTGTAGTATGGGAACATCCTTCCCCTATGATGCCTGACGTTATACTGCTTAAAACAGTCATCTCCTGTACATATAACTTCCTCGCATTTACAAAAATTGGAAAATGCCAGTAATTCAGCTAATTACTAGCTCATTTTCTATTTATAAAATAAGATGAATATTTTTTAGCATCTTTAATATATATAAATATAAACTTGTAAAAAATAATGAAGTATATTTTTTCCCCAAAAAAAGTTTATACCTACATTACAAAAATCCTAAATTATTATAATCAAAACTAAACACTAAACCACCGGGGCCATACAGCTCAAAAATCTTGAATATACTCCAAACTATACATTACAACGATACTCTCCACATCAGACAACCTTATAGTATATTATATTTTTTCCATATATATATATATATATATATATATATATATATATATATATATATATATATATATATATATATATATATATATATATATATAAATCAACGATGTTATCCTTTTGTCCAGACAGAGCTTACACACCCCTCATTTAAAAACCTAAATTCTCATTAAAAAATTACTGTACAGTCACCAATATACATTAATTATAACTATAAAATATAATGGAACTGAATCACCGCAACGTTGCAGCCAAGCTAATATATGTCAGTTGTTCTCAATACTAATATAACTGCATAAATGCATTATATTTTATTAACAATGATATAAACACTCTTATACTCAAAGCTATGTTACACTGGAGCGAGTGAACATTATTTTAGACCTGGTTAGACATGATAATTCTAAGGTCACCGTCGCTTCATTCACAGCGATCCTGACGGTAACAACAAAATCGGGTATCTGACCAGAATGACAAGGCTGCAGCTACATATCTGTAAGTCTCATCACCAGAGGCTCCACCTTGTCACCAGATACTTATTGCAGTCTGAGGGTTTCCTAAAAATGGAGCATACCTATCAAAGAAAGAGAAATGGGCGGGAAAGTTAAGTATGGGAACTAAGGAGCATAAGAAGGTCTGGAAGAAGTGAGTGACATGCATCTCAGAGTTATCCTGCAGGAAGGAGTAAATAATTCACTTCCTCTGCCATAAAAAGGATAGGTCATGGTTTGCATGGATACCAATTCATACAAACCTTGCATAAAGGGAAGCCACTGAGCACGTCCGTCATCTCCCATGCGTTGGTGAAGGAGCACCACAGTTTTGGGAGCGTACTACAACTGTCACCATTACTTCTTATGGTGGTGGCTGGCCAGTATCTGTTCGGAAGGTCGGTGAACGTTTTCAACAAGAGTTATTTGATCTCTTCGTTAATTTCAAGGGCTCTCTTGTTGACCCTAGCAGCTGATACCCTAGCCATGTTATGGATCATAGGAAATGAACTGTCCGACCAGTGACTGGAGGCACGAGAGGGGGTTCCCCCATCATCCTGGGTAAAAGACATCCGCCATATAAACCAACCAGGAGGGGGGGAAGAGACCACCTCCTGATTTAAATTATTACAGAAAACCAAGAGACAGTGGAAATAACAGGGTAGCGTGTAAGAAAAACTGCGACTACAAACAATAACTACATCAAGAGATGTCTACTACAGTTGCTGTAGATAATGCGCTACTGGTAATGGAAGCTGTATGTCGCTGGATGGCTTCGTTAGGTTCGTTAGTTGGAGAAGTGTTATAGCACTAAGAACAAACAATGCAGCACAACACTTGACCTACAGAACAAATGAATGAGAGGGTAAAATTGTGGACATAATACTTGTCAGACTTCACGGTGGGAAACACGGTGCTACAAGTGACTAGAATAGCAACTAGGAAGTTAAACTAAATAGCATGGGATGCTCTAAGATGGAAATCCCACATTTCTAACACAATTACCCACACTTTCTCAATTCTACACACTTACCACGATAATGAACGGCAAATATAGCCATTAGAGAAGAACACACTGTACAGTAGTGTTGGTAGTAATGTGACGCTGAAACTAACGTTACTTAGCTAGCCTAGGACCCATATATATATATATATATATATATATATATATATATATATATATATATATATATATATATATATATATATATATATATATATATATCGTGCCGAATTTGTAAAACTGGTCAATTAGCAAGAACTCATTTAAAATTAAGTCCTTTCTAAAATTTTCTCTTATACGTTAGGTTCAAAATGATTTTGGCGAAATTATTGTAAACAAATTTTCGCTTGTCTTATATGGCAAGATGAGCGTTGCTATTTAAGCCAAGATGGCAAGTTCTGCCTATTTGGCACGACATATATATATATATATATATATATATATATATATATATATATATATATATATATATATATATATATATATATATATATATATATATATAGATATATATGACTGTAACCATGAACGAGTGGTATTGATCAATAAATACACTGCGCTAGCCAAGGATTCGAACCCATGTTGTACTGGCATTACCACTGTGAGAACCACATGACACCTTAACCCACAGGACCACCCAATCCTACAAGAACCAAGCACCCAGCCAAGCTAGGTGTGTTACTCTTGGTCTGAGGACATACACAGGTGTGGGATCTTTCAAGCTAATTTCAATATTACGCTGATATTTACTTTATTCCTTATTAAGAGATAAAAGTAACCATAACTGGTCATGAACAATCTACACAGGCTCTGGTGGCCTGGTGGTTAACGCTCTCGCTTCACACGGTGAGGGCCTGGGTTCGATTCCCAGCCAGTGTAGAAACATTGGACGTGTTTCTTTCCACCTGTTGTCTATGTTCCCCATCAGTAAAATGGGTACCTGGGTGTTAGTCGACTGGTGTGGGTCGCATCCTGGGACACTGACCTAAGGAGGCCTGGTCACAGACCGGGCCGCGGGGGCGTTGACCCCCGGAACTCTCTCCAGATAAACTCCAGAAACACACAGATTCTATTAATGTTGGTAGAATTACCCACAATATGTTAGGCAAAAGAAGAAACAGAGCAGCTAATGTGACATCTCATTGTGGCAAAAAAATGTCACATTACTTGCACTTCTGTCCTTTTACATATTTACATACAGCTCTAATGGCCGAAAAGTAATCAAATTATTTAAACCTAACTACTGTATATATATTCAAGGATGGAGAGGTACTAGTACGGTATACCTGGAGTATACCTGGAGATGGTTTCGGGGGTCAACGCCCCCGCGACCCAGTCTGAGACCAGGCTTCGTGGTGGATCAGGGTCTGATCAGCTAGGCTGTTACCACTGGCCGCACGCAAACTGACGTATGAACCACATCCCGGCTGGTCACAAACTGACTTTAGGTGCCTGTCCAGTTAGTTAGTCCTCCTGGAAGGCTTTGTTATGGAAGGTGTTATGGAAGCTAGTGTCCACCACATATGTGTCGTAAGCTTCTGTTGTGAGAGTTCCGTTGTTGCACTCCTTCAGGGCTGTGGCTGGGGGAGTCTTGCCTACAGCAGGGTGAGATCTGGAGTCTTCGATGGCGTCTTTCACAGTGTTCTTGCTAGTCTCCGTCACCTTGTTCCACTCTTGCTCCTTTCCCGAGGCGAAGACTAAATAGAAGATTGCATCTGCTATGTACAATCCTGCTGAGATGTAGAACACCTTCCGCCACTGACCAAACGTTTGCTGTAGGATTATTAGATATGTGTTAAACGTTTGGTGCAGAATTACATTGTTGACACAACTTATTAGTCTCGATACAGTGTAACCTACCCTTCCTAGGCAAGAACCTGCTTACCTCTCAATACGCAAGCGTTGAAAAATCTTTATAAATATAATAATGAATGGATTTTTCTTGGTCGCCGCAACATCAGAGAATTGTCCTTGTATTGCTTAGCCCAAACTAACAATTCACGAAATGGAAATACTTTTAAGTGCGGCGTAAGTTTCTAATGCAGTTAAATATTAGCACTAAAGATTTGATGAGAACTAGAAGAGGCATTCAAGATTTATCTCATCGAAACTAATATTCCAATTTCAAGCCATACCTCGGGTGGGGATTGATATTACATTTCTAGTTGTTGGTGGAGAATGAATACTCTTCCGAGGCGACATGTTACTTTATTGGGTACTTGGTTACAGGCAGTGGGTTTAAGTTGACCTGGGGGCCATGCCAGGGTCTCCAAGCCCGCGAGGGAGAGAGGGAGTACACTTGTCTCCTGGCTGAGGTGGCGCCAAGTGAGGCAGATAGAGGATGGTATAGGCTGAGCTCAGTAGGCCTATGACCGCGAGATGGCAGCACCAGCGTGATGCTAAATATAAAGGCGACCCAACGCGAAATATAAACCCCAATAGGGTATACATCGAACTTATGGCGAGTGAGTCGTAAAACTCCAGGTTTGTTTACAATCATGTCATTAAGATTTCCTGAGTCATTCCAATTTCTTCAGCATAAAAAAGCATATTCTAACTTATATGCAAAAATTAATTCAATGTTTTCATTAAGAAACGCCAGTTTTGAACGTTCAAAGCCGATCTAATGAGGCATTCTATACGTATCTCAGATATATCAATATTCCAAAATACACCTGCACATTAAGTTTACCAGAAGTTGCATTATTAAGTTATTAGCGTTGAAGTTAGAAAACTAGTCGGATGAGTCATTCACAAAATATCACATGAAATCCTGTATTTCCACTTACCACATTTCCCCATGAAAAATGTCAAATTAGCGCCTGCATAAACCAAAATAAATACAAACTTCCCCCTAAGTAAGATTCACTAGAGTCGAAGGTTTAGAGCCGCTCCATAAAGACTACAGGGAAAAAATGAGCATATTATTAGAAGACATGGGAAGTGAGGTGCTCCTTCAAGACTGATGCCATTCAGAAGAGGCAACCTCCGGTTACTGAACGAAAAATAATGATATACAATTTCGTGGTAATCTGGCACCAAATTCCCACACAGGGTGTTAAAACACATACACTGAAACATTCACATACGTACATATATTTTTCAATTGCGATGCATTAAAAATTTATTACTATGCATAAATATTGTCAGAATGGCAACTACACATGATGACACTCTTCAGGTCACTTGTTCTATCTAGGCTGGAATATTGCTGCACGCTAACAGCACTTTTCAAGGCAGGTGAAATTGCTGACCTAGAAAATGTACAGAGAACCTTCACGGCGCGCATAACGGAGATAAAACACCTACATTACTGGGAGCGCTTGAAGTTCCTAAACCTGTATTCCCTGGAAAGCAGGCGGGAGAGATACATGATTATATACACTTGGAAAATCCTAGAGTAATTAGTACCAAACTTGCATACGAAAATCACTCACAACGAAAATAAAAGACTCGGCAGACGATGCAACATCCCCCCAATGAAAAGCAGGGGTGTCACTAGCACGATAAAAGACAATACAATAAGTGTCAGGGGCCCGAGACTGTTCAACTGCCTCCCAGCATACATAAGGGGGATTACCAGTAGACCCCTGGCAGTCTTCAAGCTGGCACTGGACAAGCACCTAAAGTCGGTACCTGACTAGCCGGGATGTGGCTCGTACATCGGGTTGCGTGCGGGCAACAGTAACAACCTGGTTAATCAAGCCCTGATCCACCATGAGGCTTAGTCACAGACCGGGCCGCGGGGGCGTTGACCCCCGAAACCCTCTCCAGGTATACACACTGCACTAACAATACCAACCTTCGTCTTGGTAAGATATACCAGTGTTAAAAACCTGCTGCCCATTGGTAGAGGCTTTCTGAAGTTACTGCATAGAATGGTCTTTTATAAAAGACCATGGTCTTTTATAAAAATGGTCTTTTATAAAAGACCATGGTCTTTTATAAAAGACCATGGTCTTTTATAAAAATGGTCTTTTATAAAAGACCATGGTCTTTTATAAAAATGGTCTTTTATAAAAGACCATGGTCTTTTATAAAAGACCATGGTCTTTTATAAAAATGGTCTTTTATAAAAGACCATGGTTTTTTATAAAAATGGTCTTTTATAAAAGACCATGGTTTTTTATAAAAATGGTCTTTTATAAAAGACCATGGTCTTTTATAAAAATGGTCTTTTATAAAAGACCATGGTTTTTTATAAAAATGGTCTTTTATAAAAGACCATGGTCTTTTATAAAAATGGTCTTTTATAAAAGACCATGGTCTTTTATAAAAATGGTCTTTTATAAAAGACCATGGTCTTTTATAAAAATGGTCTTTTATAAAAGACCATGGTTTTTTATAAAAATGGTCTTTTATAAAAGACCATGGTTTTTTATAAAAATGGTCTTTTATAAAAGACCATGGTCTTTTATAAAAATGGTCTTTTATAAAAGACCATGGTTTTTTATAAAAATGGTCTTTTATAAAAGACCATGGTCTTTTATAAAAATGGTCTTTTATAAAAGACCATGGTCTTTTATAAAAATGGTCTTTTATAAAAGACCATGGTCTTTTATAAAAATGGTCTTTTATAAAAGACCATGGTTTTTTATAAAAATGGTCTTTTATAAAAGACCATGGTCTTTTATAAAAATGGTCTTTTATAAAAGACCATGGTCTTTTATAAAAGACCAGGGTCTTTTATAAAAATGGTCTTTTATAAAAGACCATGGTCTTTTATAAAAGACCATGGTTTTTTATAAAAATGGTCTTTTATAAAAGACCATGGTTTTTTATAAAAATGGTCTTTTATAAAAGACCATGGTCTTTTATAAAAATGGTCTTTTATAAAATTCACCAGAGGGCGCCTGGACATGCAAAATGATCTATAAATCTTTCCTCTAGAGATAATTCACGAGAGTTAAAAAAATTAAGCTAATCTGATAAGGAGATTTGAAACTATAAAGGAAAGTCACGGGACTCTGACACAAAAATATACGAAAATATAATATTAAGACCGGGCTAAACTCGCCAACCTAGAAAACGCCATAAAAAAAATGAGATTTCAGTTTTTTCAGCTTTTCTGTTATAATCTACTTAAAACTATTTAAAATCTCGCCATCGTCATTTTAGGAGGCTCATTTTTAGAACGTTTGAACCTCAGCCACTGAAGGTTTTAAAAGTTAATCCAGCTATTCAAGGATGTTTGGAATGGCTTCTACTACTCTGGTAACAGAGCAGCTGCACATGCCAGGTGTTGGCACAATCTTGGCCTAGTTACCGAACACCACAGCTGTACATGCCAGGTGTTGGCACAATCTTGGCCTAGTTACCGAACACCACGGCTGTACATGCCAGGTGTTGGCACAATCTTGGCCTAGTTATCGAACACCACAGCTGTACATGCCAGGTGTTGGCACAATCTTGGCCTAGTTACCGAACACCACGGCTGTACATGCCAGGTGTTGGCACAATCTTGGCCTAGTTATCGAACACCACAGCTGTACATGCCAGGTGTTGGCACAATCTTGGCCTAGTTACCGAACACCAGCGCTGGAAAGTTGAAGTCAATCACATGAAGTCTTCTCATTTTATGAATAAAATAAATACGAAAAGTAGGAGGAAAAGAAGAAAAATATAAAGAAAATCCGGCAACCACTTACAGATTTTTCTTCAAGGATACATGATAATAATAATAATAATAATAATAATAATAATAATAATAATAATAATAATAATAATAATAATAATATTATTATTATTATTATTAGTATTATTAAACATAAAATAATAATAATATTAGTATAATTATTATTATTATTAAGTGTATTTTAATCGCTGCACAATCCTGGAAATGCATGACAGTATTGTATAGCTCCTGTCCCCTGTACCTCGATGCACCAGACTGACATAAAGCAGTACAAGTTTGTAATGCAGTTAAATATTAGTGTTGAAGATGTGAAGTGAATCAGAAGAGATATTCACAAGTCATCATATATTCCAGCTTCTCTAATAAATAACGACAAATTAGGGCATACACATATGAAATCTAATTCAAGTCTTCCATTAAGAAACATCAGGATTGAAGCTAAACTGAAGATGTGTTCTCGTGTTACCTCAGAGAGATCGGTGTTCTAGAATACACAAGCACATTTAACTTAATGGGACTCAGAAGTTCTATTGTCAAGTTTTCCAGGTTGAACCTTTGCAAGTAATCAGATGCAACACTCAGATATAATCGCATGGAAAGCAGTATTTTGTCAAGATTAAAGGACTGAACACATCGACTCCAGGCTGAGGGACTGATCACCTCACACTCCTCGTCTTCCACCTTTCTCTGCATTAGACTGAAGAAGTCACTTCGTGGCGAAGCGTTTCCAGAATAAAGATTCCCAAATGTTACACAAACATCTCGTTTATCATCTAGCAGATGTTTTGACGGAACACATCATCTTCATAATACTACTGCTTTAAAACAGTATTATTTTGTTATGCAATAAAATTCCCAAGTTATAAGAACAAGAGAATTCCTCCAAATTGAGCCAAGAAGGTGATCATGGAATTGTAGAATCGACAACTAATTTCTAGCGCCCATGTGAGCTGTACAAGATGTGTTTTTGATATATAAACACCGCCAATGATGTGAGAGACAATTGGCCATTGGCAATAACTCTGGGAGTGACCTCCTGATCAAGGCATTCCATGGTAGTATTACCACTAATCAACAGTTAATGTTGCCATGTGTGGAAAGGGATTAGTGTAATAAATTCCCATTTATTTTGTTGAAGTTCAAACTCATGAATCTTCTGCACAACTTTAATATTTAACGTTGTCTGGTCTCTTCCATTTATTAAATCATAAAGTCCACGAATCTACGACGATTGTATTCCGTTGTTCTTCAGGTACTGTACATTATTATTATTATAATCAAAATCAAGCGCGAAAAAAGTTAAAGTAGATAATTCCAATGAAAATAATTATATATGTTAACTAAGGTTCGAAATTCTGTGAATTAACTTCAAGATTTAATTCGATGGCAGAGCAGTGAGTGGCCTCTCCGCCCAGTGTAAATCCTCCTGGACTTCCCCATTAATATAAGTTAAGTTTTTCCATGTGATTGATACTCACAAAAAATGTAAAATTCTGATTTTATTTGTAAGACAAACCAGATATTTTGGTTACTACCCCGACCGCCTTCCACCGAGGGACGGACACCCGAAAAACCAGAAACGTTTTTTTCTTTTTACATTTAGTAATTTGGTTGCTAATATATCAGACAAAATATTGTTGGTACAGAGCGAACAATAACTTTGTGTTCATCTGTTCGTTAGGTTATGAGAACAATAATTAATGTGAAAATGTTTGATGCTCCTTATTTAATTTGGAGTGCTTGCCCTTCAATAATGGACCTGATATTGGTGAAGGGCTCTTCATCCAAGGAATTAGAGCTATTCTTCCCTTCCTTGGATTAAAACTGATTGCCTCCCATTCCCGGGCAAGTTTAATGTTTCCAACAACTATAAAGTGATAATCAACTGATCATTACAGTGGAGTATTTATGGCACAATCTCGTCTCACCAACCTTGTTATTTGTGAGGGCTCCCACAGTCACGGGAGCGATGAAGCTCGGTATTGTGGCAGCACCATTTGTGATACCGAAGAGTGTGCCAGCAAAGTTGGGCGCGATGTCCACATGGTTGACCATAAACCCTGTGTATATTCCACCTTGTAGACTGATCGCTATGAAGAATAGAGCAATGGTTGCACCTCGGTCACACTCCACTAAACTGAGGCACAGCAAACACACTGCTGGTCCTATGTGTCCTGAAGGAGAGGTAGGCAAATTGTAAATATAACATAGCAGTACTTACTTGTCCTGTATGACAGAGAAATAATATAACAGAGCAGGTCCAAGATGTCTTGTAGGAGAGACTGAATATTATTCAGCAAGTCCTACGGGTGCTCAAGGAGAGGTAGATGGAGGGATCATATAACGCAGCCGATCCTGTGTCCTTTTGAAGCGATGGTTAGAAGAATAATATAAGACAGTAGGCCCTACACGTCTTGTAAGAGAGGTAAATGGAGGATAATATAACATTTGCTCCTGTGTGTGCTGCAGTAGTGGCAGACAGTAATAACATAACAGTTGAGTCTACATATGCTGCATGAGAGGTAGAAGGAGGGACAATATAACATTGATCGTAAATGTGCTGGAAAAGATATGGATAGAGGGATTACATAACACGTAGGTCCTGCATGTGCTGCAGGACAGGTAGACAGGGAGTTTACCTGGAGAGAGTTTCGGGGATCAACGCCCCCGCGTTGGCAGACAGGGATTCAGTCCTAATTCACTTTGATAAATTAGACACATGTGCAACACTTGGGTATCTTTAATGAGGACACAACATCTTGGGATCTTAATACAGGGAATTCTTCACTTGCCTAACCCTTGGGCACGACCTGCTTCCTTACTGGACAAATGTGACACCACCTGCGACTGCTGTACCTCTCCTGCCTACGGTATATAAGCTGCTACTTCGCTCATATGCTGTATTCTTCACAAGATTGATGGACTGACAATATCGACTCAAGGCTGAGGGACTGATTACCTCAAACTCCTCATGTTCTTCACCTTTCTCCTTTGTATGGACTGATGAAGCCACTGTGTGGGGAAACGTTTCCTCATTAAACATACCTAAGTGTTGCACATGCGTTTAATTTATCAACTTGTCGGTTCTCTGAACCATTCATCTACACCAATTACTTTGCAGTTTCCGTCGCTACTCTTTCTAATCTTGATTTCATTCATCATCAAGGTTTGTGTTTATGTTTCAATACTTTGCAATTTTCCTCGGTCGAGAGCTTGTAGTTTATACATACAGACAAACACCTCGTCTTTGCAGGATCAATGCTATGCCCATTGTTTCTCTTATTTTGTTTGTGTATTGAACGTCGCCTTCATTTGTTATGCCTCTGTCCTCTTCATATTCACTCTCTACTGGCTTCCTTTCCTCTGTCTCCCCTTTACGTTTACCCTGGATCTTACTTTTCCAATCCCTCCTTGAGAAGATCAGACGATTCATGTTTGCACCTTCTCACTTCCGTGTGCAAAAGTTCACTTGACTGCTGTAACCTCACACTCACTTTTTATTGAATATTTCCATACTCAATCTCATGTTACTTCAGTGTGCACTGATGGTTCTAAATTCCCCAGTGGTGTCGGGTATTTAGCTGTTTTTGCCTAAAAGAATAATCCAAATCATTTACTAAATAGGCCAGAATATTTACAACCGAGTTATATGCAATTCTCACTGCTTTTATATACAAAGCAACATTACAAGCTTTCCAGAAAATTGATTCCATTCATCCCATATTCCTTCACATGCAGCTTTCGTTTTGTCACATTTCTAGTGAGCACAAAGAAGTCGTGTTCTTCTGGGTCGCTGAACATATCTCTGTTCGGGGCAATAAATAAGCAGACTCGGCTGCCTGATCAGCTATTCATGACCTCCCGATTTCTCACGAAGGTATTCCTTCCTCAGATTATTTTTTAGTGATCTCTCAACTACTCTGCAACCGCTGGCAACAACACTGATCCAAGTTAGACCACAACAATTGTTTTCTGTCAAACCACACTTAGCATTCCCAGCACTATTGTGGTTGGGAGACTACACACTCCCGCTTATGTAGTGACTACGTGATTCGCTCACGTCTAGGACTATGTTAGTACTGTCAGTCCACCTTATCTTAATAGATTGTCTTGTCTATCAGCAGGCAAGCAGGATTCACTTCCAACGTCTCTTCCACCTCAACATACACTCTGACCTCTTAGCTAAAAATCAAACTTTTCATGGGGATTTTCTTTGCCTTTAAAACACAAACTAGTGTATTACACCGACTTGCCCTCTCTGCTACCTCCAGTAAATCCTGCCATCGCACACCCCTCCCACCCTCACTACTGCCTCTAGCATATTCCTGCTTTCTCACATGCTTACCTGCAGCAGTGTATGACGCTGCAGTAATGCACAAATAACCCACATATAGGAGAATTAAACTTACGACGGAGCTGCGGTCCGACCTGAACTGTTGACTAGTTAATGGTTCAAGTCGGACTAAAGCCTCGTCATCAATTTCATTCTGGTATGTGCTGGGTCCTCCAACTCACTCTGACGACTGAGTTTAGTATAAGCATCTCACCTCCACAATGATTATATTACTACATCATATAAAGTAAGCAGAATATTTAATAAAAACACATTAAGTGATACATGAGATGATCGAACAATTGTGATATAACTTAAATTAATGTTCAAGTTAAACAGGGAAATCCTAGATCAAAAACGAACATCTGCTGGAAATAGTAAAATGAATCTATAAGAAAAAACTATCATTACTTATACTGAAACACACGAGAGCAAATGTGATACAGTTAGTTAGTTTAATATGTTTATTATGCACCCCATACCCATCCTGTGGGCGGTAGTCAAAAGATTACAGAGGTACATAATTGGTCCAGGGACTGGACTCCAAAGTTTTGATAGCTGAGCAAGTTACAGAGGTAATGAACTCACAATTTACAAAGGAAATGAACTCACAATTTACAAAGGTAATGAACTCACAATTTACAAAGGTAATGAACTCACAATTTACAAAGGTAATGAACTCACAATTTACAAAGGTAATGAACTCACAATTTACAAAGGTAATGAACTCCAGGTAAGTCTGGTCACAATCATGACAAGTTACAAAGGTAGCAAATGTGATACACAGCCATGAAATTTAAGAGACATTACAACTTGTGTCTCGGTGTTACTGACAACACAAAAACAAGAGAGTTTTTTATTTACACAATATTTATAAAAAATTTAAATAAATACGGAAGTGACAATAATCTGAATATATATATATCTTTAAATCTCTAAAGAGGTGCTGGTGTAGTGTGAGAGGTTCTGGTGTAGTGTGAGAGGTTCTGGTGTAGTGTGAGAGGTTCTGGTGTAGTGTGAGAGGTGCTGGTGTAGTGTGAGAGGTGCTGGTGTAGTCTGAGAGGTGCTGGTGTAGTGTGAGAGGTGCTGGTGTAGTGTGAGAGGTGCTGGTGTAGTGTGAGAGGTGCTGGTGTAGTGTGAGAGGTGCTGGTGTAGTGTGAGAGGTGCTGGTGTAGTGTGAGAGGTGCTGGTGTAGTCTGAGAGGTGCTGGTGTAGTGTGAGAGGTGCTGGTGTAGTGTGAGAGGTGCTGGTGTAGTCTGAGAGGTGCTGGTGTAGTGTGAGAGGTGCTGGTGTAGTGTGAGAGGTGCTGGTGTAGTGTGAGAGGTTCTGGTGTAGTGTGAGAGGTTCTGGTGTAGTGTGAGAGGTTCTGGTGTAGTGTGAGAGGTTCTGGTGTAGTGTGAGAGGTGCTGGTGTAGTGTGAGAGGTTCTGGTGTAGTGTGAGAGGTTCTGGTGTAGTGTGAGAGGTTCTGGTGTAGTGTGAGAGGTGCTGGTGCAGTGTGAGAGGTTCTGGTGTAGTCTGAGAGGTTCTGGTGAAGTCTGAGAGGTTCTGGTGTAGTGTGAGAGGTTCTGGTGTAGTGTGAGAGGTTCTGGTGTAGTCTGAGAGGTGCTGGTGTAGTGTGAGAGGTTCTGGTGTAGTGTGAGAGGTTCTGGTGTAGTGTGAGAGGTTCTGGTGTAGTATGAGAGGTTCTGGTGTAGTGTGAGAGGTTCTGGTGTAGTGTGAGAGGTTCTGGTGTAGTGTGAGAGGTTCTGGTGTAGTGTGAGAGGTTCTGGTGTAGTGTGAGAGGTTCTGGTGTAGTGTGAGAGGTTCTGATGTAGTGTGAGAGGTTCTGGTGTAGTGTGAGAGGTTCTGGTGTAGTGTGAGAGGTTCTGGTGTAGTCTGAGAGGTGCTGGTGTAGTCTGAGAGGTTCTGGTGTAGTGTGAGAGGTTCTGGTGTAGTGTGAGAGGTTCTGGTGTAGTGTGAGAGGTTCTGGTGTAGTCTGAGAGGTTCTGGTGTAGTGTGAGAGGTTCTGGTGTAGTGTGAGAGGTTCTGGTGTAGTGTGAGAGGTTCTGGTGTAGTGTGAGAGGTTCTGGTGTAGTGTGAGAGGTTCTGGTGTAGTGTGAGAGGTTCTGGTGTAGTGTGAGAGGTTCTGGTGTAGTATGAGAGGTTCTGGTGTAGTGTGAGAGGTTCTGGTGTAGTGTGAGAGGTTCTGGTGTAGTGTGAGAGGTTCTGGTGTAGTGTGAGAGGTTCTGGTGTAGTGTGAGAGGTTCTGGTGTAGTGTGAGAGGTTCTGGTGTAGTGTGAGAGGTTCTGGTGTAGTGTGAGAGGTTCTGGTGTAGTGTGAGAGGTTCTGGTGTAGTGTGAGAGGTTCTGGTGTAGTGTGAGAGGTTCTGGTGTAGTGTGAGAGGTTCTGGTGTAGTGTGAGAGGTTCTGGTGTAGTGTGAGAGGTTCTGGTGTAGTGTGAGAGGTTCTGGTGTAGTGTGAGAGGTTCTGGTGTAGTGTGAGAGGTTCTGGTGTAGTGTGAGAGGTTCTGGTGTAGTATGAGAGGTTCTGGTGTAGTGTGAGAGGTTCTGGTGTAGTGTGAGAGGTTCTGGTGTAGTCTGAGAGGTTCTCGTGTAGTGTGAGAGGTTCTGGTGTAGTCTGAGAGGTTCTGGTGTAGTCTGAGAGGTTCTGGTGTAGTCTGAGAGGTTCTCGTGTAGTGTGAGAGGTTCTGGTGTAGTGTGAGAGGTTCTGGTGTAGTGTGAGAGGTTCTGGTGTAGTGTGAGAGGTGCTGGTGTAGTGTGAGAGATTCTGGTGTAGTGTGAGAAGTTCTGGAGTAGTGTGAGAGGTGCTGGTGTAGTGTGAGAGGTTCTGGTGTAGTGTGAGAGGTGCTGGTGTAGTGTGAGAGGTTCTGGTGTAGTATGAGAGGTTCTCGTGTAGTGTGAGAGGTTCTGGTGTAGTGTGATAGGTTCTGGTGTAGTGTGAGAGGTTCTGGTGTAGTGTGAGAGGTTCTGGTGTAGTGTGAGAGGTTCTGGTGTAGTATGAGAGGTTCTGGTGTAGTCTGAGAGGTTCTGGTGTAGTATGAGAGGTTCTGGTGTAGTGTGAGAGAGGTTCTCGGTATGTAGAGGTTCTGGTGTAGTGTGAGAGGTTGTGGTGTAGTATGAGAGGTTCTGGTGTAGTGTGAGAGGTTCTGGTGTAGTATGAGAGGTTCTGGTGTAGTATGAGAGGTTCTGGTGTAGTATGAGAGGTTCTATGAGAGGTGTGTAGTGAGAGGTTCTGAAAGGTTCTGGTGTAGTATGAGAGGTTCTCGTGTAGTGTGAGAGGTTCTGGTGTAGTATGAGAGGTTCTCGTGTAGTGTGTAGAGAGGTTCTGGTGTAGTGTGAAAGGTTCTCGTGTAGGTTCTGGTGTAGTATGAGAGGTTCTGGTGTAGTGTGACTATGAGAGGTTCTCGTGTAGTGTGAGAGGTTCTGGTGTAGTGTGAGAGGTTCTGGTGTAGTATGAGAGGTTCTGGTGTAGTGTGAGAGGTTCTGGTGTAGTGTGAGAGGTTCTGGTGTAGTGTGAGAGGTTCTGGTGTAGTCTGAGAGGTTCTGGTAGTAGAGGTTCTGTGTAGAGAGGTTCTGGTGTAGTGAGAGGTTCTGGTGTAGTCTGAGAGGTTCTGTGTAGTAGAGGTTCTGGTGTAGTCTGAGAGGTTCTGGTGTAGTCTGAGAGGTTCTGGTGTAGTGTGAGAGGTGCTGGTGTAGTGTGAGAGGTTCTGGTGTAGTGCTGGTGTAGTGTGAGAGATTCTGAGAGGTTCTGGTAGTGTGAGAGGTGCTGAGTGTGAGAGTTCTGGTGTAGTGTGAGAGGTGCTGGTGTAGTGTGAGAGGTTCTGGTGTAGTGAGAGGTGAGAGAGTTCTGGTGTAGTGTGAGAGGTTCTGGTGTAGTGTGAGAGGTTGGTGTAGTGTGAGAGGTTCTGGTGTAGTCTGAGAGGTTCTGGTGTAGTGTGAGAGGTTCTGGTGTAGTGTGAGAGGTTCTGGTGTAGTGTGAGAGGTTCTGGTGTAGTCTGAGAGGTGAGAGGTTCTGGTGTAGTGTGAGAGGTTCTGGTGTAGTGTGAGAGGTTCTGGTGTAGTGTGAGAGGTTCTGGTGTAGTGTGAGAGGTTCTGGTGTAGTGTGAGAGGTTCTGGTGTAGTGTGAGAGGTTCTGGTGTAGTGTGAGAGGTTCTGGTGTAGTGTGAGAGGTTCTGGTGTAGTGTGAGAGGTTCTGGTGTAGTGTGAGAGGTTCTGGTGTAGTGTGAGAGGTTCTGGTGTAGTCTGAGAGGTTCTGGTGTAGTGTGAGAGGTTCTGGTGTAGTGTGAGAGGTTCTGGTGTAGTGTGAGAGGTTCTGGTGTAGTATGAGAGGTTCTGGTGTAGTATGAGAAGTTCTGAGAGAGGTTCTCGTGTAGGAGAGGTTCTGGTGTAGGTGTGTAGATGAGAGGTTCTGGTGTAGTGTGAGAGGTTCTGGTGTAGTATGAGAGGTTCTCGTGTAGTGCGAGAGGTTCTGGTGTAGTGTGAGAGGTTCTCGTGTAGTGTGAGAGGGTCTGGTGTAGTGTTCAGGTGTAGTAGGTTCTGGTGTAGAGAGGTTCTGGTGTAGTGTGAGAGGTTCTGGTGTAGTGTGAGAGGTTCTCGTGTAGTGTGAGAGGTTCTGGTGTAGTATGAGAGGTTCTCGTGTAGTGTGAGAGGTTCTGGTGTAGTATGAGAGGTTCTCGTGTAGTGTGAGAGGTTCTGGTGTAGTATGAGAGGTTCTCGTGTAGTGTGAAAGGTTCTGGTGTAGTATGAGAGGTTCTGGTGTAGTGTGAGAGGTTCTCGTGTAGTGTGAGAGGTTCTGGTGTAGTGTGAAAGGTTCTGGTGTACTATGAGAGGTTCTGGTGTAGTATGAGAGGTTCTCGTGTAGTATGAGAGGTTCTGGTGTAGTGTGAGAGGTTCTGGTGTACTATGAGAGGTTCTGGTGTAGTATGAGAGGTTCTCGTGTAGTATGAGAGGTTCTGGTGTAGTATGAGAGGTTCTGGTGTAGTATGAGAGGTTCTGGTGTAGTATGAGAGGTTCTCGTGTAGTGCGAGAGGTTCTGGTGTAGTGTGAAAGGTTCTGGTGTACTATGAGAGGTTCTGGTGTAGTGTGAAAGGTTCTGGTGAGAGGTTCTGGTGTAGTTTGAGAGGTTCTGGTGTAGTTTGAGAGGTTCTGGTGTAGTGTGAGAGGTTCTGGTGTAGTGTGAGAGGTTCTGGTGTAGTATGAGAGGTTCTGGTGTAGTATGAGAGGTTCTCGTGTAGTGCGAGAGGTTCTGGTGTAGTGTGAAAGGTTCTGGTGTACTATGAGAGGTTCTGGTGTAGTGTGAAAGGTTCTCGTGTAGTGTGAGAGGTTCTGGTGTAGTGTGAGAGGTTCTGGTGTAGTATGAGAGGTTCTCGTGTAGTGTGAGAGGTTCTGGTGTAGTGTGAGAGGTTCTGGTGTAGTGTGAGAGGTTCTGGTGTAGTATGAGAGGTTCTGGTGTAGTATGAGAGGTTCTGGTGTAGTGTGAGAGGTTCTGGTGTAGTGTGAGAGGTTCTGGTGTAGTATGAGAGGTTCTCGTGTAGTGTGAGAGGTTCTGGTGTAGTCTGAGAGGTTCTGGTGTAGTATGAGAGGTTCTCGTGTAGTGTGAGAGGTTCTGGTGTAGTGTGAAAGGTTCTCGTGTAGTCTGAGAGATTCTGGTGTAGTGTGAAAGGTTCTGGTGTAGTGTGAGAGGTTCTGGTGTAGTATGAGAGGTTCTGGTGTAGTATGAGAGGTTCTGGTGTACTATGAGAGGTTCTCGTGTAGAGTGAGAGGTTCTGGTGTGGTGTGAAAGGTTCTGGTGTACTATGAGAGGTTCTCGTGTAGTGTGAGAGGTTCTGGTGTAGTATGAGAGGTTCAGGTGTAGTATGAGAGGTTCTGGTGTACTATGAGAGGTTCTCGTGTAGTGTGAGAGGTTCTGGTGTAGTGTGAAAGGTTCTCGTGTAGTGTGAGAGGTTCTGGTGTAGTATGAGAGGTTCTGGTGTAGTATGAGAGGTTCTGGTGTAGTATGAGAGGTTCTCGTGTAGTGTGAGAGGTTCTAGTGTAGTGTGAGAGGTTCTGGTGTAGTATGAGAGGTTGTGGTGTAGTATGAGAGGTTTTGGTGTAGTATGAGAGGTTCTCGTGTAGTGTGAGAGGTTCTCGTGTAGTGTGAGAGGTTCTGGTGTGGTGTGAGAGGTTCTGGTGTAGTATGAGAGGTTCTCGTGTAGTGTGAGAGGTTCTGGTGTAGTGTGAGAGGTTCTGGTGTAGTATGAGAGGTTCTGGTGTAGTATGAGAGGTTCTGGTGTAGTATGAGAGGTTCTCGTGTAGTGTGAGAGGTTCTGGTGTAGTGTGAGAGGTTTTGGTGTAGTATGAGAGGTTCTGGTGTAGTGTGAGAGGTTCTGGTGTAGTGTGAGAGGTTCTGGTGTAGTGTGAGAGGTTCTGGTGTAGTGTGAGAGGTTCTGGTGTAGTGTGAGAGGTTCTTGTGTAGTGTGAGAGGTTCTGGTGTAGTGTGAGAGGTTCTGGTGTAGTGTGAGAGGTTCTGGTGTAGTGTGAGAGGTTCTGGTGTAGTATGAGAGGTTCTGGTGTAGTATGAGAGGTTCTGGTGTAGTATGAGAGGTTCTCGTGTAGTGTGAGAGGTTCTGGTGTAGTGTGAGAGGTTCTGGTGTAGTATGAGAGATTCTGATGTACTATGAGAGGTTCTGGTGTAGTGTGAGAGGTTCTCGTGTAGTGTGAGAGGTTCAGGTGTAGTGTGAGAGGTTCTGGTGTAGTGTGAGAGGTTCTGGTGTAGTGTGAGATGTTCTGGTGTAGTGTGAGAGGTTCTAGTGTAGTGTGAGAGGTCCTGGTGTAGTGTAAGAGATCCTAGTGTAGTGTGAGAGGTTCTGGTGTAGTGTGAGAGGTTCTGGTGTAGTGTGAGAGGTTCTGGTGTAGTGCGAAAGGTTCTGGTGTAGCATGAGAGGTTCTGGTGTAGTGTGAGAGGTTCTGGTGTAGTGTGAGAGGTTCTGGTGTAGTGTGAGAGGTCCTGGTGTAGTGTAAGAGATCCTAGCGTAGTGTGAGAGGTTCTGGTGTAGTGTGAGAGGTTCTGGTGTAGTATGAGAGGTTCTGGTGTAGTATGAGAGGTTCTGGTGTAGTATGAGAGGTTCTGGTGTAGTGTGAGAGGTTCTGGTGTAGTGTGAGAGGTTTTGGTGTAGTATGAGAGGTTCTGGTGTAGTATGAGAGGCTTTGGTGCAGTGTGAGAGGTTCTGGTGTAGTGTGAGAGGTTCTGGTGCAGTGTGAGAGGTTCTGGTGTAGTGTGAGAGGTTCTGGTGTAGTGTGAGAGGTTCTGTTGTAGTGTGAAAGGTTCTGATGTAGTATGAGAGGTTCTGGTGTAGTGTGAGAGGTTCTGGTGTAGTGTGAGAGGTTCTGGTGTAGTGTGAGAGGTTCTGGTGTAGTGTGAGAAGTTCTGGTGTAGTATGAGAGGTTCTGGTGTAGTATGAGAGGTTCTCGTGTACTGTGAGAGGTTCTGGTGTAGTGTGAGAGGTTCTGGTGTAGTATGAGAGGTTCTGGTGTAGTGTGAGAGGTTCTGGTGTAGTATGAGAGGTTCTGGTGTAGTATGAGAGGTTCTCGTGTACTGTGAGAGGTTCTGGTGTAGTATGAGAGGTTCTGGTGTAGTATGAGAGGTTCTGCTGTAGTATGAGAGGTACTCGTGTAGTGTGAGAGGTTCTGGTGTAGTGTGAGAGGTTCTGGTGTAGTATGAGAAGTTCAGGTGTAGTATGAGAGGTTCTCGTGTAGTATGAGAGGTTCTCGTGTAGTGTCAGAGGTTCTGGTGTAGTGTGAGAAGTTTCGATGTAGTATGAGAGGTTCTCGTGTAGTGTGAGAGGTTCTGGTGTAGTGTGAGAGGTTCTGGTGTAGTGTGAGAGGTTCTGGTGTAGTGTGAGAGGTTCTTGTGTAGTGTGAGAGGTTCTGGTGTAGTGTGAGAGGTTCTGGTGTAGTGTGAGAGGTTCTGGTGTAGTGTGAGAGGTCCTGGTGTAGTGTGAGAGGTCCTGGTGTAGTGTGAGAGGTTCTGGTGTAGTGTGAGAGGTTCTTGTGTAGTGTGAGAGGTTCTGGTGTAGTGTGAGAGGTTCTGATGTAGTGTGAGAGGTTCTGGTGTAGTGTGAGAGGTCCTGGTGTAGTGTGAGAGGTCCTGGTGTAGTGTGAGAGGTCCTGGTGTAGTGTGAGAGGTCCTGGTGTAGTGTGAGAGGTCCTGGTGTAGTGTGAGAGGTCCTGGTGTAGTGTAAGAGGTTTTGGTGTAGTGTAAGAGGTCCTGGTGTAGTGTAAGAGGTTTTGGTGTAGTGTGAGAGGTCCTGGTGTAGTGTAAGAGGTTTTGGTGTAGTGTGAGAGGTCCTGGTGTAGTGTAAGCGGTCCTGGTGTAGTGTAAGAGGTTTTGGTGTAGTGTAAGAGGTTTTGGTGTAGTGTAAGAGGTCCTGGTGTAGTGTAAGAGGTTTTGGTGTAGTGTAAGCGGTCCTGGTGTAGTGTAAGAGGTCCTAGTGTAGTGTGAGAGGTCCTGGTGTAGTGTGAGAGGTCCTGGTGTAGTGTGAGAGGTCCTGGTGTAGTGTGAGAGGTCCTGGTGTAGTGTGAGAGGTCCTGGTGTAGTGTAAGAGATCCCTGTGTAGTGTGAGAGGTTCTGGTGTAGTGTGAGAGGTTCTGGTGTAGTGTGAGAGGTTCTGGTGTAGTGTGAAAGGTTCTGGTGTAGTATGAGAGGTTCTGGTGTAGTGTGAGAGGTTCTGGAGTAGTGTGAGAGCTTCTGGTGTAGTGTGAGAGGTCCTGGTGTAGTGTAAGAGATCCTAGCGTAGTGTGAGAGGTTCTGGTGTAGTGTGAGAGGTTCTGGCGTAGTATGAGAGGTTCTGGTGTAGTATGAGAGGTTCTGCTGTAGTATGAGAGGTTCTGGTGTAGTGTGAGAGGTTCTGGTGTAGTGTGAGAGGTTCTGGTGTAGTGTGAGAGGTTTTGGTGTAGTATGAGAGGTTCTGGTGTAGTATGAGAGGCTCTGGTGCAGTGTGAGAGGTTCTGGTGTAGTGTGAGAGGTTCTGGTGTAGTGTGAGAGGTTCTGGTGTAGTGTGAGAGGTTCTGGTGTAGTGTGACAGGTTCTGGTGTAGTGTGAGAGGTTCTGGTGTAGTGTGAAAGGTTCTGATGTAGTATGAGAGGTTCTGGTGTAGTGTGAGAGGTTCTGGTGTAGTGTGAGAGGTTCTGGTGTAGTGTGAGAGGTTCTGGTGTAGTGTGAGAGGTTCTGGTGTAGTATGAGAGGTTCTGGTGTAGTATGAGAGGTTCTCGTGTACTGTGAGAGGTTCTGGTGTAGTGTGAGAGGTTCTGGTGTAGTATGAGAGGTTCTGGTGTAGTATGAGAGGTTCTGGTGTAGTATGAGAGGTTCTGGTGTAGTGTGAGAGGTTCTGGTGTAATGTAAGAGGTTTTGGTGTAGTGTAAGAGGTTCTGGTGTAGTGTGAGAGGTTCTGGTGTAATGTAAGAGGTTTTGGTGTAGTGTAAGAGGTTCTGGTGTAGTATGAGAGGTTCTGGTGTAATGTAAGAGGTTTTGGTGTAGTGTAAGAGGTTCTGGTGTAGTGTGAGAGGTTCTGGTGTAATGTAAGAGGTTTTGTTGTAGTGTAAGAGGTTCTGGTGTAGTGTGAGAGGTTCTGGTGTAATGTAAGAGGTTTTGGTGTAGTGTAAGAGGTTCTGGTGTAGTATGAGAGGTTCTGGTGTAGTGTGAGAGGTTCTGGTGTAATGTAAGAGGTCCTGGTGTAGTGTGAGAGGTTTAGGTGTTGTATAAGAGGTCCTGGTGTAGTGTAAGAGGTCATCGTGTAGTGTAAGAGGTTTTGGTGTAGTGTAAGAGGTTCTGGTGTAGTATGAGAGGTTCTGGTGTAGTGTAAGAGGTTTTGGTGTAGTGTAAGTGGTCCTGGTGTACTGTGAGAGGTTTTGGTGTAGTGTAAGAGGTCCTGGTGTAGTGTGAGAGGTTTAGGTGTTGTATAAGAGGTCCTGGTGTAGTGTAAGAGGTCCTGGTGTAGTGTGAGAGGTTTTGGTGTAGTGTAAGAGGTCCTGGTGTAGTGTGAGAGGTTTAGGTATTGTATAAGAGGTCATCGTGTAGTGTAAGAGGTCCTGGTGTAGTGTAAGAGGTCCTGGTGTAGTGTGAGAGGTTTTGGTGTAGTGTAAGAGGTCCTGGTGTAGTGTGAGAGGTTTTGGTGTAGTGTAAGAGGTCCTGGTGTAGTGTAAGAGGTCTTGGTGTAATGTAAGAGGTTTTAGTGTAGTGTGAGAGGTCCTAGTGTTATGTGAAATGTTCCGGTGTAGTGTGAGAGGTCCTGGTGTAAAATAAGAAGTTCTGGTGTAGTGTGAGAGGTTCTGGTGTAGTGTGAGATGTTCTGGTGTAGTGTGAGAAGTTTTGGTGTAGTGTGAGAAGTTCTGGTGTAGTGTGAGAAGTTCTGGTTTAGTGTGAGAAGTTCTGGTGTAGTGTGAGAAGTTTTGGTGTAGTGTGAGAAGTTCTGGTGTAGTGTGAGAAGTTCTGGTTTAGTGTGAGAGACACACGTAAGTCTTACCGATGGTGTTGGCGACCTTCCTGACAGTCTGGGTGGAGAGGATGGCCTTCTTACGTAGTGTGTCCCCCGTCAGGCTCACCACTAAGCTGAAGATCCACATACCCAGGTATGGCAGACCGCTCAATACAGCGTTCTACAACCAAAACAGTCATATGGATTTCTTATTGTTATTTATTCCAGAGGCTTGATAACCAAGGGTAACACAATAAAGCTAAGCACTGACTTATTTTCAATGGTGATTTTAGGCCCTCTTCCCTAGGATGCGATCGGTAACAGTTAAGTTTCGATTGGTTATCTATTTAATAACAGGTCTGCAGGAGCACGTGTAAGGAAACTTGCACATAAGAGTACACTTTCCATCACTAAGAAGTCATAGCCAAGCACTTTAGGGTCTTCTTTAGTACTTACATTAATAAAGTCGCATTTTAATTAAATAATCTTAAGATATTGAAAAAAGTATAAGGTAACCTCAAGAGTGTCCTCCTTCATGTGTTCTGATAAGTAATACAATAATCATTTAATAAACTGCTTGGGTGATGGATACCTATCAAATCTCTGCGTTAAAAGAAGTAGAGAAAAGAGTTCATATAACAGTAGTCAGTCGTTGGTATCATCACTATAAGAATATAGGGTCACCAGAAGTGTGATTTTTAGTATTTAATGGTTATAATTATAACTACGTTTTTTTAAGGGGTGGAAGGCCTCGGTCATATGACCAAAAGCTCCAGCTGCGGGTCATCATATGACTAAGACCCGCGTCAGGGAACACTTATCCTGTTTCGTGACAAACCTAACCTAACCTAACCAGCGTTGTGTGTGTGTGTGTGTACTCACCTAATTGTGGTTGCCGGGGTCGATACTCAGTTCCTGGCCCCGCCTCTTCACTGATCGCTACTTAGTCCTCTTTCTCTCTGCTTCCTGAGCTTTGTCATACCTCGTCTTAAAGCTATGTATAGTTCCTGCCTCCACTACATCACTTGCTAAGCTATTCCACTTCCTGACGACTCTATGACTGAAGAAATACTTTCTAACATCCCTCTGACTCGTCTGAGTCTTCATCTTCTATTTGTGACCCCTTGTTTCTGTGTCCCCTCTCTGGAACAACCTGTCTCTATCCACCTTATCTATTCCACGCAGTATTTTATATGTCATTATCATGTCTCCCCTGACCCTCCTGTCCTCCAGTGTCGTCAGTCCGATTTCCCTCAACCTTTCTTCGTAGGACATACCCTTGAGCTCCGGAACTAGCCTTGTTGCAAACCTTTGCACTTTCTCTAATTTCTTGACGTGCTTGACCAGGTGTTGGTTCCAAACTGGTGCTGCGTACTCCAGTATGGGCCTGATGTACACAGTGTACAGTGTCTTGAACGATTCCTTACTAAGGTATCGGAACGCTATGCTCAGGTTTGCCAGGCGCCCATATGCTGCAGCGGTTATCTGGTTGATGTGTGCCTCCGAAGACATGCTCGATGTTAGCTTCACCCCAAGATCTTTCTCCTTGAGTGAGGTTTGCAGTCTTTGGCCACCTAGCCTATACTCTGTCTGCGGTCTTCTTTGCCCTTCCCCTATCTTTATGACTTTGCATTTGGTAGGGTTGAATTCAAGAAGCCAGTTGCTGGACCACGTGTCCAGTCTGTCCAGGTCTCTTTGAAGTCCTGCCTGGCCCTCATCTGATTTAATTCTCCTCATTAACTTCACATCATCTGCGAAGAGGGACACCTCTGAGTCTATCCCCTCCATCATGTCATTCACATATACCAAAAATAGCACTGGTCCTAGGACCGACCCCTGTGGGACCCCGCTCGTCACAGGTGCCCACTGTGATACATCATTACGTACCATGACTCGTTGTTGCCTCCCTGTCAGGTATTCTCTGATCCATTGCAGTGCCCTTCCTGTTATACGCGCCTGATCCTCTAGCTTCTGCACTAATCTCTTGTGAGGAACTGTGTCGAAGGCCTTCTTGCAGTCCAAGAAAATGCAATCAACCCACCCCTCTCTCCCGTGTCTTACTTCTGCAACTTTGTCATTAAAAGCTCCAGAAGGTTTGTGACTCAGGATTTGCCTTACATAAATCCGTGCTGGTTGTGGTTTATAATCTTGTTCCGTTCCAGGTGCTCAACCACTCTCCTGATAATCTTCTCCATGACTTTGCATACTATACAGGTCAGTGACACTGGTCTGTAATTTAGTGCCTCTTTTCTGTCTCCTTTTTTAAAAATGAGAACTACATTTGCGGTCTTCCATACCTCAGGTAGTTGCCCAGTTTCAAGGGATGTGTTGAAGATTGTGGTAAGTGGCACACACAGTATATCTGCTGTGTGTGTGTGTGTGTGTGTGTGTGTGTGTGTGTGTGTGTGTGTGCTCACCTAATTGTGGTTGTAGGGGTCGAGACTCAGCTCCTGGTGTGTGTGTGTGTGTGTGTATGTGTATGTGTGTGTGTACCCACCTAATTGTACTCACCTAGTTGTGATTGCAGGGGTCGAGACTCAGCTCCTGGCCCCGCCTCTTCACTGATCGCTACTAGGTCCTCTCCCCCTCTGCTTCCTGAGCTTTGTCATACCTCTTCTTAAAACTATGTATGGTTCCTGCCTCCACTACTTCACTTGCTAGGCTATTCCACTTCCTGACGACTCTATGAATGAAGAAATACTTCCTAACGTCCCTGTGACTCGTCTGAGTCTTCAGCTTCCAGTTGTGACCCCTTGTTTTTGTGTCCCCTCTCTGGAACATCCTATCTCTGTCCACCTTGTCTATTCCCCGCAGTATCTTGTATGTCGTTATCATGTCTCCCCTGACCCTTCTGTCCTCCAGTGTCGTCAGTCCGATTTCCCTCAACCTTTCCTCGTACGACATTCCCCTGAGCTCTGGGACTAGCCTTGTTGCAAACCTTTGTACTTTCTCTAACTTCTTGACGTGCTTGACCAGGTGTGGGTTCCAGACTGGTGCTGCATACTCCAGTATGGGCCTGACATACACAGTGTACAGTGTCTTGAACGATTCCTTATTAAGGTGTGTGTGTATGTGTGTGTGTGTGTGTGTGTGTGTGTGTGTGTGTGTGTGAAAGAGAGAGAGAGATAGGCTCTGCGATATAATCCAACTCACTCTACGGGTTGGTTTTTATTATAGTAACTAGATATACATTGGTAGCTGCGCCATCCTTGGAAGATATCCGTGTATTGCATAACCACAGCTTCCTTGTACTACCTCGGCACTTTCATTTTCAAGTTATCAACGTTGAAGGTCGAAGCCAACTGGACGAGGCTCAGAAATTATCGCATGGAAATCAATATTTCAATTTATTAGTTTCTTAAAATAAACTGGGACTAACACAGGACAAGATCAATCTAAACTTTTCTCTCAGTAAGATTTATCAGCATATAAGAGTTAAATAAGTATGAATGTAAGTAATTAAGTTATATTTAAGCTTAAATTACATAACGTTTCAATTTTTTTAATGGTACCAAGGGTAAACATGTCATGTGCGCATAATAGTACATTATTTAATCAGAGACAGTGCTAGGATAGTATGTGGCATATAAAGACACTGGAATGGGTGGCATTCAGTAAAGGGAGGATAAGCCCAGTGCCTTGAATCAAGAGCCCTTCACTAATATCACGGCAAAATTTTGCTATAATGAAAAATGATACTATATTTTCATGAGTCTGAGAGGCTGCAAATTTGAAGTTTTACTCAAATTTAAAAAAAAAATGAATACTCGTGTGGAAAATACTGTATATATATATTCCAGAAATTCAGTATTTATATGTAAATAGATAGCCATACTCTATTTAATAATATTTATGCCATAGAAAACGGAAAGCCTGCGTCTGCGCAGACAAGACACTCGCCATCTTGGTTTTGAATTGAACAGTGAATGGGAAGAATTTTTCGTGCTCTAGAGGTTAAAATTGGGCTGACACCTCTCAAATAGGAAACGAATTTGTTGGATGTGCATTCCTGCATAATTTGAGTATCAGGCGACAGGACAACACAGCTCCAGGAACCTCAGATAAGTCTGTTTATGTTTAATTCTGGCCAGTAATTTCATAAATTTAGACAGTGAGGTTTTCTGGGTATAATACACATTAATATCCAGTCAAATTGGTGAGTGATATTAAGATATATTTTCCTTCTGTTATGTAATTGTGTATATATATATAACAATTTATTATTTTTAATTTACAGTCCACAAATTTATATATTTACCAGTATTCCTGGTGTATGTATATTTCATTTAATTAATAGGTCCAGAGCAACTTGTGGTTATGACAGTGGTAGGTATCGAAGGGGGACATTTTTTGCGACCTAAGTGTCCCAAATTCCTACTTATCTATTAACATTGATAAATAATAATTATCTTTGTTATTTACTGTTATGTACATAATGAGTTACATACAGATAAATGCAATTTTCCACACCCGGAATTAGTTCAGTTACTAGAGAATGCCACTTCTGATCGACTTCAAACTGTCACCACTGGGGGGGGGGACTTTATTAAAAGAACGTTGAGAATTCACTCTGGGCTGTGTAAATTTCAAATTGGCGCTGTTATTAAATAGATCCCCATATAGCTACAGAACGCCTCGTCTGATCGGCTTCAAACACTAAACGCTGGTGTATCTTAATTGAAAATATTTTTGTATTAATTTTGGGTTGTGTGGATGCCAATTTGCCAGATTTTAAGGCAATTATATCGAACTATCTTTTCTTAAACTAAATAATTCCAACATTTTTTTTTCTATCAGGATTGTAGAATTAAAAATAATATATAAATGAGGCAAGAAAACTGAAAAAATAAAATTCGCGTTTATGTGACATTTTTAAGTTTAATTAGAAAAGACTAATTTTTTTGCAACAGTCTCATCAAAAATTTTCTTTTATTTAAGCTGTGTTGCCACTCGCCAAGAGGTTTATCAAGCCTAAATGGACATATTAGGAGAGAACAGTAAGAATATATTCAGCGGGAAAGCAATGTGAAACAGGTGGTGACCGGTGAGATTATTGGGTAAAAGGTAGTTTAAAACAGCATAAAATAATCATCTTTTAACATTATCTCTCAGTCCACAGCAAGATTCGAACCTGTACACACTGCATCAAAGTACACAGTACTTAAGCCACTCAGTACTGCGCACTTTGGTGCAGTGTGTGCAGGTTCGAAATCTGATGTGGAATGAGAGATAATGTTTGCTAAATAATTTCGCTTGTTTGCGAATTGTTAAACATAATCATATATATTAAATGATGAGGGTGTTGTGGGATCAGAATATGATTCCTCTAATACCTATGATATGTTGAAGTTACCATTGTTTGAGAAAACTGTGTCCGTGATTGATAAGAGAAAAACTTGACACCTTTTATGATTGCTTCATGAGAGATATAATGAGATGATTATGAGATACAATGAGAAATGAAAAACGTTCATAATGCAGGTATTAGCAGTTGCTAGTATAATGTTGTGAAGACAATGGTAACGTTCTCAGCTATGTTGTTGTCAGGGAAGAAGATGCATGATTTAGGATTGGTTTCTCTTCCGCATGTTTTGACTATACTCTCGCATTATCTGGGGGAAATATGGACACTATAGTTCCGTGAACTTCTGGCGAATGAAGGCACTTTCCACTCCCAGATATTCCTGACTGGATATTCTGTGTGTCTGAAGTCATAAACTTATGAATACCCCTCGTTCCAGCAATTTGTAAGAAAGAAGCCCATGACTCTTGCCTTCAAGACTTGCCTTTTAACTGGCTGTCAAGATGCCGAAAAATGCTTAAAAAAAAAAGGTCCTGAAGATAAAGACATACAAACTATGCTATTTGCTCACTGTAGTCAAAGCATAATAGTTTTACCATCTTATGAGCAAGAGATTGTAATAACTCACTACAATGGATACATTACAAATCTTTTCATGGAACATTGCTTCCATCAGGAAGCGGTTGCCTGACTTACATCATATTAGTGCAACCAAGAATATTGATGTCATCTGTTTGCAGGAATATAGATTGAAAGATGGAGCACCTCCACCAAACTTGCCTGGATATGCAGCTTATAACCTAAGGTCAACCAACTGTTGTGTGATGTATGTCAGAAAGAACTTGCCACATTCACTCCTTTCCTTGCAGAGTCGAGTTAACATGCAGTATCATGGTGTCAATGTATATGCAGGCGATTTTTCCATAAACATTTTTAATTTCTATGCCCCAGCGAACCAGCTTCGACCTGATGCTTTACCAGATCGCATCAATAGTGAACCTACCATCATTCTTGGAGATTTTAATGCCAGACATAAGAATATTGGTGGGTCTATAACAAACACCAATGGAACTAAACTAGTGAAATTGCTAAATGAGCATGATAATGTTCGAATTGTGGGCACTACTGAGCCTACTCACATATATGGTGGCATACTAGATCTGTGTCTTGGATTTAATACATCTTATACGATGCATGACTCTGTCATAGTTGATGATCTTCTATCTGATCACTTCCCAAGACTAACAACTGTCAATCTTGATCACATCTCCAGCAATCAAGGTGCTAAATACAGAAGGAGGAAACTTATTCTCAAACCAGAACACAGAGACAACTTTATTAACCAATTGGATCAATGGTATAAGAATTACGAGCCCATTGGCACACAAAAATTTAATGATGATTTAATTACCACTATTGAGAGTGTTCTCACAGATCAAGTGGGCAGGAATAGGAAACAAAGACCCTCCACTATAAATAACAATAAAAACCAATGTAAATACTATAATGATCCAGAGCTACGCAATCTAACACATGCAGCTAGGAGGATTGGTAAAGCATACCGTGAATGTAGAACCCCAGACCTGCTCAGAACGTTCCGAGCTGCACTAACAAATGCAAGGAATAGCAAGGAAGAACTTAGGCAACAGGAATGGGAACAGTTTGTTAGTGGATTAAATAAGTCCACCCCTTTAAGTTTGGCTTGGAAAGGTATAAATAAAATAACCAGGAAAAAGACTGGCAATGTTGCTCATCCCTTTCCTCTTGAAAAAGCAAATGACCTCATAAATGACTGGTCCAAAACATCCAGGCATGAAAACCTTCCATCTCATATTAGAAAAAATTTAGAGTACTGAAGAAATGTTGAAACTGATTAATTTTATGAGCCAAAATATTGATGAGAGTGAATGCCTCTTTACCGAGTATGAATTAGATAATGCATTAACTAAAGGTCGATTAACTGCTCCTGGAGAGGATGGTTTAACCTATGATATTCTCAGAACTCTAAGGCACGTGCCTGATAACCCTTTGTTGGCACTGTATAATCTCAGTTACATTGAGGGCGTTCTTCCTACTTCCTGGACCAATAGTCTCATTGTGCCTATCCCTAAGCCCCAACAGCCTGATACATTTAAGCCGATCTCCTTAACTAGTTGTCTTTGTAAAACTTTGGAAAGAATGATACTTAACAGACTGTACTACAGAATCAGACATCAACTTTCCCCCTACCTCTATGGGTTCATGAAAGGTAAAAGTGTGCAGAACTGTATTTCCACCTTTCTCACTGTACACACCTCTACTAGTTTTACCACTTTTCTTGATCTAAAATCTGCATTTGATATTGCGAACAGAACCGTTATACTACATGAACTAGCCAAAATGAATATTGGTGGTAGCTTACTCTGCTGGATAATAGGATACCTGTCAAATAGAGTATCCTCTGTCCTTTACCAAGGCTTCAGAAGTGATTCTAAAGAAATGTCTTTAGGTACACCGCAGGGAGGAGTTCTTAGTCCCATGCTATTTAATATTCTGATTAATGCTCTCCTAAATGCTCTACCTGCCTCACCTAAACATATAGCTATAAGCTATGCTGATGATATCATGATCCATACAACAGGGCATAAGAAGATGAATACCATTCTTAATGAAGTTCAAGCAATTTGTAATCGACTAGGCCTCATAATATCTTCCTCTAAAACAAAGATATTAACAAGCAAACGACATCCCCCACCCATCTATTTGCAGGGTGAAATCATTAGCTACGTTAAAACTTACAGATATCTTGGTGTAGATGTACCCTTTAACAAATCCACTATACCACAACTAAACAAGAAATGCAAAGCTAGGCTAAATGCTCTCAAAGCTGTTGCTGACTACAACCCCAACTATGGTGCTAATGTGAGAATCGTGAGAATGATGTACATAGCCTATGTTAGGTCCTTAATTGATTATGCTGCTCCCATGTTGACATTAGCTAGAGAAAGTTCTCTCCGACCCTTGGAGTTAATGCAAAATGATGCTCTCAGGATTATTCTTGGCTGTCCCAGATCTACAAAAGTTCTTAACATGAGGAAGGAGCTTGGTATTTCTAGTATCAGTGATAGGATTATTGAGATTAACACTGTACTCGGTATTAGAATGTTGAGAAACGAACCAGACACTGTCACAATGAATCTTACCAAGTGTCTAGAGGTAAATACACACAGATCTAAATGGATTGTAAAAACGTGCAATTACATCAAGTTTTATAACCTGCATGAACTGTATCACTGTAGGCAACAAGAGCATTTCACCCCTCCGTGGAAGATATGTTCATTTAATATCACATACCTGCAAGTCCCTCCCAAGAAGCTCATTGCTAGTAATCCCTTCCTTAAATCTCTTGTTAGAGCAACTGCTCAAGAAGAAATTTCTCACCTAGCTGGTAGTAATAAGTTATCACAAGTTATATACACTGATGGATCTAAACGGGAGTCTTCTGGCAGGGCTGCATCTGCTCTTGTTGCCACCTCCCTAGTTAAGAACGATAATAAATTTGTTGAGTTAGGCATAAGAATTAACAACTGGGCGTCTACACTGTAAACTGAATTGTTTGCAATCCTAATGGCGCTAAAGCTAACCTATGACACTGAGCTTGACTCTATCATCATTACTGATTCTATGTCATCATTGAAGGCTCTTGACTCATATAATGACTCCAACAACATGCTCATTGGAGAAGCCAGGTATAGATACTCAAAAAATAGGGACAAAAGAATTAATGCACAATTGTTGATATGTTAGCCAAGAAGAGTACCCAGAAGGAGAATGTAGAATATAACTGTGGTATAACTGTGTCTAGCATTAGGAATAATATTAGGAGAGAAGTAAATAATGAAAATGATAGTTATAGGAATGCAGTTAGAAGCCTGAGTAGATCTATAACCCACTATGATAACACGAACGTAGATAAGTATGTTTATGGAGCAACTTGCAATGTGAACAGACTGACTGATGTTGTAGTGGCCAGGCTTAGGCTTGGTTACAAGTATTTCTGGCAGTTTGGGAGACACACAGATGATGATCAAACTAAATGTAAATTATGTGATCAGGTATATGGTCACTCTCTTGAACACTATGTGCTTAATTGTCCACTTATTGAGGAATACAGAGACAGACAGTATAATAACCTATGTGACATGTCAAGATATCTTATTAGTGAAAATAAGATACCAGATATACTAAGCAAATTTCTTAAATTTGTTTGTAACAGATAAGTGAACTATAGATATGTAGATATAAATCCATATGTATTCCTGTTAACCCTTTGGGTCCTAGTTCCTAGGCCTTTTGTGTATCCATATACTCTCGCGCTACCGTCCACAGGATGGATATGGGGTGCACAATAAACTAGCCACTACGGTGGCAAAATCTAAAAAATCTGGTCATTGTGTTTTTGCTAGGAACTGAAATAATGTACAGGAGATCAGTTTCCTTAGTGAACTCCCGAAGATTTAATATATGTCGTTAAATTTGTTCATTCATAAGCTGAAGTGGTCAATTTAGACAAACTACTCTAAAAATAACCTTTCCCGTAATTTTCTCATATTTTTTATTGAAATAGTTTTTCTTTTAAAATAAAGTAAAAATTTACGTTCTGTTCCCAAACTATACATATTTTAAACCAGTTTAAATTTATTGAATATTTTATAAACCAGGAGATATCTTAATATGCAGCATAACTACGGTGAAAAGGTGTCGTGATCTCAGTTTATCTGAAAGATCATGAAAGTGCTTGTAATATACTACTATTGTTCACTGTGGTTATACTGCGTGCATGTATGTGTGTGTGTGGAGGTAGGGGAAGGGTAAGAATGTAGAGGGTGAAGCTCACAGACTTAATGTCCTGGTGTAGCATGTTCTTGATGTAGAGCGGCAGGTCAGTGAGTAGAGTGTAGAAACCCCAGTTGTTACCAAGACCAGCCACAAGGATCGCCCAGAACGGTAGTGACGTCAGGGCTGACCTCCACGGCACTGGTGAAGTCTGCAAGGTAATACAGTGTTATAAGTTAGCTGGGTGACGATAATATACCCACCCTGAGGGTGGTAGTCACCTTATGTCTTTCCTGTGGACGAGGTTAATTACAGCCTCATTGACATACCTGCAATCGATATAGTACAAGAGATAAAGGTCAAAATAGTATACTATATCATAAAAACACCAAAATTGGTGTGACTGAGAAGCCAGGCATTCTAAACTATTTTGTATATGGAGTCACCTAAAAATTGACCTGTGACGTCACTGACGGCCATCTGTTGTCAGTCATTACCAAAAATTCTTTGACTTGCCAAATCTTTATTAAATATCGAAATATATTTACAAATCTGGTGTCTATTCTTATGTTTTGAAGGTCAAATTATCTAATAACAATAAAACCAGCTACCCATGGGGTTTCCTTTAGGTGATAATAGAGTAATTATTGTTTAAAATAAAGCTTAATTATGCTATTCGTTCACAATTAATGTACATATTTATACAATGAATACTGCTAATAAAATTTCTTAATGATTACCTATGTATGTTTATTAATTTCTTCTTGCTTCTTATTCCAGGTGTGCAAGCTTTCAGTATAATAATGGTGGTGCTGGACATAATAAGTTTTTGGTTTAGTAGTGGTGGTGGGGGACATATTAAACTTTTATTATGAATAACAAATCTAAACTGAAAAATCTTAAATGTAACAATTGTGAACAAAACCTAGTGACAGATTGGTGTTATATATGAGGAAGAATGTCAAGAGGCCAGAACTCGCCCAGACAAAGAGTCAGGCTATCACAATCTGGCAAGAGGCTGATGAAATTCCATGAATTGAATGATTTACCATTGCTCATTAATACTGATAAATTGGATGAGGAACATCGTATACAAAACACATTATCAGAACAAAAGGCAAAATTTCGCAAGTCATGTGTCATCAAATTCAACAGTACTGAGCTTAATTAAAATGGCGGAAAATAGGAAAACTGTCCTCTAGTTGCCTGGTGAGCCTTCAACTTACAAGAAGTTTACAAGGCAGAGTGTTCAGTCTGTACACAATGATGCCTCGACATCAAAGAACATGTTTCTTTTGTGAGACAAATTCAGCAACCCCTTTACAGATTGTTTGAATAAATGGTTTAGAAAACCGACAAGATGATAAATAAGACACTTGTGCAACATTTGGGTATCTTTATTCTGGAAACGTTTCGCCAGTCAGTGGCTTCTTCAGTCCAGTGCAGAGAACGGTGGAACGTGAGTACTTTGAGGCAGTCAGTCTCTCAGCCTGGAGTCGATGTATTTAGTCCAATCTTGATAAAAGTGCAGTTTATTTGTGGAGATTGGGATTATATAATGGTAACAGATAAGGTAGAGCAGAGACAGATGGAGTTACCAGTAGAAGTAGGTTGTGCCTATAGATTAGGCAAATTCTGAAAAATTTCCTGAATCAAGATATCAAAATGTTGCCGAGATTGAGCAATTTGTTGCTCGATCTCGGCAATTTCTGTCAGAAGATATGTTTTTAATAATTGATTCATAAGTGCATAATAGGTACAAATAATTACAATGCTGTGGTGTGAGATTAAAGGTAAATTTCAGAGGTGCTTTGCCTATGACTGGCGTGGGTAGCACCAGTCTGGAAGGTGCAATTGTGGAGAAAAATATCCAGTAAAGAGGGGGCATCTCTCAGCCCTCTCAGTCCCCTCAGCCCTCTGAGGGACATAGCTAGTGGACTCTTTCTTGCACAACAACTTTATTAGAACCACATATGTACCAGGCATCTCCACACACGGTTCTCTCCTTGCTAGAATTTCTGAGCCATTACACATATGAGTTAAACGAGAGTACTCTTTTCTCCATAGTAGGAAAAGTAAGAGAAAATCTGTGCCCCACTTGATCTGCAAGTTGGGAACATTATGACTTCTAGTTTAGTTGAATAACAAGAAACCTACTTTCTTGTATTAAATACTGTTACAATATGTAGCAACGAATGTATATAAAGCTGAGTTCAGCATATTCCTTTTGGCGGATGATGAACTGGAGGGCGAAGAGGGCGGTGGGTCTTAGATTGCTTCAAAGAACGAGACGAGACGTGTGTCACAAGAGCATTGCCTCCTTATCGTTAAAAGACAAAAGGATAGTAGTGACCGGTGCGGTCTTGACTCTTGTTCATTCTGACAATCTCAGGAAACTAGGAAAATTTGATTAGTTCCTTTATACGAGGCAGGAAATTTGCTGAAGAATGGAATGGCGTAGAGTGCAAAGGGTATTGCGAATGATCGCAATGAACATTCCAGACGTCTGAGGCGAACATTAGTGCAACATTCCCTTAGACACTCAAGTCTTCGGTCAAGTCACCGATATCAGTCTCATCTCAACACCAATGACACAGGACTCCAGCTATGAGTCAGGTTTTATTCCCCTTTCATTTGCCCCAAAACACTGCAGTGTTCAGGTATATGTAAGTAGAATATTGCCTCCTCCCTTAGAGACCGTTATAAGAATACCATCCATAAAACCCCAGTAAGTACCTCTACGCATTTCAGATAATACTGAAATGCTGAATATACGCTCCTTTGGGGCAAATTATAACAACTCACTTGTCATTCCACAGTCCAGGAATGGGGAATCGACTCAATCGAAAGATACTCTTGAACAGTGGCTCCAAGACATCTGAGTCATCTCTGAAGCTAAGTATTTCTATTTAGTTTATGTCAGAAAGTAGACTTGGCTGGTAAATTCCCCATAGCAGTCCTGGTGCCAGGGATGTACCGTAATTAAGGCTGTTCATGTGACCGGGAAGAAGAATTGCTTTAGGGCAGTGTTGAGCTAAACTTCCAACGCCGGTTCTTCTGTAAATTTATTATATACGCGTACAATAATTCCAGTATTATAAGTGTCAGGAGTCCGGAGCTGATTGTGATAGCACCTGGAGTATGCAAGTGAGAGGACAGGATACAGGACTAATTTAAGCCGATAATGGGGCGTTCTAGTCTGTTAATTGTTTACATGTAGACGTAGGTGCTCTGAAATAGCAGACACTTCTTCACAACTCCATACTAGATATTGAGTGTAATTTCAAGACTGAAAAGGAAAACGACCTTCACCTGGATGTGGTGTAAGTTCCAATGTGAAGAAGACATCTTCAGGTTTGTAGATGAATGGTTCAGAGAACCGACACGTTGCTAAATTAGACACATGTGCAATTCTTGGGTATCTTTATTGAGGAAACGTTTCGCCACACAGTGGCTTCATCAGTCCATACAAAGGATAAACTTGAAGAACAGGAGGAGAATGAGGTAATCAGTCCCTCAACCTTGAGTCGATGTGGTCAGTCCATCAATCTTGAATAGAATACGGAATATGAGCGGAGAAGCAGCTTATAAACCGTATGACAGGAGAGGTGCAGCAGTTGTAGGTGGTGTCACATTTGTCCAATGTGGAAGTAGGTCGTGCCCAAGGGTTAGGCAAGCGAAGAATTCCCAAGTAGTTGCCTAACCCTTGGGCACGACCTACTTCCACATTGGACAAATGTGACACCACCTACGACTGCTGCACCTCTCCTGCCATACGATTTATAAGCTGCTTCTCCGCTCATATGCCGTATTCTATTCAAGATTGATGGACTGACAACATCAACTCAAGGTTGAAGGACTGATTACCTCATTCTCCTCCTGTTCTTCAAGTTTATCCTTTGTATGGACTGATGAAGCCACTGAGTGGCGAAACGTTTCCTCAATAAAGATACCCAAGAGTTGCACATGTGTCCAATTTAACAACACATCTTCAGGTGCACGGACACCTTAGTTCGTATCCCACGTACATTTGTTTTAAAATGATCGCCGGGTGTTTAACAGTCAGTTAAACTGATCAATGTTAGTTGCAATGAGGGAATGCGTTAGATACTATATGTGGAAAATACTGTATATATTTTCCAGAAATACAGTAGTTATATGTAAATAGATGGCCATACTGTATTTAATAAAATTTATGTTATCGAAAACGGGAAGCTGCGCCTGCGCAGGAGAGTCGCCATTTTGTTTGAATTTGGACTAGAAGCATTAGTGAATAATGAGAAGAATTTTTCGTGCTCTAGAGGTTAAAATTGGGCTGACACCTCTCAAATAGGAGGCGAAATTGTTGGATGTGCATTCCTGCATAATTTGAGTATCAGGCGACAGGACAGGACAACTCTAGGAACCTCAGATAAGCTGTCTAATTTATGTTTAAATTCTGGCCAGTAAATTTTTCATAAATGTAGGCAAAAGGGGGGGTCCTGTACATGACACATTAATCTCCAGTCAAATTGGTGATTGCTTTGATTTTAAGATATTCTCCTTCTGTTATGTATATGTGTTTATATATAATCATTTTTTAATTTTAATATACAGTCCACAAATTTATATATTTACCAGCATTCCTGGTGATACAAATCATTTATGATTAATAGGTCCAGAGCAACTTGTGGTTATGACAGTGGTAGGTATCGAAGGGGGACATTTTTTGCGACCTAGGTGTCCCAAATTCCTACTTGTCTATGTAACATTGATAAATAATAATTATCTTTGTTATTTACTGTTATGTACATAATTAGTTACATACAGAAAAATGTAATTTTCCACATTTATTTGCCCGTTGGTCCTTGAACCGGAGGTAATTAGTGAAGTCAATAGTTAATTACTTAACAATTATATGTGAAATTACAGAAGGAGGTGGATGTTAAGTTCACAAATTTACTGAATATGTAGTGGATTATAATTATTACAATATTAATTTTGATAAGACAATTCTGGCCAAGATTTATATCAGTGTATGTGTAATTGATAAGCCAAGTGTAACTAATTATATTACTGTGTATAATATTAATTTTGCTATGCCAAATTCTGGCAAGGATTTATTAATTTGTATAATATTAATTTTGATAAGCCAAGTCTGGCTAAAGGTTTGTTTGTATTAATGTACATTTGAAGTTTATATTATTTTCTTACATGTAATTGCTAAGCTCAAGTAGCTAGGATTTATTCAAAGGTAAGTTGTATCAGTGTTGTAAGTTGTAATCAGTGTTATTAATAAAGTTGAATTTAATACATTGCATCATGGCTGAAAATGAGGAAATTAATATAGAAGACAAACATATGGAATATAGAGTAAAGAAAGCATCACTACAGGCTAAAAAAATTCATGTAACCAAGGCATATAATAAGTGCTTGGAATTAATGAATCAAGAAACTGTGAATACTGATGATTTAAAATTGTATTTAGATGCTTTAGGGAATAGATATGATTCATACAAATTATATTACAACAAATATGAAGGAGATTTATTAGTAAACTGTGTAGATGAGACTGAAGTAGATCTTATGATTAATCAGTATTGTGAATTAGAGGAAAAGATTCTTTCTTGTAAAAGTCAGCCCTTGAATAAATTAAAATGTGTAAACCAGGCAGTTAATCAGTCTGCTCCAACAAATAAGATGTCTTTGCCAAAACTCCCAGAATTATGTTTACCTACATTTAATCCTGGAGAAAACTGGGAGGAGTTTTGGTCAATTTTTAAAGCAGCTGTGCATGACAGGTGTGGAAAATACTGTATATATTTTCCAGAAATTCAGTATTTATATGTATATAGATGGCCATACTGTATTTAATAACATTTATGTCATAGAAAATGGGAAAATGAGCCTGGGGAGATGGGTGTCGCCATTTTGTTTGAATTGAATAACATGTGAATAATGGGAAGAATTTTTCGTGCTCTAGAGGTTAAAATTGGGCTGACACCTCTCAAATAGGAGGCGAAATTGTTGGATGTGCATTCCTGCATAACTTGAGATATCAGGCGACAGGACAGGACAACTCCAGGAACCTCAGATAAGCTGTCTAAATTATGTTTAATTTCTGGCCAGTAAATCCTTCATAAATGTAGGCAAAAGGGGGGGTCCTGTACATGACACATTAATCTCCAGTCAAATTGGTGAGTGTTATGATTAAGATATATTCTCCTTCTGTTGTATAAATGTGTATATATGTGTATCTATAATCATTTATTTTTAATATACAGTCCAAAAATTTATATATTTACCAGCATTCCTGGTAATACAAATCATTTATGATTAATAGGTCCAGAGCAACTTGTGGATATGACAGTGGTAGGTATCGAAGGCGGACATTTTTTTGCGACCTAGGTGTCCCAAATTCCTACTTGTCTATGTAACTCTGATAAATAATAATTATCTTTGTCATCATTTTCTGTTATGTACATAATGAGTTACATTCAGATAAATGCAATTTTCCACATTTAATTTGCCCGTTGGTCCTTCTTGAACCGGAGGTAATTAGTGAAGTCATTAATTAGTTAATTACTTAATAATTATATGTGAAATGACAGGAGGTGGATGTTAAGTTCACAAATTTATTTAATGTGTAGTGGATTATAATAATTGCAATATTAATTTTGATAAGATAAGTCAAGTGTGGCTAAAGATTATATTAATGTGTATAAGTGTATGTGTAATTGATAAGCCAAGTGTAGCTAATTATATTAATGTGTATATTAATTTTGTAAAGCCAAAGTGGCTAGGATTTATATTAATGTATTTGTATAATGTTAATTTTGATAAGCCAGTTCTGGCCAAGATTTATATCAATGTATGTGTAATTGATAAGCCAAGTGTAACTAATTATATTAATGTGTATATTAATTTTGCTATGCCAAATTCTGGCAAGGATTTATTAATTTGTGTAATATTAATTTTGATGAGCCAAGTTTGTATTAATGTACATTTAAAATTTATATAATTTTCTTGCACATGTAATTGCTGAGCTCAAGTAGCTGGGATTTATTTAAAGGTAAGTTGTACTATTTACCTTTATAAAGTGCATAATTTAATACATAATCAGTGTTATTAAGTTGAATTTAATACATTGCATCATGGCTGAAAATGAGGAAATTAATATAGAAGACAAACATATGGAATATAGAGCAAAGAAAGCGTCATTGCAAGCTAGAAAGGGTCATGTAACCAAGGCATATAATAAATGTTTGGAATTAATGAATCAAGAAACTGTGAATACTGATGATTTAAAATTGTATTTAGATGCTTTAGGTAATAGATATGATTCATATAAATTATATTACAACAAATATGAAGAAGATTTATTAGTAAACTGTGTAGATGAGACTGAAGTAGATCTCATGATTAATCAGTATTATGAATTAGAGGAAAAGATTCTTGTAAAAGTCAGGCCTTGAATAAATTAAAATGTGTAAACCAGGCAGTTTATCAGTCTGCCCCAACAAATAATATGTCTTTGCCAAAACTCTCAGAACTATGTTTACCTGTATTTAATCCTGGTGAAAATTGGGAGGAATTTTGGTCAATTTTTAAAGCAGCTGTGCATGACAGGAGTGACCTAGCCTGTGTAACTAAATTATTTTACCTCAAAGGACAGGTAAGAGGAGATGCTCACATATTCATACAAGCCTTTCCCAATGTAGATGATTCGTACAAAGAAGCAGTTGACTTGTTGAAGGTCACTTATGGTAATATAGAACAAAGTAGGTTGGATCTAGTGAATATCATTGTTAATTTAAAATCTCCAGATCACACTTACAAAGGTTTACAGCAGTTTAGAGTTAAACTGGAGAGCACTCTCAAAACTTTAAGTAATAAATATAATCTGAAGGAATCAGACTGGTTATTGAGTGCCATAGTACAGAATAAATTCAGCTGTAAAACACTTGAATGACTTTTGAACAAGTATCACAAGAGTTATTTTGGTCTGGAGGAAATAAGACTAGGTCTACAAGAATTAATTGTTCAGTTGCAGACCAGCCAACCAACTCATTTTAAAGATGCAACACATAATAACTCTGAAGTATCCGTCAAGTTTCACAAAGGGAAAAATTATCCCAATGTTAATAATCAAATTTCATTTCCTAAAAAGAGTTGGATAGGTGCATATCAAGTAGCAGGAATCAGAAATAATGATTCTCCACAAGGTAAGAAGAATAAGTACCCTCCTAAGATTAGCACAGTTAATAAGAAGCCAGTCAAAGAAAAGAGAGATTGTCTCTTCTGCAAGGGTACTCAATTTTCTAAGAATTGCATTGCATACAATTCATGGAATGATAAAGTTGAAAGATTTGAGGAACTTGACAGATGTATCAGGTGTTTAGGTAATCACAATGTAAAGGATTGTTATGCCAAATTAAACTTCTGTGTAAGGGTCTATGTGATAATGTTGATAATAATGATAATGTTGACAATCCTGACACAACAGTAGCTTATGTAAAAATTGCTGCTGATGTTAATAATGATGGTTTTGCTGAAATAGCCTTGCCTGTGTTACAGGTAAAAATTGATGATAAAAGGCATAAATCAAAAAATGTAAATACATTATTGGACCAGGGATCCCAGCGTACGTTCATAAAACGTAAATGTCTTGATGGTATGAAAGTACAAATGGGAGATCCCACAACTTTAAAATTATCTGGTTTTCTCTCGGATAAAAGGTCTCAACTGTATGACACTGTTTATGTAACTGTCAGGTTGGGCAATGAGAAAAAACGTGTTAATGCAGTAATTGTAGATAGACTTCCAGAGAAAATAACTACAGTAGGGCTTAGTAAAGCTACAGAAAAACTTTCACATAATGTAAATTTAGCACCTTCAGGTGTAAGTGATGATTCTGTAGGCCCAATAAATATTTTGATGGGTAGTGGCTATTATGCCTCCTTTGTAAAAGGTATGGTAAAGAAATGTGGTGTCACCCTTTTGAAGACTGTATGGTAGGATTCCTCGTAATAATAATTCATGACTAGAGGAAACTACAAATACCATAACTGTGTGTCTTACTTACTCATGAAATCGTACCCCAGTATAATTCTTCCATAGAGGATGGTGTTGAGCCAGTGCATAAAATGTGGGAATTAGACAGCATTGGAATAAATGTAAATGAAGAAAGTCCAGATGATTCTTTTACTCAGGAACAATACCTGAGAGATGTAAAATTTGAATCTGGACAATACTGGGTATGACTTCCGTGGAGACTGAACTATCCAGAATTGCCCACTAATTACAGAATAGCATATGGACAATTAAAGGCTCAGCTCCGCGAACTGAGTAAGACACCAGAATTGTTAACTGCCTATAATGATATAATTGCTGAGCAGTTAATTAATAAATTTATAGAAGAGGTACCTCCTGAGCAAGCCAAAATTTATGGTCACTATTTGCAAAATCATGGAGTGAAGAAGGATTCTAAGACACTCCTTTGAGGATTGTGTTTAATTGTAGTGCCAGGAGTAACAAAAATGTACCTAGTTTAAATGGCTGTTTGATGACAGGTCCGTCGTTGACGGAAAAATTAGGAGATATCTTATTAAATTTCAGGATGAAAAATTATGCCTTTACGGCTGACATAAGTAAAGCTTTCCTAAGAGTGGGTTTACAAGAGGCTGACCGGGATTGTACCCGCTTCTTATGGCCTGAGAATCCTAGTGACCCACTTAGCCCTCTGAAAACCTTTCGCTTTAGGAGCGTATTATTTGGTGCTACATCCAGTCCGTTCCTACTTCATGCGACGATAAATGCACACCTTAAACGTATGGGAAGTCCATTGAGTAAAGTAATAAGCAAACAATTTTATGTGGACAATTTCCTGGGTGTGACGTCAACTGAAGAGGAACTGTTAATGACTTATGGAGAGGGAAATAAAATAATGCAAAGTGCAAATATGCCTCTGAGGGAATGGAATAGTAATTCGTCCAAATTAAAGGACAAAATAAGTCAAGATTACCCTGGAGATGGAGTGCCAAAATGTAGTAATGTATTGGGTTTAACTTGGGATACTGAGAGAGATTTGTTAATGTTAAAACCTAATAATTACAGTATGCCCAACAAATTAACTAAGAGTGTTTTGCTTGCTGAAGTTTCCTAATGTTTTGATTCACTAGGTTTAGTGTCACTTCTTACTATAAGAGGGAAATTAATACAGGAAGCATGGAAACTTAAATGTGCTTGGGATGAAATTCTACCTGAGGAATTCATTAACAGGTGGGATGAATTAATTGGTGATTATGAAAAAATTCCAATGTTGGAGTTCCCACACCAGGTGGCCAATCCAAATGGGAAAAATGTACTCCACATTTTTTGTGATGCTTCAAAATTGGCATATGGAACAGTTGCTTACCTTCAATGTAATAGTGTTATTTCTCTTGTTATGTCTAAGGCTAAAGTGTCTCCAATTAAATCATGTACCTTGCCTCAGTTGGAATTAACAGCCATTTATGTAGGTGTCAAATTAGCTAATTATATAAGAAATAAGTTGTAGGAGATAAATATTAGCGACACTGTAATTTGGTCTGATAATGAGGTATCCTTACAAAAGATTCGTAATGGAAACAGTAAAATTGTGTATGCACAAAACAGAGTCGTTGAAATTAATCAGAAGCAAGAGAAGTATAATAGTTTGGGTCACCATATGTTAACATATGTTAACCTGGTGAGGAGAATCCAGCTGATTTCATATCTCGAGGTTTACCTTATGCTAAATTTGTAAATGCTGTATCATGGTTTAAAGGACCGAGCTGGTTGGTAAATAAAGCTAATTGGCCTGTACAAAAGGCGTATATTGCTCCTGTTGAAATTACTGTGACCAACGCTCCAATAGTCTGTCCTCCCTTAGCCATTGATATAAATAGGTATTCTTCTTCACCCAAACTAATCAATGTAACTAAGTTGGTGTTTAAATTTCTAAACAAGATGAATATTTCATTTAAGTTTTCATATCCTCTTGAATATTGGATAAAGAGGGTACAGGAGGAAATCTATGGAAATGAGATTAAATTGATGATGGAAAGAAAAATTGTGAAAGGATCCATAATAGAGAAATTGGGGCTGTATTTAGAGAACAGTGTAATTAGGTGCAGAGGTAGGTTACAAAATGCTGAATTGGGTGATTAGGCTAAACACCCTATCTTACTGCCCAAAACTCATCATCTAACAAATTTAATTGTGCTAAATGCCCATAAAAATGTAATGAATGGTGGGGTACAAGATACCTTAAATTGTATTAGGGAAACTTTCTGGATTCCACAAGGACGGCAAAGTGTAAAAAGGGTGATTAAATCTTGTGTAATATGCCGCCATGTGGATGCCAGATCCTATTTGTACCCAGGTCCTCCAACATTGCCAAATGAGCAATTTGAGTCGTTTAGCAACGAACTCTGCCCGGCCGCAGTGTGGAAAATACTGTATATATTTTCCAGAAATACAGTAGTTAAATGTAAATAGATGGCCATACTGTATTTAATAAAATTTGTGTTATCGAAAACAGAAAGCTGCGCCTGCGCAGAAGGACAGTCGCCATTTTGTTTGAATTTGGACTAGAAGCATTAGTGAATAATGGGAAGAATTTTTCTTGCTCTAGAGGTTAAAATTGGGCTGACACCTCTCAAATAGGAGGCGAAATTGTTGGATGCGCATTCCTGCATAATTTGAGTGTCAGGCGACAGGACAGGACAACTCCAGGAACCTCAGATAAGCTGTCTAATTTATGTTTAAATTCTGGCCAGTAAATTTTTCATAAATGTAGGCAAAAGGGGGGATCCTGTACATGACACATTAATCTCCAGTCAAATTGGCGAGTGTTATGATTTTAAGATATTCTCCTTCTGTTATGTATATGTGTTTATATATAATCATTTTTTAATTTTAATATACAGTCCACAAATTTATATATTTACCAGCATTCCTGGTGTATGTATATTTTATTTAAAATTAATAGGTCCAGAGCAACTTGTGGATATAACAGTGGTAGGTATCGAAGGGGGACATTTTTTGCGACCTAGGTGTCCCAAATTCCTACTTGTCTATGTAACATTGATAAACAATAATTATCTTTGTTATTTACTGTTATGTACATAATGAGTTACATACAGATAAATGTAATTTTCCACACTATATTTATAAACTGGAAGTCAGTTTAAAAATTTGCGGTTTTTACTTATGTTATAAATAATGTGTTCCTGGATTTTAAAAGTGGCTGACTGATCAGAAAATATGTTAAGTAACGATGACTTCACAGTTTATATTGTTTTTAAATATACTTATTTCATAATTAATTACATAATAGACATCGTGAAACTAATATCAGTTCTACTACCTAAATTATTATAAGTTTTGTACTGATTGTTATTAGTATCAGTATCATTATAGTATTATCACCTGACAATGTTTAGGATGATTATAAGGATATCTTCATAAATCCGCAGCTTTAAGGTCCAGCGAAGATATAAATCCTAGTAAGCAAGACATCGTAGGGGAAAAGATGTTCAAAACCTCGTTTCTTCTTCAAGTCCTACACATGTTTGCACGGAGAAACAATTTTTGCTGCACATTTATCAGCAGTTAATTCCTACCAGTGGTTGAGATCAATGCCCTCAGCTGCCAGTAGGCTACAACATACACTAAATACTCTATGGTTACCATTTCTCACTTTCATTACTCGACAGGCAAACCTTATCCTAGGACAGGATTTATAGTAATCTGGGGCTAACATTATCATAGGACGGGGCTTGTAATTATCTCTAAGTTACTATTCTTAATATACACACTACCTTCAAGACTATGCATCATTCATCCCAGCTGAACTCTCAACAACATTTATCGTGAAGCTACATGGACTAAATGGTATCTATCAGTTGTGGGAGAATATTTGAGTGAAATGAGGGATCCACCCATCTGCTGATATTGGTGAATGTTGAATCATAAATTTTAAAAGTCTGTTTCCTCCTAGAATTTACATTAAATAACACAATATTCCTAGAGCCCTTAACAATATCACTCGTATGTTTTACCGGTGCTGTGATGACACCTGGTAAAAAGACATTTATGTAGGTACTGTTTTCTTCAACTAACCTTCTTATCCTTTGAATCTGCTAGAGAGGCAGTAATGTAGTCCTTCTCGACCTGAGTCATGTGAGTGTCCTTGTCCGGTGTATCAGCAACAACAAGGAACCAGGCAAGACACCATACCAATGTCATGCACGCCTCGATGTAGAACACTGCTTCCCATCCCAACCCGTCAATTATGGCCGCAGACAGAGGGAAGGCCACGATGGTACCCGCCTGGGACCCTGGAGGTTACTAAAGTTTACTAAAGTTTACTAAAGTTTACTAAAGAAAACAGGAAAGAGATGGTAGATAGGATGATGCTGTGTAAAAATAACAAGTGAATAAGAGTAACATGTTAATATGGACAAAGAGAAAACAAAAAATAGTTCAAGGGCAATGTAACAAAAAAAGCGTCAGTTGTTAATCTCACCAGCGTAGATGATGGTAGAGAGAACAGAGCGCTCCAAGGGTGGAGCCCAGGTGGCCAGGAGGGCGTGTGTTGACGGGAATGTTGCCCCCTGTGAAATCAATCAACCAATCAATGTATTCCCACATGATGCATCGTTTGTACAAACTTGGATGACATTGCGTCTCGCACATGGAAAACCCCTTAGATATGCAGAACATTTCGGACAGCCATGGTTTGAGAACTGTCACAAGAAATATCCCCAATTTACCAAAAAGTAATTTTGCTTCTCTAAATCTTAAAAACAGAGCCTCAGCATTAATTAAAGAAAAATTCTTACTTATTTCCGAAGGTCAAAGAGGTTGTCAACTTTGTACAGAAAGTTCAGAGGTGCACATCCTTCAAGGAAAACTCCTTGTTGACGGTGAAGGACTCATGATCTGCAGTACACCAATTTTGACTCATCTTCAGTACATAAGTCCAAGCTGCCATGAGCACCGCTGTCACATGACACTGTGTGACCCATGTACATTTGACATATTTAAAAATAATAATAATGTGGAAAATCCAGTGAGTTCCTCAAGTCTTAACGGTTTAAGAGGAGACAGGAGGAGTTAAGGAGGGGATGGGAATCAGGAAGGAAAGAGCGCTGTAGCGCATGCACATTGCCACGTTCCGTCCCTACATCCTTAATTGCAAGGCTAATTTAGTTGTAAGACGTTGATGAACTAATATCCCATCTAGAGTATAATTGCATAGTTAGACTGAACTATAGATGTAAGTTGAATAGCTTAGCATGTCCAATGTTATAACTATAAGCCTATAACTATGGCACGTTTGCGAGCCAAAAGGCTGGCCTAGTGGCCGGGGGACGTCAATCAATGATCGAGACACTTATGCAACATATGGGAATCTTTACAGAAGAAACGTTTCGCCACCTTTCAAGGCAGGTGAAATTGCTGAGCTAGAAAATGTACAGAGAACCTTTACGGCGCGTATAAAGGAGATAAAGCACCTCAATTACTGGGAATGCTTGAAGTTCCTGAACCTGTACTCCCTGGAACGCAGGCGGGAGAGATACATGATTATATACACCTGGAAAATCCTGGAGGAACTAGTACCGAACTTTCACACGAAAATCACTCACAACGAAAGCAAAAGAATAAGCAGACGATGCAACATCCCCCCAATGAAAAGCAGGGGTGTCACTAGCACGTTATGAGACAATACAATAAGTGTCAGGGGCCCGAGACTGTTCAACTGCCTCCTAGCATACATAAGGGGGATTACCAATAGACCCCTGGCTGTCTTGAAGCAGGCACTGGACAAGCACCTAAAGTCGGTACCTGACCAGCCGGGCTGTGGCTCGTACGTTGGATTGCGTGCAGCCAGCGGTAACAGCCTGGTTGATCAGGCTCTGATCCACCAGGAGGCCTGGTCACAGACCGGGTCGCGGGGGCGTTGACCCCCGGAACTCTCTCCAGGTAAACTCCAGGTACAGTATTTTCACAACAGCTATTATTATTATTATTATTATTATTATTATTATTATTATTAATATTATTATTATTATTATTATTATTGTTATCAAAAAGAAGCGCTAAACCACAGAGTTATATTTAATTCTCCACGCTTCATATACACTGGCAATGTCCGCCTCGTCATTCCGACTACTAAAGTGCGAAGGAAACTAACATATTGCATCAATTATGATTTCAATTTTGTACCTGCACAAACCCATCCTTTACCAACCCTGGCCCCCCCAAAAAAAAACGACTATTCATTCATTCATTAGGGATTTGCCGGTACTTCCGGCCCGGGTCTTCTCCAGATGGCGACCCGGCGGTGGCCCCCGGGTTGGGGTTGTCGTTCATCTTCTTCTTTCTTCTGTCTTCTTTCTTGGGTCCTCCGGGTGGAGGGTAACATCTTCTCTCTTGCGGTGACTCCCCGAGGGGCAGTGTCGTCTCGCTTCGCATCTTCATCAAAATTTTACATTTGAACTTCGTCTTTCCTGAGGATCTACAAGTTCTTGAAATTCTGGAACACCGTCTCCAGGTACACAATGAACACATTCCTGATCCAACAATGCTGCTGGTGACCTTTTCTGGAAAATACCTGTCCATTTCCTTTTGAATGTTCTTCAGATGACCATCAAAAGCAACCTGGATATCACTGACGAATTTCCTATTAGAGTTCGCTAAAAGCAGCCGGTTTTTCTTTGCTCATATTATTTTCCAATCTGAAGTACAAGATTTTTCTTTAAATAAGCAACTGTTCCATCGATGTTCATATATACGTTTAAATGCAGGTCATTCTTGTACCAAATGTCACTTATGCAAGCCAGCTTTGCCAGCTTTGTCAATGCATGCTTCTCCTATATCAAAATTTCAGTTTGTTTTTTAGTTCAATAACTTACTGAGAATCTCACCTTGAGAGCCAACGGACGTTAGGAAATCAGTGTGATGTTATTATATATCTTCACACATATAATGAGACAGTTTAATGCTCAGGCCTCGACGAGAGTCACAATTTAGATTTCATCACTGATAATCACGAGGTGTTCCGGTTGCAAACATCGAGAGACCAGGACTTCTAGATAGACGGAGTTCTAGATAGACGGAGTTCACATCCAAATAATTAATCCAGTCAAGGTCATGAGTCTTTAAAAACAATCGCTGACCTTACTAAAGTTGCTTTCTCCGAAGGGGGGGATGGGGAGGGGGGTTGTTAACAAAGCATTACTGAAGAAAAAGATCTCCAGGATGTTGTCTTCTCATCTTTAACTCGCCAAAAAAAAAAAAAAACATAAGTCAAGGGTCATTTCCAAGGTACAGAGATTCAGCCAACTGCATTAAAAGGTATTCTACCTCTACAGCAGGACATGAAATCTATTCGGTATCTGATGTTATTAATGAAAAGTGGTAATGATTCCATCTTCCATCTTCTTGGCAGAATCTGCTCCATAAAGCTTCACCATTGCCACCATTGTCACCATTGCCAGATGCAAAACTAAAAGAGATTTCAAATGAAGAAAAAAAAAATAAACTCGAGGGAACATCGATTCGATATAGTTTTACTTGTTCATCATTTTCCTCTTATTAACTCGGTGCTTTTTTGAGGAATTTTACATGATTCTGATGCAGATTAAGGTATATAGAATCAAAGTGTCTCACCAAGGTTAATAATATATTTTAGTTAATATTATAAATTGTGTGTATGTCTTAACACTGTAGAATGTCTGTGACCATAATTTAGTGTACAGGCAAACACTTCGTAAAGAGTAACAATGCATCAAGAGAGAGACATCCCTACGATCCCCGTTGGGGAGGGGAACACTGCTTACTCACGATGTATTACTCTAATAGAGTAAAGATCAAACCAGCGAGTGGAACAATCAACGACTCAACTAAGCTAGCACTTGCATCTGTTGTTAACGACAGACTGCAGGTTAAGTGTAATGTGATCTTGTCACTCAAAGAAGCCTTCGTTGTCGTCTGTACTGACGACACCGAGGCTGAGAAGCTGCTCACCACTACTGCTATGTCCACTCTACAAGATTATGGATTCTCTGTTCTGAATTCCCCAGCACTGAGGGCCAGAAGAACTGTGTTCCTCAAAAGACTCGACAGACTCATCACTACACAGGCTACTGAAGAGATCAGGTTGTCCGTTGAAGCAAAGAATCCCTGGGCCAAGGTGGAATTTCTTACCAAGATACCCATCGCCTCCTCCATGCAGAAGGTCACCTTAAGTGACGTCAACATGGCAGCCAGAGCCCTCGCTGAGGGCCTGGCTATTCACTACTTCCATATCAATCCAGCCT
>NC_091365.1:16451987-16531987 GCF_038502225.1 Cherax quadricarinatus | reverse complement strand
GCCAAGAAAGCTAAAACTCAAGAACCAAGGGCTGCAACTCCTCATGCCGCTACTACTGCTCCACCGCAACAAGGAGCCAAGGTCAAGACTACCAAAACTCAAGAACCAAGGGCTGCAGCTCCCCAGGCCACTACCAATCCCCCACCGCAACAAGAAGCCAAGGTCAAGAGTGGTGGACACTGCACAACCAACCAGAAGAAGAACCCAACGCGAACTCCAGAAGGTGATCAAGACCTCCTGGACGACATATTTTCATCCAACATGGAAGTACTGGCCAAACGTATCTACACCACCCTCCGCAATGCTGGACTCGACCACGAAACACTGAAGAACAGGCTGATACCTCCTCCGAATCAGACTCGTGCAGAGGGTACCCCCCTCTAGCACTACTATCAAGACAAGTTTCCCCAGCACTTTGCTGTCTGCTAAAGCTGGGGTGTGGCTCCAATGGGACCCTGTTTTCTGCCTCTGCCTAACTGTGACACTGAAGATACCAAGCGAGAAGACACTCCCCACTGGGGGAGTCAATGCAAGATAGAAGAAGAAGTTACCCTCCAACCGGAGGGCCCAAGAGAGAAGATAGAAGAATGAAGAAGACGAACGACACCCCTGCCCCGGGGGCCACCGCCGGGTCACCATCTGGAGAAGACCCGGGCCGGAAGTACCGGCAAATCTCTAATGAATGAATCAGTCAAGAGATTTAAGTTTTAATATTAGTATTTATAGTATCATAATATCGTGTATATATATATATATATATATATATATATATATATATATATATATATATATATATATATATATATATATATATATATATATATATATATATATATGTCGTGCCGAATAGGCAGAACTTGCGATCTTGTGTATGCAATAATTTCGCCAAAATCATTCTGAACCTAACGAAAAAAATATATTTCACTGTGTTTGTTTAGTATTAAGTTATTGTAAACAAATCTAAAATATATTTAGTTGGGTTAGGCTAAAATAAATTTCTCTTGTTATAATAAGGTTAAGTAAGTTTTCTAAGATTCTTTTGGTGCAAAATTAAAAAATTTTACATTAACATTAATGAAAAATGTGTATCTTTAAACGTATAAAAGAAAATTTTAGAAAGGACTTAATTTTAAATGAGTTCTTGCTAATTCACCAGTTTTACATATTCGGCACGACATATATATACACACACAAACATGAATACAATATTATTACATATCAAAGATAATGAATCTCCTTCAGCTCCTCTGAAGTTGGATGCGAGTCAAGTATGCAGTAAACATTTTCCCTTTGTATGGCCAAGCTGAGACGCTGGAATATGAAAGTGGCCGCCATATGTAGACAGAAACAGCGTCATTCTCATCCGAGATTTTCTGAGGAAGATCTTAAACTGAGATCGAAATATACTGTCTCTTTTTACGTGGTATTTCTGTCTCCATGTGAATTTCCTCAATTCACTGATAAATGCCCATTATTCTTTTATGTTTTGTATATTAAAAGAACTTAATAAATTAAAACAATGTATATGTACTATCTCAATATTTTGTTTTTGATGGCACTGGTATACTTACTGACTCTTAGCTAATACAGGTGTTGTAACTGACCTCTGAACTAATACAGGTGTAGTGACTGACCTCTGAACTAATACAGGTGTAGTGACTGACCTCTGAACTAATACAGGTGTAGTGACTGACCTCTGAACTAATACAGGTGTAGTGACTGACCTCTGAACTAATACAGGTGTAGTGACTGACCTCTGAACTAATACAGGTGTAGTGACTGACCTCTAAGCTAATACAGGTGTAGTGACTGACCCCTGAACTAATACAGATGTAGTGACTGACCTCTAAGCTAATACAGATGTAGTGACTGATCTCTGAACTAATACAGGTGTAGTGACTGACCTCTAAGCTAATACAGGTGTAGTGACTGACCTCTGAACTAATACAGATGTAGTGACTGACATCTGAACTAATACAGGTGTAGTGACTGACCTCTAAGCTAATACAGGTGTAGTGACTGACCTCTGAACTAATACAGATGTAGTGACTGACCTCTGAACTAATACAGGTGTAGTGACTGACCTCAGAGATATCACATTAGCAGTGACTGACCTCAGAGATATCACATTAGCAGTGACTGACCTCAGAGATATCACATTAGAAGTGATTGACCTCAGAGATATCACATTAGCAGTGACTGACCTCAGAGAGGCCCAGGAGGACCCTGACAGCAATGAGGGCGCCGCTGCTGGACCTGGCTGCCAAGGGTATGAAGAAAGTAATGCAGGAGGCTGTGACCAGTGCTCCACCAAACACAAGTCGGGCACCCACAAGCTCGGCCAGACGTCCACCTGGTGGAATGATACACAGCTGTCACGCAGGATATTGTCGCAGATTATTGATTACAAGCATTAAATAAAGAGTTAAACCTGTATGGATAATTCAGCACAAGTAGTTGTGAAGGACCACTTCTCCATGTGCTTCAAGTAGGATACAGTTCTTGCAGTGTAGAAGAAGTCGATATTTGATTGGCTACTTAAGAGATTTAGAGATTTCGTTCGGATTTTTAACCCCGGAGGGTTAGCCACCCAGGATAACCCAAGAAAGTCAGTGCGTCATCGAGGACTAACTTATTTCCATTGGGGTCCTTAATCTTGTCCCCCAGGATGCGACCCACACCAGTCGACTAACACCCAGGTACCTATTTGCTGCTAGGTGAACAGGACAATAGGTGTAAGGAAACGTGTCGGAATTTCCACCCGCCGGGAATCGAACCTGGGCCCTCCGTGTGTGAAGCGGGAGTTTTAGCCACCAGGCTAAGGGCCACCACCAAGAAGAGTTCATTTAACACAAGAAGGCAGTACAAAGCTGAGAAGTATTACTTATTTTTCATTCTAGTTCAGCTGTAGAAATTCTTTTATAGGATGTTAACTACAATATTGCACGAGGTGAAGATGTGCAATGTAAAGAGACTTACAGTGTTCAATCACTTGACTGATTTAGCGGTCCCGCAACACTGGCTGGTAAACACATTTGTTTTATTTCGTGAGTGATAAACCCCTAGCCTTTGAGAATGAGAAGCAAGTAGATTCGATTCAAAGTCATGACAACACATATTCCTTGGATCAAGAACCCATCACCTGCGTCGAGGCATCTCCCGTGAATTTTTTTTTAATTTAAAAGCCATCAGGCGTAACTGAGCTTATAAAACCTGAACTTATTAAAGTTTTAAGCCTAACAGATGTCACTAATATGTAGACGAATGTAGCTTAAGTCATTATTATTATGTAGTACAACAGAGTACAGGTGAAACTAACTTAATGGTGGTGTTGAGTGTTTTGTTGTGATCCAGAATATTACTGGAACATGGACGACTGAATACTAACCGCTGATTAGCTAGGCAAGCGTTTTACCGCATGCCAGCTTCCTCTTGTAAAAATATGTATATGACTACTATTTTTCCCAAACGTAGTGTAAATAGAGAAAAAGCCATATACCAAAACTGTAGAATCTGAACACAGTGACGGCGCTGTATAACCCTGGTGGTTTAGGGGTTAGTTTTGCACTGCTACCCATTATTGTAAATACATAATCTCAGTGTATTACTTGCAAAGAAATAAATAAATTTGATAAAACTACTACTAATAATAACACATATTGGAATAAAAATGTATATATGATTCACAATTATTTCATAAGCCTTTAAATTTGTAGACATTAAGTAAGGGAAGTAAGCCACAGAGCGACGCTTGTTTTTTGGACAGACTTTTCCCGGAGTTGCGCAGGGCCGGATTACCGCATAGGCAAACTAGGCATTTGCCTAGGGCCCCGCGCATTTGGGGGCCCCGCGGTCCAAGGGGTTCAGGGGCTCATCCAAGACTGCGCACATGGTGCAAGTGCAAAGGGGTCCCTACCTAAAAAGTTCAAGTGTTTGGAGAGTAAAATTGATTTTTAAAAAATAATCAAAACAAAAATAAATAATGAAATAAAATAAAATAAAAATAAACCTAACCATAGATGGCAGCACTCAACACGCCTTTGTTTACATCAGAACAGCTGTGTTTTCCCGCTAATGGGTGAGTATGGGAGATTCTTCTCCAATTTTCTGTAGTTTATATGATATGATAGTCTTGTGCATGATGCAATGATAACAATGATAAATTAGACACATGTGCAACTCTTGGGTATCTTTATTGAGGAAACGTTTCGCCACACAGTGGCTTCATCAGTCCATACATAGGAGAAACTTGAAGAACAGGAGGAGAATGAGGTAATCAGTCCCTCAACCTTGAGTCGATGTGTTCAGTCCATCAATCTTGATGGACTGAAGACATCGACTCAAGGTTGAAGGACTGATTACCTCATTCTCCTCCTGTTCTTCAAGTTTCTCCTATGTATGGACTGATGAAGCCACTGTGTGGCGAAACGTTTCCTCAATAAAGATACCCAAGAGTTGCACATGTGTCTAATTTATCAACATGTCGGTACTCTGAACCATTCATCTACAATGATAACAATAATGGTCAGTGATTTATAAAGGGAATAATAGTGTTGTAGTGGTTATGCTGAATATAATAGGTACATGATGTCACTACTTTAATAGCCTAATCTAGTAATACTATGCTGTCTTGAGTTTATTCTCTTTAAAATGCATGATTTAACAAGATAGTTATAATGGCTGTTGGTAAATGGTTTTGGTTTTCTTGATGTACTTGCCCTATTAAATTTAATCTAAATAGCCAGAATGTATTTAATTAGACCTTAAACAGGCTCACACCGACCCCCCCCCCCCCACCCCCAAGCTGGAAGGGGTCGCTTCACTTACCTGTAACTCAAAGGGGCCCCGCCAATCTGAATAGCCTAGGGCCCGGAGTTAATCCGGCCCTGGACTTGCGTTTGTTTGCCGGGGAACATGAGGCTTGTTAAGTCTGTGCCAGAAGACTTCTCCCAGGGGTGCAGTGTCCGGACACCCACTAACAGCTCGCCTCGATAGCCACTCACTACTGTTTGTCCAGTTCCTTGAATGGAGACCACCCACCAGCCTCACATACTCCATTTTCTTGGAGTAAAAGCGCCTACCCACCCATCTCGCTCCCAGCCTCGCCCAAGACCACCCACCACCCAAACCAACAACCCTACTCACTGTCTCCCCAAAGATTAGCCAACAAGTTTCTTTTATGAATTTCAACGTACTTTTCGTTAAAGAGGATGCCCCAGTAGGGACCTATTCCAGCTGTTACAGTACTGCCTTTATATCATAATCTTAAGACCTTTTATTAGTCAGGGATGACAACAGACTACTCAAATGACTTTATCTAGTTCAGACCTTTATAGGTCTTTCATAACAGACCACGTAGGTGGTATTATGTAGTTGAGGCTTGTATTGGCCTTTTATTTCTTCAATAGTAAAGATGTAAAAAATATATGCTAATAGAAATGATAATAAAAAAAAGTCAGCAAAATGCCCAATATCTTTTCACAAATTCTGATTTTTTAAAAGCAGTACAAAGTATACAAAGGTATGCATTTAAACAGCAAAACAAGATATTTTGAAACATTTATAAGACGGCAATCTTAATGACCATAATGGTTTAAATGGGCTTTAGACCCCATTAACCAACCTAGGCCGAGTGCAGACAGACCCAAATGGTTTATCCACTACACTGGCCTTTGACACTAGATACGAAATTACATATATGTTCTTTTCCTGAATAAAGAGAGGGATAAATGTAATTACGTGGATCAAGAGCCCTTTACCAGCATTTAGATACTTTCACTTGCTTCCTTTTGAAAAGGTTCCTCTCTCTCTCTCTCTCTCTTTACACAGGGTTTGACAAGGTTAAGGATTCCTAGCTTTATTGACAAGCTATTTACAGGTTAAGGATTCCTAACTTTATTGACAAGCTATTTACAGGTTAAGGATTCCTAACTTTATTGGCAAGCTAAGAGCTGTTACCTACATCAGCTCATTTGAAAGCATTTTTATTGTTATGAGACATACAAGTAGGAAACAGGATGAAGTTGGAGCCATCTGTGGGCCAGCATTTTCATTTGATCAACTGACTTTATCTCGTTGACATCATTATGCTGTACGAATGTGTTCCATACTTGAGTCATCCTGGGTATATATGATCTCAGATGGAGTGATGTTCTGGAGAAGGGTACAACCAGAGTGAAGTTGCTGCTTTCTGCCCGTCTTGTGGCATAAAAGCTTGTTTCACGCTGTCCTCGAAGTGGATCCAAGTGTGGTACTTTGACAATATTGGCCTTGTACATAACAGTAAAGCCACCTACATCCCTCCTGTGTTGAAGGCTCTGCTGAAATGACAGATCTATCCAGGATGGGTCCAGGCGAGAGATGAGACCTCTTGCTCTGTTCTCTACTCTGTCAAGCAGTCGCAGATGAGAGGAGGGGGGGGGGCAGGCAAACCAAGAAAGTGCAGCATACTCAAGGTGTGAGCGTACTTGTGCCTCGTACAGAATCTTGCAACCCCTGCTGTCAAGCAGATGCGAGATACGGCGAAGTGCTGTAAGCTTCCTGGCTGCCTTGTTTGCAAGATTTACAACATGGTTCTTCATGGTTAGTTTGGAGTCAAATTTCACCCCAAGGATATCAACTTCTTCTCCAGGTGCCAACACCCTCCCATTCATCCTTACTACTGCACCAGCATTACCATCATGGTGCCTAGAGACGATCATCATTTGCGTTTTCTCAGGTGCAAATGTTACTTGCCATCTATTTCCCCAAGCTGATATAGCTCTTAGCTGGTGATTGATGTAGCTTAGAGCAGCTGGCATTTCTTCTCTTGGATAAGTGAATGTCAGTGTACAGTCGTCTGCATATGCATGTGATTCTGGGATGAGATGAAGAAGGTCGTTGAATTAGACATTCCATAACAATGGTCCCAGCACGCTTCTCTCTCTCTCTCTCTTTCTATCTCTCTCTCTCAGCAGCCTTCGTGTATGGGAACACCTTACCTCTCCAGGCTCTGGTGTCAGCCCAAACCTGCTCTGGTCCATGTACATTCACGTCATTAAACTCCGATCCACAACTGTGTTTGAAACCTGCGCGGCCACACTTTAAGCTACCCAAGATAATCTGAGTTCACAATGGGTTCACAGTGGGTTTACAACTGGTTCACAATGGGTTTAGCACATCACCATAATAATAAAAACAGAAAACAGAAAGTCAGAGAGCAGTAACTCTTTACCTGGTATCTGGGTCCACAGATAACCAACAAAGAAGGAGCTGGTGATGAGGCTTTGTGTCCACTCGTCCCACTCAAACTCCCCGTCCTGCAACATTACACTCAGGGTGAGCACATGTGGCGGTAATAGTGGTATTGTGTCAGTGCTGGAGCAGGTGATGGGGCTGATGGTAGTGATGGTGTGAATGAATGGGAGCAGGTGCTGGAATGATGGTAGTGATAGTGTGAGTGAATGGGAGAAGGTGAGGGGGGGGAGCCATAATGTGGCAGTGTGTGAGTATGAGTAAGGTATGACAGCGAGTGTGAAGCTCCATTAGCATTCGATTTAAAGAAAGAGAACGAGCGAAGTGCTACGGAATATGAGATGTATTTTAATAAGTCAGTGCAGTTCTATGGACATTAGGTGCATGCAAGAAACAAGTATTTGATCAGCTACAAGTATATCAGTCCCGAGGAAAGACATATGAAACCAACCCATTCAGGGAATTCCTTAAATGTTTTTAAATAACTCAAGAGTTACACAAATAACCCGCTCATAGAAGAGAGGAGCTTTCTTTGTATTTGACTGGCTCCTCCTCCTTACTTCCCCATTACTTCTTCCTTCCATCTCCGCCACTACTACTACCACTTCTACTACTACTACCACTACCGCTTCCTGCCTATATAATATAAGTAATCATTACTTGCCTAGTATGGGCCAACAGGCCTGCTGCAGTGTTCCTCCTTTCTTATGTTCTTATTAGGTAAGACACATATGCAACAGTTAGGTATCTTTATTTCGAAACGTTTCGCCTACACAGTAGGCTTCTTCAGTCGAGTACAGAAAAGTTGATAGAAGAGACGTGAAGACGATGTAATCAGTCCATCACCCTTGAAGTTTTGAGGTGGTCAGTCCCTCAATCTGGAGAAGAGTATTGTTCCATAGTATTGTTCCATGTATTGTTCCATAGGCGAAACGTTTCGAAATAAAGATACCTAACTGTTGCATATGTGTCTTACCTAACAACCTGTCCGTATTTTATACCATTTTAATATTCACAATGTAATCATTACCTGAATGTGTTGCAAATCTTTGTAATATGTAATACCAGTGTCATTAATAATGATGCAATACACGATAACGTTACCATTAATGTCCTTTGGCGGTGATGTAAGCTCCAGTAATGTTGCAACACACGATAATATTACAGATAATTTTCTGTTTTAGTGACGAAAGGCCTTCAGTAACGTAATACACGATAATGTTACCTTAAATGTAAGTAACAGTAAATGGGGGGCTGATAGTGCTGTCCTGGGAGACAGTAATGGGGAAGCTGGAGGTGCTGTCCTGGGAGACAGTAATGGTAAAGCTGGAGGTGCTGTCCTGGGAGACAGTAATGGTGAAGCTGGAGATGCTGTCCTGGGAGACAGTAATGGGGAAGCTGGAGATGCTGTCCTGGGAGACAGTAATGGTGAAGCTGGAGATTTTGTCCAGGTAGTCGGGAATTATACGCAGGAAGGAATACATATGAATGACCGCATAGGGGACAGGAGCCATAGTAGGGAAACAAGTGTAGTCAAAGATAAGATAAAACCAATATTGCAAACTAGAAATACCGCAGGAAATAGCAAACAAGAGGACTCCACTAGCAATAGTGAGGATATATTACCAAAAACAAATGGTGGGAGCTCCATTGTTGGTGCTAGGGAGGATAGAAGTAAGACAGGGAAACATGCACCAACAGGGAATACAGTCACAGAAACCCAAGGCAAACGGAAACCAAGCCTGTGCACATACTATGCACTCGGTATCTGCTGGCATGGGAAATCTGGAAAAACAGATGGGACGTGCAACTATGACCACCCTAGGAAATGTCATGCCCATATGAAAACAGGAAAATGCAAACTCCCTTCCTGTAAGCTTTTTCACCCTAAACTGTGTACCTCTTCAGTACAGGAAAGACTGTGCTATAACTTAAATTGCCAGGCATACCATCTAAAGGGGACAAAAAGATACAAAACATCCAGGCCATGGGAAAACCTGGGTAGCCACAGTCACTCAAGAGGGAGAGGTTTTTTAGTGCCAGGAAGGAAAAAAAACTGGCAGGAAATGGCAGAAATCGTACACCAAATCCAGTCATTCCTGGAGTGGAACCACAGTCGATGGCCTCCACTCCAAACCAACAGATACAGATACTAATGCCGGAAAAAAAATCCCCCCCCAGTACCAACAATACCACCAGTCCGATAACATTCTTCTTTGCAAATATACAGGGTCTAAAGCCAGCAACAAACAACAAAATACCTTTCATCCGTGGACTGCTTGCAGAGGCAAAGGCAATGTTCGCGGCTTTCACTGAGACCCACATAAAGGATCACTTGGACAACGAAATATGGATCCCAGGTTACAACCTATATAGATGTGACAGAGTGAACAGGCAAAAGGGGGGGGTTGGCCTGTACATTGCAGAGTCACTTGTTTGCACAGAACTGCTAAATGCCTCAAATGATGTAGTGGAAGTTTTAGCAGTAAAGGTCGAGAACCAAAACCTAGTCATTGTGATAGTCTACAAGCCTCCGGATGCAACATCCCAGCAATTCCAGGAACAGCTGTTAAAAATTGACCACTGTCTGGAAAACCTTCCAGCTCCTGCACCCAACATCTTGCTCCTGGGGGATTTCAACTTAAGGCACCTAAAATGGAGGAATATAGCAAATAATATTGTTGCAGTAATAACACCAGGAGGCAGCTCTGATGAAAACTCACACTCACGCGAGCTTTTAAATCTCTGCACAAAATTCAATTTAAACCAGCAAATAATAGAGCCTACTAGACTGGAGAATACACTAGAGCTCATCTTCACTAACAATGATGATCTGATAAGAAATATCACCATATCAAAAACAATATACTCAGATCACAACATAATTGAGGTTCAGTCATGTATGCGCGGAGCCCCAGACCGACATAATGAGATTAGTCACGAGGGAGCATTCACCAAATTCAACTTCAATAACAAAAACATAAAGTGGGACCAAGTAAACCAAGTCCTAACCGATATAAGCTGGGAAGATATACTAAGCAACACAGACCCCAACTTATGCCTAGAACAGATTAACTCGGTAGCACTCGATGTATGCACAAGGCTTATTCCTCTAAGAAAAAGGAGGAGTAGATGTAAAACAGAAAGAGACAGGCGCTCCCTTTACAGGCGACGGAAAAGAATAACAGAGCGGCTAAAAGAGGTCAATATATCTGAAATGCGTAGGGAGACACTGGTCAGAGAAATAGCAAGCATCGAACTTAAGCTAAAAGAATCCTTTAGGAGTCAGGAATCGCGGGAAGAACTAAAAGCCATAAATGAAATCGAAAGAAACCCAAAGTATTTCTTCTCCTATGCCAAATCAAAATCGAGAACAACGTCCAGTATTGGGCCCCTACTTAAACAAGATGGGTCCTACACAGATGACAACAAGGAAATGAGTGAGCTACTCAAGTCCCAATATGACTCAGTTTTTAGCAAGCCGCTAACCAGACTGAGAGTCGAAGATCAAAATGAATTTTTTATGAGAGAGCCACAAAATTTGATTAACACAAGCCTATCCGATGTTATCCTGACGCCAAATGACTTCGAACAGGCGATAAATGACATGCCCATGCACTCTGCCCCAGGGCCAGACTCATGGAACTCTGTGTTCATCAAGAACTGCAAGAAGCCCCTATCACGAGCCTTTTCCATCCTATGGAGAGGGAGCATGGACACGGGGGTCGTCCCACAGTTACTAAAAACAACAGACATAGCCCCACTCCACAAAGGGGGCAGTAAAGCAACAGCAAAGAACTACAGACCAATAGCACTAACATCCCATATCATAAAAATCTTTGAAAGGGTCCTAAGAAGCAAGATCACCACGCATCTAGAAACCCATCAGTTACACAACCCAGGGCAACATGGGTTTAGAACAGGTCGCTCCTGTCTGTCTCAACTATTGGATCACTACGACAAGGTCCTAAATGCACTAGAAGACAAAAAGAATGCAGATGTAATATATACAGACTTTGCAAAAGCCTTCGACAAGTGTGACCATGGCGTAATAGCGCACAAAATGCGTGCTAAAGGAATAACAGGAAAAGTCGGTCGATGGATCTATAATTTCCTCACTAACAGAACACAGAGAGTAGTCGTCAACAGAGTAAAGTCCGAGGCAGCTACGGTGAAAAGCTCTGTTCCACAAGGCACAGTACTCGCTCCCATCTTGTTCCTCATCCTTATATCCGACATAGACAAGGATGTCAGCCACAGCACCGTGTCTTCCTTTGCAGATGACACCCGAATCTGCATGACAGTGTCTTCCATTGCAGACACTGCAAAGCTCCAGGCAGACATCAACCAAATCTTTCAGTGGGCTGCAGAAAACAATATGAAGTTCAACGATGAGAAATTTCAATTACTCAGATATGGTAAACATGAGGAAATTAAATCTTCATCAGAGTACAAAACAAATTCTGGCCACAAAATAGAGCGAAACACCAACGTCAAAGACCTGGGAGTGATCATGTCGGAGGATCTCACCTTCAAGGACCATAACATTGTATCAATCGCATCTGCTAGAAAAATGACAGGATGGATAATGAGAACCTTCAAAACTAGGGAGGCCAAGCCCATGATGACACTCTTCAGGTCACTTGTTCTATCTAGGCTGGAATATTGCTGCACACTAACAGCACCTTTCAAGGCAGGTGAAATTGCCGACCTAGAAAATGTACAGAGAACTTTCACGGCGCGCATAACGGAGATAAAACACCTCAATTATTGGGAGCGCTTGAGGTTCCTAAACCTGTATTCCCTGGAACGCAGGAGGGAGAGATACATGATTATATACACCTGGAAAATCCTAGAGGGACTAGTACCGAACTTGCACACGAAAATCACCCACTACGAAAGCAAAAGACTTGGCAGACGATGCACCATCCCCCCAATGAAAAGCAGGGGTGTCACTAGCACGTTAAGAGACCATACAATAAGTGTCAGGGGCCCGAGACTGTTCAACTGCCTCCCAGCACACATAAGGGGGATTACCAACAGACCCCTGGCAGTCTTCAAGCTGGCACTGGACAAGCACCTAAAGTCAGTTCCGGATCAGCCGGGCTGTGGCTCGTATGTTGGTTTGCGTGCAGCCAGCAGCAACAGCCTGGTTGATCAGGCTCTGATCCACCAGGAGGCCTGGTCTCAGACCGGGCCGCGGGGGCGTTGACCCCCGGAACTCTCTCCAGGTAAACTCCAGGTAAACAGCACTGATTGCTTATATGTGTATATATGCTCTAGATATTGAGTGATAGTTATCGGTCGCTGTCACTCCACGTTCATACTGACATACATATGCCTAACCTATCTAATCTGCATTTTCTCAACGTTGCTAAAAGGGTCGCCAACATGGGTCATTGAGTATGTATGTATGTATGTATTGATTAAATACCACGAACCGGGGGATCGAACCCATGTTGTTTTAGCCCACCTCATGGTGAGCGAAAATTCCAGGACGCTCTAACCCACGGGACTATACAATCCTACAAGAATCACGCACCCAGCAGAGCTAGGTATTGTACTACGATCCGAGGACATACGATGGTGTGGGTGCCTCAGAGCTAATTTCATTCTACTCCCTGTTTGGATTACCTACACGTTGGTAGGTAAGACACATAGGCAACATTTATACAGCTTTATTCCGAAACGTTTCGCCTACGCAGTAGGCTTCTTCAGTCGAGTACAGAAAGTAGGCAGGAGCAGTAGAGATGTGAAGACGATGTAATCAGTCCATCACCCTCGAAGTCGTAGATTTGAGGTTGTCAGTCCCTCAGCCTGGAGAAGCTCTGTTCTAAAAACTGGAACTAACTGAAGATCAAGCGACAGTGTTGAGACTTAAATCTGCAGTATGCTAAGTGACTGCAAATCTCTGGTGTCTGTCAGTCACTATGCCGTGATTCAGGGATGATATTTCCCTTCAGCCAGTGCACCGTCACTTTCTTCAATGGTCTCATGTACAGAGTTCTGTCAAAAGCGTTATTGAAATTCAGGTTCACAACCTCACGCCCCTTTAACATCATTGTTATTTCCAGGTCATTTCATTTTTATCAAGGTGACCTCGAGTTAAATCTGCTAGAAATGATACCAATAATCAGCCCACCACTGACGTCAAGTTGATGGTGCGTCAGCTCCATGCCAGGGACTCATGCCACATTATATATGATACTAATTCTCTCATTACTTAAGAGATGCATAGTCTTTTGTTTACCAGTTCAGTTTCATTTTCTTTGTTATTGCGGAAGGTTAATTAACACTTCTAATAATGCCATACTAATAATTATTTTCGTTACGGTGTGATAGATACAACCTCTAGTCTGGCTGCCTCAGTCAGTACCAGCTACCTGGTCAGTACCAGCTACCTGGTCAGTACCAGCTACCTGGTTAGTACCAGCTACCTGGTCAGTACCAGCTACCTGGTCAGTATCAACTACCTGGTCAGTACCAGCTACCTGGTCAGTACCAACTACCTGGTCAGTACCAGCTACCTGGTCAGTACCAGCTACCTGGTCAGTACCAGCTACCTGGTCAGTACCAGCTACCTGGTCGGTACCAGCTACCTGGTCAGTTCCTGCTACCTGGTCAGTACCAACTACCTGGTCAGTACCAACTACCTGGTCAGTACCAGCTGCCTGGCCAGTACCAGCTACCTGGTCAGTACCAACTACCTGGTCAGTACCAACTACCTGGTCAGTACCAGCTACCTGGTCAGTACCAGCTACCTGGTCAGTACCAGCTACCTGGTCAGTACCAGCTACCTGGTCAGTACCAACTACCTGGTCAGTACCAGCTACCTGGTCAGTACCAACTACCTGGTCGGTACCAACTACCTGGTCAGTACCAGCTACCTGGTCAGTACCAGCTACCCGATCAGTACCAGCTACCTGGTAAGTGCCAGCTACCTGGTCAGTACCAGCTACCTGGTCAGTACCAACTACCTGGTCAGTACCAGCTACCTGGTCAGTGCCAACTACCTGGTCAGTACCAACTACCTGGTCAGTACCAGCTACCTGGTCAGTACCAACTACCTGGTCAGTACCAGCTACCTGGTCAGTACCAGCTACCTGGTCAGTACCAGCTACCTGGTCAGTACCAACTACCTGGTCAGTACCAGCTACTTGGTCAGTACCAGCTACCTGATCAGTACCAGCTACCTGGTCAGTACCAACTACCTGGTCAGTACCAACTACCTGGTCAGTACCAGCTACCTGGTCAGTACCAGCTACCTGGTCAGTACTAGCTACCTGGTCAGTACCAGCTACCTGGTCCTTGCGATGAATGCCCCAACTGGGTTAGATTTCACGTAGCTTCGTGTAATCTAACAGTAGATTCTTCAGATCAAAAACACCTTGTCTTTAATTCTGACTTGCAAAGAGAGTTATCCTAAAGTATTACAACATATGTCGAGGATTTCGGGATTTTTCTCTAACTTAAAATAACTTAATTGTTAGTGCTGCCTCCACAATCAAAGATACAAAAAGTAATTTGGATCCTACTGGTATTACATTCAGGCTGGAAGCACTATATTATTATTATTATTATTATTATTATTATTATTATTATTATTATTATTATTGTCGTTGTTCTCACGCTTTAGTTCTAACCTGTAATAATATGACTAACGAGGAAAGGGATTTGATCCTAAAAAGGGAAAAACTGCTAATATTGAAGGAAATATGAACCCTTAACCAGCATCACACTTACTACTGTGCAATCTACATCTACAGGACCATAAACTCCAATATTAACCTTGACCTAAAACGCTTTCTTGATAGTTGTGACAGAACCCACAGGCATAACACCAGACACAAACATCTCTACGACATTCCCCGTGTCCGACTAAACCTTTACAAAAATTCAGTGTATGTCAAAGGCCCTAAAATCTGGAACACCCTACCTGAGAACTCTAGAACTGCAGACACATTCATCATATTCAAAACTACCATTAGAAAACATCTTATCTCCCTGATAAACCCCATCAACTAACTACACGAATACTACCTGGTGGTTCACACTTACACTCACTCACCCATTTGACCATAAACAGAAATATTAATCTCAATCTTAAAATAATGAATCCTATGATACTCCAATACTGAAACTATGTACTGTGCCAAAACAAAAGCATTCACATTGCTAAACTCACAAACTAGTATTTAGTCACTTAGCCATAATACCAACTTACCTCATAATTTGTAATATTTTAAAATAAAAAAATAAACTAAGTCTGCCCGAAATGCCTAGCCATGCTAGGCGTTCTAGTGGTACACTCTGTAATCATTATTTAACTACATGTAAACCACACAACAACCAAATTCTGTAAATCCAACATTGTAATCTTTATAGAGAATAAACTTTGAATTTGAATTTGAATTTGAATTTGAATCACAGCACCAAGCGTGTGTCCCGTGGATCGACTGGTAGAGCACTCAGCTCACATACTGAGAGTCAGTGGTTCGACCCCCAACACAGGGGAACACGTTGGGTATGTTCCCTTACAACTGCTGTCCCTGCTTACCTAGCAGTAAGCAGGTACCTGGGTGTTAGCCGACTATTGTAGGTGGCATCCTGGAGGGCCAGTCTTTGAAATGAGCAGAGGTATGATAAAAATAATTAGTTTGTAAAATTGATTTGTGTACAAAAGTGAATGGTTATGGAGGCGCCCCCCATAGGTGTGTGTGTGTGTGTGAGTAGTGAGGAGTGAGGAGAGTGTCGCACTGCCCCGTCAGCACTGCCCCGTCAGCACTGTAAGGTGAACAGTGAACCAACTCACACAGTGAAAAACTTCTGATTGTTAGAAATATGATATTCAGTGAAGCAGCAATAAATGTTAAGAGTTAACTGGTGTCCTGAGGATTATTTAAAAGTTACGCTGGAAAGCAAAAGACTTGGCAGACGATGCACCATCCCCCCAATGAAAAGCAGGGGTGTCACTAGCACGTTAAGAGACCATACAATAAGTGTCAGGGGCCCGAGACTGTTCAACTGCCTCCCAGCACACATAAGGGGGATTACCAACAGACCCCTGGCAGTCTTCAAGCTGGCACTGGACAAGCACCTAAAGTCAGTTCCTGATCAGCCGGGCTGTGGCTCGTACGTTGGTTTGCGTGCAGCCAGCAGCAACAGCCTGGTTGATCAGGCGCTGATCCACCAGGAGGCCTGGTCACAGACCGGGCCGCGGGGGCATTGACCCCCGAAACTCTCTCCAGGTAAACTCCAGGTGGGTGTGACAGTGGCAGTACTGCAGGTGGGTGTGACAGTGGCAGTACTGCAGGTGGGTGTGACAGTGGCAGTAGTGTAGGTGGGTGTGACAGTGGCAGTACTGCAGGTGGTTGTGACAGTGGCAGTACTGCAGGTGGGTGTGACAGTGGCAGTACTGCAGGTGGGTGTGACAGTGGCAGTACTGCAGGTGGGTGTGACAGTGGCAGTACTGTAGGTGGGTGTGACAGTGGCAGTACTGCAGGTGGTTGTGACAGTGGCAGTACTGCAGGTGGGTGTGACAGTGGCAGTACTGCAGGTGGGTGTGACAGTGGCAGTACTGCAGGTGGTTGTGACAGTGGCAGTACTGCAGGTGGGTGTGACAGTGGCAGCACTGCAGGTGGGTGTGACAGTGGCAGTACTGCAGGTGGGTGTGACAGTGGCAGTGCTGCAGGTGGTTGTGACAGTGGCAGTACTGCAGGTGGGTGTGACAGTGGCAGTACTGCAGGTGGGTGTGACAGTGGCAGTACTGCAGGTGGGTGTGACAGTGGCAGTACTGTAGGTGGGTGTGACAGTGGCAGTACTGCAGGTGGTTGTGACAGTGGCAGTACTGCAGGTGGGTGTGACAGTGGCAGTACTGCAGGTAGGTGTGACAGTGGCAGTACTGCAGGTGGTTGTGACAGTGGCAGTACTGCAGGTGGGTGTGACAGTGGCAGTACTGCAGGTGGGTGTGACAGTGGCAGTACTGCAGGTGGGTGTGACAGTGGCAGTACTGCAGGTGGTTGTGACAGTGGCAGTACTGCAGGTGGGTGTGACAGTGGCAGTACTGTAGGTGGGTGTGACAGTGGCAGTACTGCAGGTGGTTGTGACAGTGGCAGTACTGCAGGTGGGTGTGACAGTGGCAGTACTGCAGGTAGGTGTGACAGTGGCAGTACTGCAGGTGGTTGTGACAGTGGCAGTACTGCAGGTGGGTGTGACAGTGGCAGCACTGCAGGTGGGTGTGACAGTGGCAGTACTGCAGGTGGGTGTGACAGTGGCAGTGCTGCAGGTGGTTGTGACAGTGGCAGTACTGCAGGTGGGTGTGACAGTGGCAGTACTGCAGGTGGGTGTGACAGTGGCAGTACTGCAGGTGGGTGTGACAGTGGCAGTACTGCAGGTGGGTGTGACAGTGGCAGTACTGCAGGTGGGTGTGACAGTGGCAGTACTGCAGGTGGGTGTGACAGTGGCAGTGCTGCAGGTGGTTGTAACAGTGACAGTACTGCAGGTGGTTGTGACAGTGGGAGTACTGCAGGTGGGTGTGACAGTGGCAGTACTACAGGTGGTTGTGACAGTGGCAGTACTGCAGGTGGGTGTGACAGTGGCAGTGCTGCAGGTGGTTGTAACAGTGGCAGTACTGCAGGTGGTTGTGACAGTGGCAGTACTGCAGGTGGGTGTGACAGTGGCAGTACTGCAGGTGGTCGTGACAGTGGCAGTACTGCAGGTGGGTGTGACAGTGGCAGTACTGCAGGTGGGTGTGACAGTGGCAGTACTGCAGTTGGTTGTGACAGTGGATGTACTGAAGGTGGGTGTGACAGTGGCAGTACTGGAGGTAGTTGTAACAGTGGCAGTACTGCAGGTGGGTGTGACAGTGGCAGTACTGCAGGTGGGTGTGACAGTGGCAGTACTGCAGGTGGGTGTGACAGTGGCAGTACTGCAGGTGGTTGTGACAGTGGCAGTACTGCAGGTGGGTGTGACAGTGGCAGTACTGCAGGTGGTTGTGACAGTGGCAGTACTGCAGGTGGTTGTGACAGTGGCGGTACTGCAGGTGGTTGTGACAGTGGCAGTACTGCAGGTGGTTGTGACAGTGGCATTAGTGCAGGTGGGTGTGACAGTGGGAGTACTGCAGGTGGGTGTGACAGTGGCAGTACTGTAGGTGGGTGTGACAGTGGCAGTACTGCAGGTGGGTGTGACAGTGGCAGCACTGCAGGTGGGTGTGACAGTGGCAGTACTGCAGGTGGGTGTGACATTGGCAGTACTGCAGGTGGTTGTGACAGTGGCAGTACTGCAGGTGGTTGTGACAGTGGCAGTACTGTAGGTGGGTGTGACAGTGGCAGAACTGCAGGTGGGTGGGACAGTGGCAGTACTGCAGGTCGGTGTGACATTGGCAGTACTGCAGGTGGTTGTGACAGTGGGAGTACTGTAGGTGGGTGTGACAGTGGCAGTACTGCAGGTGGGTGTGACAGTGGCAGTACTATAGGTGGGTGTTACAGTGGCAGTACTGTAGGTGGGTGTGACAGTGGCAGTACTGCAAGTGGTTGTGACAGTGGCAGTACTGTAGGTGGGTGTGACAGTGGCAGTACTGCAGGTGGGTGTGACAGTGGCAGTACTGCAAGTGGTTGTGACAGTGGCAGTACTGTAGGTGGGTGTTACAGTGGCAGTACTGTAGGTGGGTGTGACAGTGGCAGTACTGCAAGTGGTTGTGACAGTGGCAGTACTGTAGGTGGGTGTGACAGTGGCAGTACTGTAGGTGGGTGTGACAGTGGCAGTACTGCAAGTGGTTGTGACAGTGGCAGTACTGTAGGTGGGTGTGACAGTGGCAGTACTGCAGGTGGGTGTGACAGTGGCAGTACTGCAGGTGGTTGTGACAGTGGCAGTACTGCAGGTGGTTGTGACAGTGGCAGTACTGTAGGTGCTTGTGACAGTGGCAGTACTGCAGGTGGGTGTGACAGTGGCAGTACTGCAGGTGGTTGTGACAGTGGCAGTACTGCAGGTGGTTGTGACAGTGGCAGTACTGCAGGTGGTTGTGACAGTGGCAGTAATGCAGGTGGTTATGACAGTGGCAGTACTGCAGGTGGGTGTGACAGTGGCAGTACTGCAGGTGGTTGTGACAGTGGCAGTACTGCAGGTGGGTATGACAGTGGCAGTACTGTAGGTGGTTGTGACAGTGGCAGTACTGCAGCTGGGTGTGACAGTGGCAGTACTGCAGGTGGTTGTGACAGTGGCAGTACTGCACGTGGTTGTAACAGTGGCAGTACTGCAGGTGGGTGTGACAGTGGCAGTACTGCAGGTGGTTGTGACAGTGGCAGTACTGCAGGTGGGTGTGACAGTGGCAGTACTGCAGGTGGGTGTGACAGTGGCAGTACTGCAGGTGGGTGTGACAGTGGCAGTACTGCAGGTGGGTGTGACAGTGGCAGTACTGCAGGTGGGTGTGACAGTGGCAGTACTGCAGGTGGGTGTGACAGTGGCAGTACTACAGGTGGTTGTGACAGTGGCAGTACTGCAGGTGGGTGTGACAGTGGCAGTACTGCAGGTGGTTGTGACAGTGGCAGTACTGCAGGTGGTTGTGACAGTGGCAGTACTGCAGATGGTTGTGACAGTGGCAGTACTGCAGGTGGTTGTGACAGTGGCAGTGCTGCAGGTGAGTGTGACAGTGGCAGTACTGCAGGTGGGTGTGACAGTGGCAGTACTGTAGGTGGGTGTGACAGTGGCAGTACTGCAGGTGGTTGTGACAGTGGCAGTACTGCAGGTGGGTGTGACAGTGGCAGTACTGCAGGTGGGTGTGACAGTGGCAGTACTGCAGGTGGGTGTTACAGTGGCAGTACTGCTGGTGGTTGTGACAGTGGCAGTACTGTAGGTGGGTGTGACAGTGGCAGTACTGCAGGTGGTTGTGACAGTGGCAGTACTGCAGGTGGGTGTGACAGTGGCAGTACTGCAGGTGGGTGTGACAGTGGCAGTACTGCAGGTGGTTGTGACAGTGGCAGTACTGCAGGTGGGTGTGACAGTGGCAGTACTGCAGGTGGTTGTGACAGTGGCAGTACTGCAGGTGGGTATGACAGTGGCAGTACTGTAGGTGGTTGTGACAGTGGCAGTACTGCAGCTGGGTGTGACAGTGGCAGTACTGCAGGTGGGTGTTACAGTGGCAGTACTGCTGGTGGTTGTGACAGTGGCAGTACTGTAGGTGGGTGTGACAGTGGCAGTACTGCAGGTGGTTGTGACAGTGGCAGTACTGCAGGTGGTTGTGACAGTGGCAGTACTGCAGATGGTTGTGACAGTGGCAGTACTGCAGGTGGTTGTGACAGTGGCAGTGCTGCAGGTGAGTGTGACAGTGGCAGTACTGCAGGTGGGTGTGACAGTGGCAGTGCTGCAGGTGAGTGTGACAGTGGCAGTACTTCAGGTGGGTGTGACAGTGGCAGTACTGCAGGTGGTTGTGACAGTGGCAGTACTGCAGGTGGGTATGACAGTGACAGTACTGTAGGTGGTTGTGACAGTGGCAGTACTGCAGCTGGGTGTGACAGTGGCAGTACTGCAGGTGGTTGTGACAGTGGCAGTACTGCACGTGGGTTTGACAGTGGCAGTACTGCAGGTGGGTGTGACAGTGGCAGTACTGCAGGTGGTTGTGACTGTGGCAGTACTGTAGGTGGGTGTGACAGTGGCAGTACTGCAGGTGGTTGTGACAGTGGCAGTACTGCAGGTGGGTGTGACAGTGGCAGTACTGCAGGTGGGTGTGACAGTGGCAGTACTGCATGTGGTTGTGACAGTGGCAGTACTGCAGGTGGTTGTAACTGTGGCAGTACTGCAGGTGGTTGTGACAGTGGCAGTACTGCAGGTGGTTATGACAGTGGCAGTACTTCAGGTGGGTGTGACAGTGGCAGTACTGCAGGTGGTTGTGACAGTGGCAGTACTGCAGGTGGGTATGACAGTGGCAGTACTGTAGGTGGTTGTGACAGTGGCAGTACTGCAGCTGGGTGTGACAGTGGCAGTACTGCAGGTGGTTGTGACAGTGGCAGTACTGCACGTGGTTTTGACAGTGGCAGTACTGCAGGTGGGTGTGACAGTGGCAGTACTGCAGGTGGTTGTGACAGTAGCAGTACTGCAGGTGGGTGTGACAGTGGCAGTACTGCAGGTGGGTGTGACAGTGGCAGTACTGCAGGTGGGTGTGACAGTGGCAGTACTACAGGTGGTTGTGACAGTGGCAGTACTGCAGGTGGGTGTGACAGTGGCAGTACCGCAGGTGGGTGTGACAGTGGCAGTACTGCAGGTGGTTGTGACAGTGGCAGTACTGCAGATGGTTGTGACAGTGGCAGTACTGCAGGTGGGTGTGACAGTGGCAGTGCTGCAGGTGAGTGTGACAGTGGCAGTACTGCAGGTGGGTGTGACAGTGGCAGTACTGTAGGTGGGTGTGACAGTGGCAGTACTGCAGGTGGTTGTGACAGTGGCAGTACTGCAGGTGGTTGTGACAGTGGCAGTACTGCAGGTGGGTGTGACAGTGGCAGTACTGCAGGTGGGTGTTACAGTGGCAGTACTGCTGGTGGTTGTGACAGTGGCAGTACTGTAGGTGGGTGTGACAGTGGCAGTACTGCAGGTGGTTGTGACAGTGGCAGTACTGCAGGTGGGTGTGACAGTGGCAGTACTGCAGGTGGTTGTGACAGTGGCAGTACTGCAGGTGGTTGTGACAGTGGCAGTACTGCAGGTGGTTGTGACAGTGGCAGTACTGCAGGTGGTTTTGACAGTGGCAGTACTGTAGGTGGGTGTGACAGTGGCAGTACTTCAGGTGGTTGTGACAGTGGCAGTACTGCAGGTGGTTGTGACAGTGGCAGTACTGCAGATGGTTGTAACAGTGGCAGTACTGCAGGTGGGTTTAACAGTAGCAGTACTGCAGGTGGGTGTGACAGTGGCAGTACTGCAGGTAGGTGTGGCAGTACTGCAGGTGGGTGTGACAGTGACAGTACTGCAGGTGGGTGTAACAGTGGCAGTGCTGCAGGTGGGTGTGACAGTGGCAGTACTGCAGGTGGGTGTGACAGTGGCAGTACTGAAGGTGGTTGTGACAGTGACAGTACTGCACGTGGGTGTAACAGTGGCAGTACCGCAAGTAGGTGTGACAGTGGCAGTACTTCAGGTGGGTGTGACAGTGGCAGCACTGCAGGTGGGTGTGACAGTGGCAGTACTGCAGGTGGGTGTAACAGTGGCAGTACTGCAGGTGGGTGTAACAGTGGCAGTACTGCAGGTGGGTGTAACAGTGGCAGTACTGCAGGTAGTTGTGACAGTGGCAGTACTGCAGGTGGGTGTGACAGCGGCAGTACTGCAGGTGGATGTAACAGTGGCAGTACTGCAGGTGGGTGTGACAGTGGCAGTACTGCAGGTGGGTGTGACAGTGGCAGTACTGCAGGTGGGTGTGACAGTGGCAGTACTGCAAGTGGTTGTGACAGTGGCAGTACTGCAGGTGGGTGTGACAGCGGCAGTACTGCAGGTGGGTGTGACAGTATCAGTACTCCAGGTGGATGTGACAGTATCAGTACTCCAGGTGGATGTGACAGTATCAGTACTCCAGGTGGATGTGACGGTATCTGTGTTCAGCCGTGCTAATCTCTGACTCCACTGCAATATACTGGGACCCTCGACCACATTTCTCATCCATCAATGAATTTCGTTCTTATGAGCACCATGTGACCAGTTTCCCACGAGACCGGGACAGAAGGGAAGGATGGGATTAGATACTGACTCTTATAAGGTCGGGGAATGATAGAAAGATTCAGTGTGAGGTCTGGCTGTGGACAAGAAATTCTGGGCAGTCTACTAGTGACTTACTCGGGGAGATACATAGATCTCCCAGCTGGAATTCTGACTCGTTATAATAGCGTAGTCAGATGGAACTGTTATAAGGTTCAGTAATACTGTAAACTGTCTAAATTTAACTTCCCCTGTGCCTTTATTATTATTATTATTATTATTATTATTATTATTATTATTATTATTATTATTATTATTATTATTATTATTAGTTTTAAATTTTTTCCCTCGTTTCATGATTCCTGACTAAGAATATTAATTATTTTGATGTATACTAAAGAGATAGATTTATGTACTTCAGTACATCTCTTGATCACCTCGTCTAAAGTGTAAGATAATGAATTGAAGAAGATAGCGAGGGTAGAAGGTTTCGTAATTATGCTCGCGTTATCCTATCCTCGTTATCCTGTCGCACCTTCGTTATCCAGCAATTGTTAGTGTGTGGCAGTGGGAGTACTGCGAGTGGGTGTGAGTGTGCAAGAATTGCAGGTGGATGTGACAGTATCAGTACTCCAGGTGGATGTGACAGTATCAGTACTCCAGGTGGATGTGACAGTATCAGTACTCCAGGTGGATGTGACAGTATCAGTACTCCAGGTGGATGTGACAGTATCAGTACTCCAGGTGGATGTGACAGTATCAGTACTACAGGTGGATGTGACAGTATCAGTACTACAGGCGGATGTGACAGTGTCAGCACCGCAGGTGGATGTGACAGTGTCAGCATTGCAGGTGGGTGTGACAGTGTCACACCGCAGGTGGGTGTGGCAGTGTCAGTACCGCAGGTGGATGTGACAGTGCCAGTACCTCTTGCACTGTGTCACAAACACTGGCTCAATCTTTGTCAGCTGCATCAGTTACAACACTGACTGGATGAAGAGTATTTTACCAGCATTAAAGGGAAGAGTGATGGGAAAATTATTAAAAGCTGTATTCTACACGATATATTCACAAAATATCATCGTACCAACACTTACGGTGTCGCTGCTGTTGTCGTAGTTATCCTCATAGTTGCACTGGCTCTGTGCCGGACTGGTAGTGTTGTTGGTGTGACTGCTTACCATGGCCACGATGGTCAGGTTCATGTTCACTCTCAGCATGTAGTTGAACACCATGCCCAAGAATGCCATTATCGCTACAATGTACCGCTTTGGCACATACCCTGGTGATTACGAAAATAATATATTACATATTATGGTACGGAGCAGAACATTCTACCCAATAACTGAACACAAAGGTATGTGGTACCCACATGTGGAGAAGAGAACACCTGACTAAGCAGACCTCTACCACAGCTGTATGCAGATGGGGCCCTCATTCGCACAAGCAATAAGCTATTATGCTTGAAGTTGGTTATTGATGGTATGTGTGAAAGTTAAGACACATGTGCAACATCTGGTTATCTTTATTGTAGACGTTTCGCCATCCAGTGGCTTTATCAATACAGATTCTAGGACATAATTAGAAGACAGTAGAACTATATACAAAAGATGAGGTAATCAGTCCTTCATTCAGTCTTGGAGTTGGAGCACCGTGGTGAAAGAGATTCTGGAGCAAAGGCAAGGAGACTGGCGCTTATATAAGCGTCAGTGGATAGGGACGTGAAGCGGACGAGGGCATAGTCACTGGTAGGCGGAATTCCCCAGTGGAAATAGGTCCTACCCAAAGGGATGGGTTAGTTGTAGTATGTGTGATTGTGGCTGTGTGATGCACATTGAATATTATAAATACTAGATATACAACACAGAAGGTAAAATCCAGGAACATAAAAATATAAAAAAAAAAATGTACAGATCGAACTCAACTGATGATTACAGAAAAGTTATCAAGAGACAAGAATGATTGCCTTATGGTGGCGAGGAGAGAGAAGCTGAAAAAATAAAATAAACATACTAGCCGAGACATAGTAAGTTTATAGTCACAACAGTAGGAAAATGACAAAGTATCAAGTAATAAAACTAAGAAAATAAGTACGAACACTCCAGGAAATCACAGCGAGCTATATCATAAAATTAAATTCTGAATTTACAATTGAGCAAAAGCCGCTATAAGATACAGACGAGATGAACCAAGGAGAACTGTCAGTCAGTGAAGCAACTAGTAAGTGTGTAGACAGCTCATGTAACTTAATACATCACAGGCATCAGATGCAATATACCCACGAACATTAAGAGGAGCTAAAATACTAGAGAAGAGCTGAAATACTAAAAAAAAAAAAAAAAAAAAAATAGGCATTCGCAAAGATATTTAACAGATTATCAACGTCGAGTGAGGTGCTAAATGACTGGAAGATTTCAAATGGGATACTCATGTTTTAAAAGATAAGTACAAAACCTTCAATTAATACCAGTGTAATTCAGAAATTCCCTAACAACTGTACTTGAAAATTGCTGGCAAACATTACGAAGAGACCGGAGGAACAACTTGAAACTATTACAGTCCTCACAGGCTTACTGAGTCTTGATAAATTAACGTAGATCAGATAGGAAAAAGAGGTATGAGTGAACTGTACATTTGAAGCAGCGTTTTATGACCCTTGCGGGTTCAGCGCTTAGTTATGATTATAATAATATATATTCAAAGAAGGAAAAATTTTTTTTGATGAGGTGGTACACAGAGGAAACTGGAGAAAAATAAACCGTGGTACAATGAAAGACATTTTCATTATAATGGGGAACATATGAAAAAGAGAACGAGAGAATTATCGTCTTGGGAAGGCCTATCCCAACCATAGAAATGATTTTATTTTAAAATTGTCCATCACAGAGCGTGGCAATAAAAAAACCCTTCCTGTCTCATATATATAATTGTTAATGCCCCTCTGTAATGATGGAAATATCGTCATTAAAAAAATTTATTTGTCCTGTTTACAGGAGAGGCCATCCTGAGGTATGATAATCCGCGAAGAAATAATTCCACTTCTGGAAGGAAACCTTTGACTCTCCCTTAGTTGGCAGACTTTTAATGGAATACTTAATACTGAAGTCTCCGCGTTCAGGCTGAAAGATTTTAATGCAATGTGTCAAATACACCCCACGTGATGCATTATTACAAGCACATCAAGCTATGGTTGCCACAGCACAGCTCTCATATGGAATACAGCCTTTGCTGATGAATCAAATTTTGATAAATAAGATACTGAGAGAATGTAAATAGCAGAACTCCAAAAAGAGTTGTTTCTGCTGTATAGTAAAGTCATGCACAAGAAATAACTTCTACATACCCTTAGTCTGCGGAAAATGAGACGTTGATGATGAAATATAAATTGAGGAGAATGAAAAAAAGGCTTCAGGAAAACTTGAATTTCAACGCGAGCAAAACAAAATTTAGAAACTTAATGACTGGAAAAGAAGACCGAAGACTGAGTCACATTTATGGATAAAAAATCTCACAAAGAGTTAAATTAGAAGATCTTTGCCAATTAATAACCCACATGGGAACAGATACACGGAAAATGAGTCTCTGTGGGTTATCACTTAACATCAACAAGCTTACATTACACGTGTACCGGTTACATATTGATATCAACGACGATGACGATGACGATAATGATGACGATGATGATGATGATGCTTCTTAAAAGTACACACATAACATTATTATTATAAGACTCAAAATTAAGTGCTAAATCCACAAGAGTCGTATACCACAGCAACATCATTACAGGTTAAGCTTTCAAACATAAGCAAACCTTTCAGGAACCTGGATATTCTCGTTCAAAAAACTTATTTCATGTGTACTACACATTCTTGAGTACCCAGCATCATTGTGGGAACCCTTATTCTTGAGTACCCAGCATCATTGTGGGAACCCTTATTCTTGAGTACCCAGCATCATTGTGGGAACCCTCATTCTTGAGTACCCAGCATCATTGTGGGAACCCTTATTCTTGAGTACCCAGCATCATTGTGGGAACCCTTATTCTTGAGTACCCAGCATCATTATGGGAACCCTTATTCTTGAGTACCCAGCTTCATTGTGGGAACCCTTATTCTTGAGTACCCAGCATCATTGTGGAACCCTCATTCTTGAGTACCCAGCATCACTGTGGAACCCTCATTCTTGAGTACCCAGCATCATTGTGGAACCCTCATTCTTGAGTACCCAGCATCATTGTGGGAACCCTTATTCTTGAGTACCCAGCATCATTGTGGGAACCCTTATTCTTGAGTACCCAGCATCATTGTGGGAACCCTTATTCTTGAGTACCCAGCATCATTGAGGGAACCCTCATTCTTGAGTACCCAGCATCATTGTGGGAACCCTCATTCTTGAGTACCCAGCATCATTGTGGGAACCCTTATTCTTGAGTACCCAGCATCATTGTGAAACCCTCATTCTTGGGTACCCAGCATCATTGTGGAACCCTCATTCTTGAGTACCCAGCATCATCGTGGAACCCTCATTTTTGAGTACCCAGCATCATTGTGGAACCCTCATTCTTGGGTACCCAGCATCATTGTGGAACCCTCATTCTTGAGTACCCAGCATCATTGTGGAACCCTCATTCTTGGGTACCCATCATCATTGTCGAACCCTCATTCTTGGGTACCCAGCATTATTGTGGAACCCTCATTCTTAGGTACCCAGCATCATTGTGGAACCCTCATACTTGAGTACCCAGCATCATTGTGGAACCCTCATTCTTGGGTACCCAGCATCATTGTGGAACCCTCATTCTTGGGTACCCAGCATCATTGTGGAGCCCTCATTCTTGAGTACCCAGCATCATTGTGGGACCTTCATTCTTGAGTACCCAGCATCATTGTTTGAACCCTCATTCTTGAGTACCCAGCATCATTGTATAACCCTCATTCTTGAGTACCCAGAATCATTGTGGGATCATCATTCTTGAGTGCCCAGCATCATTGTGGAACCCTCATTCTTGAGTACACAGCATCATTGTAGGAACTCTCATTCTTGAGTGCCCAGCATCATTGTAGGAACTCTCATTCTTGAGTACCCAGCATCATTGTAGGAACTCTCATTCTTGAGTACCCAGCATCATTGAGGAACTCTCATTCTTGAGTGCCCAGCATCATTGTGGAACCCTCATTCTTGAGTACCCAGCATCATTGTGGAACCCTCATTCTTGAGTACCCAGCATCATTGTGGGAACCCTTATTCTTGAGTAACCAGCTTCATTGTGGGAACCCTTATTCTTGAGTACCCAGCATCATTGTGGGAACCCTTATTCTTGAGTACCCAGCATCACTGTGGGAACCCTTATTCTGGAGTACCCAGCATCATTGTGGGAACCCTTATTCTTGAGTACCCAGCATCATTGTGGAACCCTCATTCTTGAGTACCCAGCATCATTGTGGAACCCTCATTCTTGAGTACCCAGCATCATTGTGGAACCCTCATTCTTGAGTACCCAGCATCATTGTGGAACCCTCATTCTTGGGTACCCAGCATCATTGTGGAACCCTCATTCTTGAGTACCCAGCATCATTGTGGAACCCTCATTCTTGGGTACCCATCATCATTGTCGAACCCTCATTCTTGGGTACCCAGCATTATTGTGGAACCCTCATTCTTGAGTACCCAGCATCATTGTGGAACCCTCATTCTTGAATACCCAGCATCATTGTGGAACCCTCATTCTTGAGTACCCAACATCATTGTGGAACCCTCATTCTTGGGTACCCAACATCATTGTGGAACCCTCATTCTTGAGTACCCAGCATCATTGTGGAACCCTCATTCTTGAGTACCCAGGATCATTGTGGAACCCTCATTCATGGGTACCCAGCATCATTGTGGAACCCTCATTCTTGACTACCCAGCATCATTGTTGAACCCTCATTCTTGGGTACCCATCATCATTGTCGAACCCTCATTCTTGGGTACCCAGCATTATTGTGGAACCCTCATTCTTAGGTACCCAGCATCATTGTGGAACCCTCATACTTGAGTACCCAGCATCATTGTGGAACCCTCATTCTTGAGTACCCAACATCATTGTGGAACCCTCATTCATGGGTACCCAGCATCATTGTGGAACCCTCATTCTTGAGTACCCAGCATCATTGTGGAACCCTCATTCTTGGGTACCCAGCATCATTGTGGAACCCTCATTCTTGGGTACCCAGCATCATTGAGGATCCCTCATTCTTGAGTACCCAGCATCATTGTGGAACCCTCATTCTTGAGTACCCAGCATCATTGAGGGACCATCATTCTTGAGTACCCAGCATCATTGTATAACCCTCATTCTTGAGTACCCAGCATCATTGTGGAACCCTCATTCTTGGGTATCCAGCATCATTGTGGAACCCTCATTCTTGGGTACCCAGCATCATTGTGGAGCCCTCATTCTTGAGTACCCAGCATCATTGAGGGACCATCATTCTTGAGTACCCAGCATCATTGTATAACCCTCATTCTTGAGTACCCAGCATCATTGTGGAACCCTCATTCTTGGGTACCCAGCATCATTGTGGAACCCTCATTCTTGGGTACCCAGCATCATTGTGGAGCCCTCATTCTTGAGTACCCAGCATCATTGTGGAACCCTCATTCTTGAGTACCCAGCATCATTGTGGGACCATCATTCTAGAGTACCCAGCTTCATTGTGGAACCCTCATTCTTGAGTACCCAGCATCATTGTATAACCCTCATTCTTGAGTACCCAGCATCATTGTGGGATCATCATTCTTGAGTGCCCAGCATCATTGTGGAACCCTCATTCTTGAGTACCCAGCATCATTGTGAAACCCTCATTCTTGAGTACCCAGCATCATTGTGGAACCCTCATTCTTGAGTACCCAGCATCATTGTGGGAAACCTCATTCTTGAGTACCCAGCATCATTGTGGGAACCCTCATTTTTGAGTACTCAGCATCATTGTGGAACCCTCATTCTTGAACACCCAGCATCATTGTGGAACCCTCATTCTTGAGTACCCAGGATCATTGTGGGACCATCATTCTTGAGTACCCAGCATCATTGTGGAACCCTCATTCTTGGGTACCCAGCATCATTGTGGAACCCTCATTCTTGGGTACCCAGCATCATTGAGGATCCCTCATTCTTGAGTACCCAGCATCATTGTGGAACCCTCATTCTTGAGTACCCAGCATCATTGAGGGACCATCATTCTTGAGTACCCAGCATCATTGTATAACCCTCATTCTTGAGTACCCAGCATCATTGTGGAACCCTCATTCTTGGGTATCCAGCATCATTGTGGAACCCTCATTCTTGGGTACCCAGCATCATTGTGGAGCCCTCATTCTTGAGTACCCAGCATCATTGAGGGACCATCATTCTTGAGTACCCAGCATCATTGTATAACCCTCATTCTTGAGTACCCAGCATCATTGTGGAACCCTCATTCTTGGGTACCCAGCATCATTGTGGAACCCTCATTCTTGGGTACCCAGCATCATTGTGGAGCCCTCATTCTTGAGTACCCAGCATCATTGTGGAACCCTCATTCTTGAGTACCCAGCATCATTGTGGGACCATCATTCTAGAGTACCCAGCTTCATTGTGGAACCCTCATTCTTGAGTACCCAGTATCATTGTATAACCCTCATTCTTGAGTACCCAGCATCATTGTGGGATCATCATTCTTGAGTGCCCAGCATCATTGTGGAACCCTCATTCTTGAGTACCCAGCATCATTGTGGAACCCTCATTCATGAGTACCCAGCATCATTGTAGGAACTCTCATTCTTGAGTACCCAGCATCATTGTGGAACAACCATTCTTGAGTACCCAGCATCATTGTGAAACCCTCATTCTTGAGTACCCAGCATCATTGTGGAACCCTCATTCTTGAGTACCCAGCATCATTGTGGGAACCCTCATTCTTGAGTACCCAGCGTCATTGTCCGAACCCTCATTTTTGAGTACTCAGCATCATTGTGGAACCCTCATTCTTGAACACCCAGCATCATTGTGGAACCCTCATTCTTGCGTACCCAGGATCATTGTGGGACCATCATTCTTGAGTACCCAGCATCATTGTGGAACCCTCATTCTTGGGTACCCATTACCATTGTGTGAATCATCATTCTTGAGTACCCAGCATCATTGTGGAACCCTCATTCTTGAGTACCCAGCATCATTGCGGAACCCTCATTCTTAAGTACCCAGCATCATTGTAGGATTATCGTTCTTGAGTACCCAGCATCATTGTGGAACCCTTATTCTTGAGGACCCAGCATCATTGTGGGAACCCTCATTCTTGAGTATCCAGCATCATTGTGGAACCCTCATTCTTGAGTACCCAGCATCGTTGTGGAACCCTCATTCTTGAGTACCCAGCATCATTGTGGAACCCTTATTCTTGAGGACCCAGCATCATTGTGGAACCCTCATTCTTTTGTACCCAGCAACATTGTGGGAATCCTCATTCTTGAGTACCCAGCATCATTGTGGGAACCATCATTCTTGAGTACCCAGCATCACTGGGAACCCTCATTCTTGAGTACCCAGCATCATTGTGGGAACCCTCATTCTTGAGTACCCAGCATCACTGCGGGAACCCTCATTCTTGAGTACCCAGCATCATTGTGGGAACCCTCATTCTCGAGTACCCAGCATCATTGTGGAACCCTCATTCTTGAGTACCCGGCATCATTGTGAGAACCCTCATTCTTGAGTACCCAGCATCATTGTGGGAACCCTCATTCTTGAGTACCCAGCATCATTGTGGAAACCTCATTCTTGAGTACCCAGCATCATTGTGGGAACCCTCATTTTTGAGTACCCAGCATCATTGTGGGAACCATCATTCTTGAGTACCCAGCATGATTTTGGGAACCCTCATTCTTGAGTACCCAGCATCATTGAGGGAACCCACAGTCTTGAGTACCCAGCATCATTGTTGGAACCCTCATTCTTGAGTACCCAGCATCATTGTGGGAACCCTCATTCTTGAGTACCCATCATCATTGTGGAACCCTCATTCTTGAGTACCAAGCATGATTTTGGGAACCCTCATTCTTGAGTACCCAGCATCATTGAGGGAACCCACAGTCTTGAGTACCCAGCATCATTGTTGGAAACCTCATTCTTGAGTACCCAGCATCATTGTGGAACCCTCATTCTTGAGTACCCAGCATCATTGTTGGAACCCTCATTCTTGAGTACCCAGCATCATTGTGGAACCCTCATTCTTGAGTACCCAGCATCATTGTGGGAACTCTCATTCTTGAGTACCCAGCATCATTGTTGGAACCATCATTCTTGAGTACCCATCATCATTGTGGAACCCTCATTCTTGAGTACCCAGCATCATTGTTGGAACCATCATTCTTGAGTACCCAACATCATTGTGGAACCCTCATTCTTGAGTACCCAGCATCATTGTGGAACCCTCATTCTTGAGTACCCAGCATCATTGTGGAACCCTCATTCTTGTGTATTCAGCATCATTGTGGGAACCCTCATTCTTGAGTACCCAGCATCATTGTGGAACCCTCATTCTTGACTACCCAGCATCATTGTGGAAACCCTCATTCTTCAGTACCCAGCATCATTGTGGGAACCATCATTTTTGAGTACCCAGCATCATTGTGGGAACCCTCATTTTTGAGTACCCAGCATCATTTTGGGAACTCTCATTCTTGAGTACCCAGCACCATTGTGGGAACCCTCATTCTTGAGTACCCAGGATCACTGTGCGAACCCTCATTCTTGAGTACCCAGCATCATTGTGGGAACCCTCATTCTTGAGTACCCAGCATCATTTTGGGAACCCTCAGTCTTGAGTACCCAACATCATTGTTGGAACCCTCATTCTTGAGTACCCAGCATCATTGTGGAGCCCTCATTCTTGAGTACCCAGCATCATTGTGGGAACCTTCATTCTTGAGCACCCAGCATCACTGTGGGAACCATCATTCTTGAGTACCCAGCATCATTGTGGGAACCATCATTCTTGAGTACCCAGCATCACTGTGGGAACCATCATTCTTGAGCACCCAGCATCACTGTGGGAACCATCATTCTTGAGTACCCAGCATCATTGTGGGAACCCTCATTCTTGAGTACCCAGCATGATTTTGGGAACCCTCATTCTTGAGTACCCAGCATCACTGTGGGAACCTTCATTCTTGAGTACCCAGCATCACTGTGGGAACCATCATTCTTGAGTACCCAGCATCATTGTGGGAACCCTCATTCTTGAGTACCCAGCATCACTGTGGGAACCATCATTCTTGAGTACCCAGCATCATTGTGGGAACCCTCATTCTTGAGTACCCAGCATCACTGTGGGAACCTTCATTCTTGAGTACCCAGCATCATTGAGGGAACCCTCAGTCTTGAGTACCCAGCATCATTGTGGGAACCATCATTCTTGAGTACCCAGCATCATTGTGGGAACCCTCATTCTTGAGTACCCAGCATCATTGTGGGAACCCTCATTCTTGAGTACCCAGCATCACTGTGGGAACCTTCATTCTTGAGTACCCAGCATCATTGTGGGAACCCTCAGTCTTGAGTACCCAGCATCATTGTGGGAACCATCATTCTTGAGTACACAGCATCATTGTGGGTACTCTCATTCTTGAGTACTCAGCATCATTGTGGAACCCTCATTCTTGAGTACCCAGCATCATTGTGGAACCCTCATTCTTGAGTACCCAGCATCGTTGTGGAACCCTTATTCTTGAGTACCCAGCATCATTGTGGAACCCTCATTCTTGAGTACCCAGCATCATTGGGGAACCCTCATTCTTGAGTACCCAGCATCATTGTGGAACCCTCATTCTTGAGTATTCAGCATCATTGTGGGAACCCTCATTCTTGAGCACCCAGCATCACTGTGGGAACCTTCATTCTTGAGTACCCAGCATCATTGAGGGAACCCTCAGTCTTGAGTACCCAGCATCATTGTGGGAACCATCATTCTTGAGTACCCAGCATCATTGTGGGAACCCTCATTCTTGAGTACCCAGCATCATTGTGGGAACCCTCATTCTTGAGTACCCAGCATCACTGTGGGAACCTTCATTCTTGAGTACCCAGCATCATTGTGGGAACCCTCAGTCTTGAGTACCCAGCATCATTGTGGGAACCATCATTCTTGAGTACACAGCATCATTGTGGGTACTCTCATTCTTGAGTACTCAGCATCATTGTGGAACCCTCATTCTTGAGTACCCAGCATCATTGTGGAACCCTCATTCTTGAGTACCCAGCATCATTGTTGGATCATCGTTCTTGAGTACCCAGCATCATTGTGGGAACCATCATTCTTGAGTACACAGCACCATTGTTGGATCATCGTTCTTGAGTACCCAGCATCATTGTGGGTACTCTCATTCTTGAGTACTCAGCATCATTGTGGAACCCTCAGTCTTGAGTACCCAGCATCATTGTGGGAACCATCATTCTTGAGTACACAGCATCATTGTGGGTACTCTCATTCTTGAGTACTCAGCATCATTGTGGAACCCTCATTCTTGAGTACCCAGCATCATTGTGGAGCCCTCATTCTTGAGTACCCAGCATCGTTGTGGAACCCTTATTCTTGAGTACCCAGCATCATTGTGGAACCCTCATTCTTGAGTACCCAGCATCATTGGGGAACCCTCATTCTTGAGTACCCAGCATCATTGTGGAACCCTCATTCTTGAGTATTCAGCATCATTGTGGGAACCCTCATTCTTGAGTACCCAGCATCATTGTGGAACCCTCATTTTTGAGTACCCAGCATCATTGTGGGAACCATCATTCTTGAGTACCCAGCATCATTGTGGGAACCCTCATTTTTGAGTACCCACCATCATTGTGGGAACCCTCATTTTTGAGTACCCAGCATCATTGTGGGAACCCTCATTTTTGAGTACCCAGCATCATTGTGGGAACCATCATTCTTGAGTACCCAGCATCATTGTGGGAACCATCATTCTTGAGTACCCAGCATCATTTTGGGAACCCTCATTCTTGAGTACCCAGCATCATTGTTGGAACCCTCAGTCTTGAGTACCCAGCATCATTTTGGGAACCCTCATTCTTGAGTACCCAGCATCATTGTTGGAACCCTCAGTCTTGAGTACCCAGCATCACTGTGGGAACCCTCATTCTTGAGTACCCAGCATCATTGTGGAACCCTCATTCTTGAGTACCCAGCATCATTGTGGGACCCCTCATTCTTGAGTACCCAGCATCACTGTGGAACCCTCATTCTTGAGTACCCAGCATCACTGTGGAACCCTCATTCTTGAGTACCCAGCATCACTGTGGAACCCTCAATCTTGAGTACCCAGCATCATTGTGGGAACCCTCATTCTTGAGTACCCAGCATCATTGTTTGACCCCTCATTCTTGAGTACCCAGCATCATTGTGTGAACCCTCATTCTTGAGTATCCAGCATCATTGTGGAATTCTCATTCTTGAGTACCCAGCATCATTGTGGAATTCTCATTCTTGAGTACCCAGCATCATTGTGGAACCCTCATTCTTGAGTACCCAGCATCATTGTATGATCATCGTTCTTAAGTACCCAGCATCATTGTGGAACCCTCATTGAGTACCCAGCATCATTGTGGGAACCCTCATTCTTGAGTATCCAGCATCATTGTGGAATTCTCATTCTTGAGTACCCAGCATCATTGTGGAATTCTCATTCTTGAGTACCCAGCATCATTGTGGGAACCCTCATTCTTGAGTATCCAGCATCATTGTGGAATTCTCATTCTTGAGTACCCAGCATCATTGTGGAACCCTCATTCTTGAGTACCCAGCATCATTGTGGAATTCTCATTCTTGAGTACCCAGCATCATTGTGGGAACCCTCATTCTTGAGTACCCAGCATCATTGTGGAATTCTCATTCTTGAGTACCCAGCATCATTGTGGAACCCTCATTCTTGAGTACCCAGCATCATTGTGGAATTCTCATTCTTGAGTACCCAGCATCATTGTGGGAACCCTCATTCTTGAGTACCCAGCATCATTGTGGAATTCTCATTCTTGAGTACCCAGCATCATTGTGGAACCCTCATTCTTGAGTACCCAGCATCATTGTATGATCATCGTTCTTAAGTACCCAGCATCATTGTGGAACCCTCATTGAGTACCCAGCATCATTGTGGGAACCCTCATTGAGTACCCCGCATCATTGTGGGAACCCTCATTCTTGAGTACCCAGCATCATTGAGGAACCCTCATTCTTGTGTACCCAGCATCGTTGTGGAACCCTCATTCTTGAGTACCCAGAATTATTGTGGAGCCCTCATTCTTGAGTACCCAGCATCATTGTGGAACCCTCATTCTTGAGTACCCAGCATCATTGTGGAACCCTCATTCTTGAGTACCCAGCATCATTGTGGAACCCTCATTCTTGTGTACCCAGCATCATTGTGGGAACCCTCACTCTTGAGTACCCAGCATCATTGTGGGAACCCTCACTCTTGAGTACCCAGCATCATTGTGGGAACCCTCACTCTTGAGTACCCAGCATCATTGTGGGAACCCTCACTCTTGAGTACCCAGCATCATTGTGGGAACCCTCACTCTTGAGTACCCAGCATCATTGTGGGAACCCTCACTCTTGAGTACGCAGCATCATTGTGGGAAACCTCACTCTTGAGTACCCAGCATCATTGTGGGAAACCTCACTCTTAAGTACCCAGCATCATTGTGGGAACCCTCACTCTTGAGTACCCAGCATCATTGTGGGAAACCTCACTCTTGAGTACCCAGCATCATTGTGGGAACCCTCACTCTTGAGTACCCAGCATCATTGTGGGAACCCTCACTCTTGAGTACCCAGCATCATTGTGGGAACCCTCACTCTTGAGTACCCAGCATCATTGTCTGAACCCTCACTCTTGAGTACCCAGCATCATTGTGGGAACCCTCACTCTTGAGTACCCAGCATCATTGTCTGAACCCTCACTCTTGAGTACCCAGCATCATTGTGGGAACCCTCACTCTTGAGTACCCAGCATCATTGTGGGAACCCTCACTCTTGAGTACCCAGCATCATTGTAGGAACCCTCACTCTTGAGTACCCAGCATCATTGTGGGAACCCTCACTCTTGAGTACCCAGCATCATTGTGGGAACCCTCACTCTTGAGTACCCAGCATCATTGTAGGAACCCTCACTCTTGAGTACCCAGCATCATTGTAGGAACCCTCACTCTTGAGTACCCAGCATCATTGTGGGAACCCTCACTCTTGAGTACCCAGCATCATTGTAGGAACCCTCACTCTTGAGTACCCAGCATCATTGTAGGAACCCTCACTCTTGAGTACCCAGCATCATTGTAGGAACCCTCACTCTTGAGTACCCAGCATCATTGTGGGAACCCTCACTCTTGAGTACCCAGCATCATTGTGGGAACCCTCACTCTTGAGTACCCAGCATCATTGTGGGAACCCTCACTCTTGAGTACCCAGCATCATTGTGGGATCCCTCACTCTTGAGTACCCAGCATCATTGTAGGAACCCTCACTCTTGAGTACCCAGCATCATTGTGGGAACCCTCACTCTTGAGTACCCAGCATCATTGTGGGAACCCTCACTCTTGAGTACCCAGCATCATTGTGGGAACCCTCACTCTTGAGTACCCAGCATCATTGTGGGAACCCTCACTCTTGAGTACCCAGCATCATTGTGGGAACCCTCACTCTTGAGTACCCAGCATCATTGTGGGAACCCTCACTCTTGAGTACCCAGCATCATTGTGGGAACCCTCACTCTTGAGTACCCAGCATCATTGTGGGAACCCTCACTCTTGAGTACCCAGCATCATTGTAGGAACCCTCACTCTTGAGTACCCAGCATCATTGTGGGAACCCTCACTCTTGAGTACCCAGCATCATTGTGGGAACCCTCACTCTTGAGTACCCAGCATCATTGTGGGAACCCTCACTCTTGAGTACCCAGCATCATTGTGGGAACTCTCACTCTTGAGTACCCAGCATCATTGTGGGAACCCTCACTCTTGAGTACCCAGCATCATTGTGGGAACTCTCACTCTTGAGTACCCAGCATCATTGTGGGAACCCTCACTCTTGAGTACCCAGCATCATTGTGGGAACCCTCACTCTTGAGTACCCAGCATCATTGTGGGAACCCTCACTCTTGAGTACGCACCATCACTGTGTAATCCTCATTTTGAAATTTAAGAAATACAAAGGAGTTAATCAAGTCTGGTGCGTCAGTAAATTATGAATGACCTATGAAGACACAATACTAGAACCAAGAATGGAGGACGGAAGAGGATCACAACATACCAAACATTCAACTCATTTAACTTGACTCACGTAATCGTAATGACACGATCTGGAGTTTTGAGACTCTCTGCTCGCGGGTTCTAACCCCGCCCGTGGTATTTTTTTTTTTTGCTTTATTTCATTTAGATGGTTTATAAGGATAGGTTCTTTATCCAGGAAGTAACGAGTACTATAGGACTTGGTGGGAAGTTCTACAACTAAATGAACCACAGTGTACTGAACCACATTGTAATAAACCACAGTGTACTGAACCACATTGTACTAAACCACAGTGTACTGAACCACATTGTAATAAACCACAGTGTACTGAACCACATTGTAATAAACCACAGTGTACTGAACCACATTGTAATAAACCACAGTGTACTGAACCACATTGTAATAAACCACAGTGTACTTAACCACATTGTAATAAACCACAATGTACTGAACCACATTGTAATAAACCACAGTGTACTGAACCACATTGTAATAAACCACAGTGTACTGAACCACATTGTAATAAACCACAGTGTACTTAACCACATTGTAATAAACCACAGTGTACTGAACCACATTGTAATAAACCACAGTGTACTGAACCACATTGTAATAAACCACAGTGTACTTAACCACATTGTACTAAACCACAGTGTACTGAACCACATTGTACTAAACCACAGTGTACTGAACCACATTGTACTAAACCACAGTGTGCTGAACCACATTGTACTAAACCATAGTGTACTGAACCACATTGTACTAAACCATAGTGTACTGAACCACATTGTACTAAACCATAGTGTACTGAACCACATTGTACTAAACCATAGTGTACTGAACCACATTGTACTAAACCATAGTGTACTGAACCACATTGTAATAAACCACAGTGTACTGAACCACATTGTACTAAACCATAGTGTACTGAACCACATTGTGCTAAACCACAGTGTACTGAACCACATTGTACTAAACCATAGTGTACTGAACCACATTGTAATAAACCACAGTGTACTGAACCACATTGTACTAAACCATAGTGTACTGAACCACATTGTACTAAACCACAGTGTACTGAACCACATTGTACTAAACCACATTGTACTAAACCACAGTGTACTGAACCACATTGTACTAAACCATAGTGTACTGAACCACATTGTACTAAACCATAGTGTACTGAACCACATTGTAATAAACCACAGTGTACTGAACCACATTGTACTAAACCACAGTGTACTGAACCACATTGTAATAAACCACAGTGTACTGAACCACATTGTACTAAACCACAGTGTACTGAACCACATTGTACTAAACCACAGTGTACTGAACCACATTGTACTAAACCACAGTGTACTGAACCACATTGTACTAAACCACAGTGTACTGAACCACATTGTACTAAACCACAGTGTACTGAACCACATTGTACTAAACCATAGTGTACTGAACCACATTGTACTAAACCACAGTGTAATAAACCACAGTGTACTGAACCACAGTGTACTGAACCACAGTGTAATAAACCACAGTGTACTGAACCACATTGTACTAAACCACAGTGTACTGAACCACATTGTAATAAACCACAGTGTACTGAACCACATTGTAATAAACCACAGTGTACTGAACCACATTGTAATAAACCACAGTGTACTGAACCACATTGTAATAAACCACAGTGTAATAAACCACAGTGTGATGAACCACAGTGTGATGAACCACAGTGTAATAAACCACAGTGTACTGAACCACATTGTACTAAACCATAGTGTACTGAACCACAGTGTAATAAACCACTGTGTACTGAACCACAGTGTAATAAACCACAGTGTAATTAACCACAGTGTGATGAACCACAGTGTAATAAACCACAGTGTAATTAACCACAGTGTGATGAACCACAGTGTGATGAACCACAGTGTAATAAACCACAGTGTACTGAACCACAGTGTAATAAACCACAGTGTAATAAACCACAGTGTGCTGAACCACAGTGTGATGAACCACAGTGTGATGAACCACAGTGTAATGAACCACAGTGTGATGAACCACAGTGTGATGAACCACAGTGTGATGAACCACAGTGTAATAAACCACAGTGTAATGAACCACAGTGTGATGAACCACAGTGTGATGAACCACAGTGTGATGAACCACAGTATAATGAACCACAGTGTGATGAACCACAGTGTGATGAACCACAGTATAATGAACCACAGTGTGATGAACCACAGTGTGATGAACCACAGTATAATGAACCACAGTGTGATGAACCACAGTGTGATGAACCACAGTGTGATGAACCACAGTGTGATGAACAACAGTGTGATGAACCACAGTGTGATGAACCACAGTGTGATGAACCACAGTGTGATGAACCACAGTGTAATAAACCACAGTGTAATTAACCACAGTGTGATGAACCACAGTGTGATGAACCACAGTATAATGAACCACAGTGTAATAAACCACAGTGTACTGAACCACAGTGTGATGAACCACAGTGTGATGAACCACAGTATAATGAACCACAGTGTGATGAACCACAGTGTGATGAACCACAGTATAATGAACCAAAGTGTGATGAACCACAGTGTGATGAACCACAGTATAATGAACCACAGTGTACTGAACCACAGTGTGATGAACCACAGTATAATGAACCACAGTGTGATGAACCACAGTGTGATGAATCACAGTGTAATAAACCACAGTGTACTGAACCACAGTGTAATTAACCACAGTGTGATGAACCACAGTATAATGAACCACAGTGTGATGAACCACAGTGTAATAAACCACAGTATAATGAACCACAGTGTAATAAACCACAGTATAATGAACCACAGTGTGATGAACCACAGTGTAATAAACCACAGTATAATGAACCACAGTGTGATGAACCACAGTGTAATGAACCACAGTGTAATGAACCACAGTGTAATGAACCAAAGTGTAATGAACCACAGTGTAATGAACCACAGTGTAATGAACCACAGTGTAATGAACCACAGTGTGATGAACCACAGTGTGATGAACCACAGTGTGATGAACCACAGTGTGATGAACCACAGTGAGATGAACCACAGTGTAATGAACCACAGTGTGATGAACCACAGTGTAATAAACCACAGTGTGATGAACCACAGTGTAATAAACCACAGTGTGATGAACCACAGTGTAATAAACCACAGTGTAATAAACCACAGTGTAATGAACCACAGTGTAATGAACCACAGTGTAATAAACCACAGTGTAATAAACCACAGTGTGATGAACCACAGTGTAATAAACCACAGTGTAATAAACCACAGTGTAATGAACCACAGTGTAATGAACCACAGTGTAATGAACCACAGTGTAATAAACCACAGTGTAATGAACCAAAGTGTGATGAACCACAGTGTAATAAACCACAGTGTAATGAACCACAGTGTAATAAACCACAGTGTAATAAACCACAGTGTAATGAACCACAGTGTGATAAACCACAGTGTAATGAACCACAGTGTAATGAACCACAGTGTGATGAACCACAGTGTAATGAACCACAGTGTGATGAACCACAGTGTAATGAACCTCAGTGTGATGAACCACAGTGTGATGAACCACAGTGTGATAAACCACAGTGTAATGAACCACAGTGTAATGAACCACAGTGTAATGAACCACAGTGTAATGAACCTCAGTGTGATGAACCACAGTGTGATGAACCACAGTGTGATGAACCACAGTGTAATGAACCACAGTGTAATGAACCACAGTGTAATGAACCACAGTGTAATGAACCACAGTGTGATGAACCACAGTGTAATGAACCACAGTGTGATGAACCACAGTGTAATGAACCACAGTGTGATAAACCACAGTGTAATGAACCTCAGTGTGATGAACCACAGTGTGATGAACCACAGTGTGATGAACCACAGTGTAATGAACCACAGTGTAATGAACCACAGTGTAATGAACCACAGTGTAATGAACCACAGTGTGATGAACCACAGTGTAATGAACCACAGTGTGATGAACCACAGTATAATGAACCACAGTGTGATGAACCACAGTGTAATAAACCACAGTGTAATGAACCACAGTGTGATGAACCACAGTGTAATGAACCACAGTGTGATGAACCACAGTGTAATGAACCACAGTGTAATGAACCACAGTGTGATGAACCACAGTGTAATGAACCACAGTGTGATAAACCACAGTGTAATGAACCACAGTGTGATGAACCACAGTGTGATAAACCACAGTGTAATGAACCACAGTGTAATGAACCACAGTGTAATGAACCACAGTGTAATGAACCACAGTGTAATGAACCACAGTGTGATGAACCACAGTGTGATGAACCACAGTGTGATGAACCACAGTGTAATGAACCACAGTGTGATAAACCACAGTGTAAAGAACCACAGTGTAATGAACCACAGTGTGATAAACCACAGTGTGATGAACCACAGTATAATGAACCACAGTATAATGAACCACAGTGTAATGAACCACAGTGTGATGAACCACAGTATATTGAACCACAGTGTGATGAACCACAGTATAATGAACCACAGTATAATGAACCACAGTATAATGAACCACAGTGTAATGAACCACAGTGTGATGAACCACAGTATATTGAACCACAGTGTGATGAACCACAGTGTGGTGAACCAAAGTGTAATGAACCACAGTGTGATGAACCACAGTGTGATCAACCACAGTGTAATAAACCACAGTGTAATGAACCACAGTGTGATGAACCACAGTATATTGAACCACAGTGTGATGAACCACAGTGTGATGAACCACAGTGTAATGAACCACAGTGTGATGAACCACAGTGTGATGAACCACAGTGTAATAAACCAGTGTAATGAACCACAGTGTGATGAACCACAGTATATTGAACCACAGTGTGATGAACCACAGTGTGATGAACCACAGTGTAATGAACCACAGTGTGATGAACCACAGTGTGATGAACCACAGTGTAATAAACCAGTGTAATGAACCACAGTGTGATGAACCACAGTATAATGAACCACAGTGTGATGAACCACAGTGTAATGAACCACAGTGTAATGAACCACAGTGTAATGAACCACAGTGTGATGAACCAGATTGTAATGAACCACAGTGTAATGAACCACAGTGTAATGAACCACAGTGTAATGAACCACAGTGTAATAAACCACAGTGTGATGAACCACAGTGTAATGAACCACAGTGTAATAAACCACAGTGTGATGAACCACAGTGTAATGAACCACATTGTAATGAACCACAGTGTAATGAACCACAGTGTAATAAACCACAGTGTGATGAACCACATTGTAATGAACCACAGTGTAATGAACCACAGTGTAATGAACCACAGTGTAATGAACCACAGTGTAATGAACCACAGTATAATGAACCACAGTGTGATGAACCACAATGTAATGAACCACAGTGTGATAAACCACAGTGTAATGAACCACAGTGTGATGAACCACATTGTAATGAACCACAGTGTAATGAACCACAGTGTAATGAACCACAGTGTAATGAACCACAGTGTAATGAACCACAGTGTAAAGAACCACAGTGTAATGAACCAGTGTGATGAACCACAGTGTAATGAACCACAGTGTGATGAACCACAGTGTAATGAACCACAGTGTAATGAACCACAGTGTAATGAACCACAGTGTAATGAACCACAGTGTAATGAACCACAGTGTAATGAACCACAGTGTAATGAACCACAGTGTGATGAACCACAGTGTAATGAACCACAGTGTGATGAACCACATTGTAATGAACCACAGTGTAATGAACCACAGTGTAATGAACCACAGTGTAATGAACCACAGTGTAATGAACCACAGTGTAATGAACCACAGTGTGATGAACCACAGTGTAATGAACCACAGTGTGATGAACCACATTGTAATGAACCACAGTGTGATAAACCACAGTGTAATGAACCACAGTGTGATGAACCACAGTGTAATGAACCACAGTGTAATGAACCACAGTGTAATGAACCACAGTGTGATGAACCACAGTGTAATGAACCACAGTGTGATGAACCACAGTGTAATGAACCACAGTGTGATGAACCACATTGTAATGAACCACAGTGTGATAAACCACAGTGTAATGAACCGCAGTGTAATGAACCACAGTGTAATGAACCACAGTGTGACGAACCACAGTGTAATGAACCACAGTGTAATAAACCACAGTGTAATGAACCACAGTATAATGAGCCACAGTATGATGAACCAGTGTAATAAACGACACTGTAATTAACCACAGTGTGATGAACCACAGTGTGATGAACCACAGTATAATGAACCACAGTGTGATGAACCACAGTGTAATAAACCACTGTGTAATGAACCACAGTGTGATGAACCACAGTGTGATGAACCACAGTATAATGAACCATAATGTGATGAACCACAGTATAATGAACCACAGTGTAATGAACCACCCTGTAATGAACCACAGTGTAATGAACCACAGTGTGATGAACCACAGTGTAATGAACCAAAGTGTAATGAACCACAGTGTAATGAACCACAGTGTAATGAACCACTGTGTAATGAACCACAGTGTAATGAACCACAGTGTAATGAACCACAGTGTAATGAACCACAGTGTAATGAACCACAGTGTAATGAACCACAGTGTAATGAACCACAGCATAGTGAACCACAGTGTGATGAACCACAGTGTAATGAACCACAGTGTAATGAACCACAGTGTAATGAACCACAGCATAGTGAACCACAGTGTGATGAACCACAGTGTAATGAACCACAGTGTAATGAACCACAGTGTGATGAACCACATTGTAATGAACCACAGTGTAATGAACCACAGTGTAATGAACCACAGTGTAATGAACCACAATGTAATGAACCACAGTGTAATGAACCACAGCATAGTGAACCACAGTGTGATGAACCACAGTGTAATAAACCACAGCATAGTGAACCACAGTGTGATGAACCACATTGTAATGAACCACAGTGTAATGAACCAAAGTGTAATGAACCACAGTGTAATGAACCACGGTGTAATGAACCACAGTGTGATGAACCACAGTGTAATGAAAAACAGTGTGATGAACCACATTGTAATGAACCACAGTGTAATGAACCACAGTGTAATGAACCACAGTTTGATGAACCACATTGTAATGAACCACAGTGTAATGAACCACAGTGTAATGAACCACAGTGTAATGAACCACAGTGTAATGAACCACAGTGTAATGAACCACAGTGTGATGAACCACAGTGTAATGAACCACAGTGTGATGAACCACATTGTAATGAACCACAGTGTGATAAACCACAGTGTAATGAACCACAGTGTGATGAACCACAGTGTAATGAACCACAGTGTAATGAACCACAGTGTAATGAACCACAGTGTGATGAACCACAGTGTAATGAACCACAGTGTGATGAACCACAGTGTAATGAACCACAGTGTGATGAACCACATTGTAATGAACCACAGTTTGATAAACCACAGTGTAATGAACCACAGTGTGATGAACCACAGTGTAATGAACCACAGTGTAATGAACCACAGTGTAATGAACCACAGTGTGATGAACCACAGTGTAATGAACCACAGTGTGACGAACCACAGTGTAATGAACCACAGTGTAATAAACCACAGTGTAATGAACCACAGTATAATGAGCCACAGTATGATGAACCAGTGTAATAAACGACACTGTAATTAACCACAGTGTGATGAACCACAGTGTGATGAACCACAGTATAATGAACCACAGTGTGATGAACCACAGTGTAATAAACCACAGTGTGATGAACCAAACTGTGATGAACCACAGTGTAATAAACCACAGTGTAATTAACCACAGTGTGATGAACCACAGTGTGATGAACCACAGTATAATGAACCACAGTGTGATGAACCACAGTGTAATAAACCACTGTGTAATGAACCACAGTGTGATGAACCACAGTGTGATGAATTACAGTATAATGAACCATAATGTGATGAACCACAGTATAATGAACCACAGTGTAATGAACCACAGTGTAATGAACCACAGTGTAATGAACCACAGTGTGATGAACCACAGTGTAATGAACCACAGTGTAATGAACCACAGTGTAATGAACCACAGTGTAATGAACCACAGTGTAATGAACCACAGTGTAATGAACCACAGTGTAATGAACCACAGTGTAATGATCCACAGTGTAATGAACCACAGTATAATGAACCACAGTGTAATGAACCACAGCATAGTGAACCACAGTGTGATGAACCACAGTGTAATAAACCACAGCATTGTGAACCACAGTGTGATGAACCACATTGTAATGAAGCACAGTGTAATGAACCACAGTGTAATGAACCACAGTGTAATGAACCACAGTGTAATGAACCACTGTGTAATGAACCACAGCATAGTGAACCACAGTGTGATGAACCACAGTGTAATAAACCACAGCATAGTGAACCACAGTGTGATGAACCACATTGTAATGAACCACAGTGTAATGAACCACAGTGTAATGAACCACAGTGTAATGAACCACAGTGTAATGAACCACAGTGTGATGAACCACAGTGTAATGAACCACAGTGTGATGAACTACATTGTAATGAACCACAGTGTAATGAACCACAGTGTAATGAACCACAGTGTAATGAACCACAGTGTAATGAACCACAGTGTAATGAACCACAGTGTGATGAACCACAGTGTAATGAACCACAGTGTGATGAATCACATTGTAATGAACCACAGTGTGATAAACCACAGTGTAATGAACCACAGTGTGATGAACCACAGTGTAATGAACCACAGTGTAATGAACCACAGTGTGATGAACCACAGTGTAATGAACCACAGTGTAATAAACCAGTGTAATGAACCACAGTATAATGAGCCACAGTATGATGAACCAGTGTAATAAACCACAGTGTAATTAACCACAGTGTGATGAACCACAGTGTGATGAACCACAGTATAATGAACCACAGTGTGATGAACCACAGTGTAATAAACCACAGTGTGATGAACCACAGTGTGATGAACCACAGTGTATTAAACCACAGTGTAATTAACCACAGTGTGATGAACCACAGTGTGATGAACCACAGTATAATGAACCACAGTGTAATGAACCACAGTGTAATGAACCACAGTGTAATAAACCACTGTGTAATGAACCACAGTGTGATGAACCACAGTGTGATGAACCACAGTATAATGAACCATAATGTGATGAACCACAGTGTAATGAACAACAGTGTGATGAACCACAGTATAATGAGCCACAGTATAATAAACCACAGTGTAATGAACCACAGTGTAATGAACCACAGTGTAATGAACCACAGCATAGTGAACCACAGTGTGATGAACCACAGTGTAATAAACCACAGCATAATGAACCACAGTGTGATGAACCACATTGTAATGAACCACAGTGTAATGAACCACAGTGTAATGAACCACAGTGTAATGAACCACAGTGTAATGAATCACAGTGTAATGAACCACAGTGTAATGAACCACAGTGTAATGAACCACAGTGTGATGAATCACAGTGTAATGAACCACAGTGTAATGAACCACAGTGTGATGAACCATATTGTAATGAACCACAGTGTGATAAACCACAGTGTAATGAACCACAGTGTGATGAACCACAGTGTGATGAACCACAGTATAATGAACCACAGTGTGATGAACCACAGTGTAATGAACCACAGTGTAATGAACCACAGTGTAATGAACCACAGTGTAATGAACCACAGTGTAATGAACCACAGTGTGATGAACCACAGTGTAATGAACCACAGTGTGATGAACCACATTGTAATGAACCACAGTGTGATAAACCACAATGTAATGAACCACAGTGTGATGAACCACAGTGTGATGAACCACAGTGTAATGAACCACAGTGTAATGAACCACAGTGTAATGAACCACAGTGTAATGAACCACAGTGTAATGAACCACAGTGTAATGAACCACAGTGTGATGAACCACAGTGTAATGAACCGCAGTGTGATGAACCACATTGTAATGAACCACAGTGTGATAAACCACAGTGTAATGAACCACAGTGTGATGAACCACAGTGTAATGAACCACAGTGTAATGAACCACAGTGTAATGAACCACAGTGTGATGAACCACAGTGTAATGAACCACAGTGTGATGAACCACAGTGTAATGAACCACAGTGTGATGAACCACATTGTAATGAACCACAGTTTGATAAACCACAGTGTAATGAACCACAGTGTGATGAACCACAGTGTAATGAACCACAGTGTAATGAACCACAGTGTAATGAACCACAGTGTGATGAACCACAGTGTAATGAACCACAGTGTGATGAACCACAGTGTAATGAACCACAGTGTGATGAACCACATTGTAATGAACCACAGTGTGATAAACCACAGTGTAATGAACCGCAGTGTAATGAACCACAGTGTAATGAACCACAGTGTGACGAACCACAGTGTAATGAACCACAGTGTAATAAACCACAGTGTAATGAACCACAGTATAATGAGCCACAGTATGATGAACCAGTGTAATAAACGACACTGTAATTAACCACAGTGTGATGAACCACAGTGTGATGAACCACAGTATAATGAACCACAGTGTGATGAACCACAGTGTAATAAACCACTGTGTAATGAACCACAGTGTGATGAACCACAGTGTGATGAACCACAGTATAATGAACCATAATGTGATGAACCACAGTATAATGAACCACAGTGTAATGAACCACAGTGTAATGAACCACAGTGTAATGAACCACAGTGTGATGAACCACAGTGTAATGAACCAAAGTGTAATGAACCACAGTGTAATGAACCACTGTGTAATGAACCACTGTGTAATGAACCACAGTGTAATGAACCACAGTGTAATGAACCACAGTGTAATGAACCACAGTGTAATGAACCACAGTGTAATGAACCACAGCATAGTGAACCACAGTGTGATGAACCACAGTGTAATAAACCACAGCATTGTGAACCACAGTGTGATGAACCACATTGTAATGAACCACAGTGTAATGAACCACAGTGTAATGAACCACAGTGTAATGAACCACAATGTAATGAACCACAGTGTAATGAACCACAGCATAGTGAACCACAGTATGATGAACCACAGTGTAATAAACCACAGCATAGTGAACAACAGTGTGATGAACCACATTGTAATGAACCACAGTGTAATGAACCACAGTGTAATGAACCACAGTGTAATGAACCACAGTGTAATGAACCACAGTGTCATGAACCACAGTGTAATGAACCACAGTGTGATGAACCACATTGTAATGAACCACAGTGTAATGAACCACAGTGTAATGAACCACAGTTTGATGAACCACATTGTAATGAACCACAGTGTAATGAACCAAAGTGTAATGAACCACAGTGTAATGAACCACAGTGTAATGAACCACAGTGTAATGAACCACAGTGTGATGAACCACAGTGTAATGAACCACAGTGTGATGAACCACATTGTAATGAACCACAGTGTGATAAACCACAGTGTAATGAACCACAGTGTGATGAACCACAGTGTAATGAACCACAGTGTAATGAACCACAGTGTAATGAACCACAGTGTGATGAACCACAGTGTAATGAACCACAGTGTGATGAACCACAGTGTAATGAACCACAGTGTGATGAACCACATTGTAATGAACCACAGTTTGATAAACCACAGTGTAATGAACCACAGTGTGATGAACCACAGTGTAATGAACCACAGTGTAATGAACCACAGTGTAATGAACCACAGTGTGATGAACCACAGTGTAATGAACCACAGTGTGATGAACCACAGTGTAATGAACCACAGTGTGATGAACCACATTGTAATGAACCACAGTGTGATAAACCACAGTGTAATGAACCACAGTGTAATGAACCACAGTGTAATAAACCACAGTGTGACGAACCACAGTGTAATGAACCACAGTGTAATAAACCACAGTGTAATGAACCACAGTATAATGAGCCACAGTATGATGAACCAGTGTAATAAACGACACTGTAATTAACCACAGTGTGATGAACCACAGTGTGATGAACCACAGTATAATGAACCACAGTGTGATGAACCACAGTGTAATAAACCACAGTGTGATGAACCAAAGTGTGATGAACCACAGTGTAATAAACCACAGTGTAATTAACCATAGTGTGATGAACCACAGTGTGATGAACCACAGTATAATGAACCACAGTGTGATGAACCACAGTGTAATAAACCACTGTGTAATGAACCACAGTGTGATGAACCACAGTGTGATGAACCACAGTATAATGAACCATAATGTGATGAACCACAGTATAATGAACCACAGTGTAAAGAACCACAGTGTAATGAACCACAGTGTAATGAACCACAGTGTGATGAACCACAGTGTAATGAACCAAAGTGTAATGAAACACAGTGTAATGAACCACAGTGTAATGAACCACAGTGTAATGAACCACAGTGTAATGAACCACAGTGTAATGAACCACAGTGTAATGATCCACAGTGTAATGAACCACAGTATAATGAACCACAGTGTAATGAACCACAGCATAGTGAACCACAGTGTGATGAACCACAGTGTAATAAACCACAGCATTGTGAACCACAGTGTGATGAACCACATTGTAATGAAGCACAGTGTAATGAACCACAGTGTAATGAACCACAGTGTAATGAACCACAGTGTAATGAACCACAGTGTAATGAACCACAGCATAGTGAACCACAGTGTGATGAACCACAGTGTAATAAACCACAGCATAGTGAACCACAGTGTGATGAACCACATTGTAATGAACCACAGTGTAATGAACCACAGTGTAATGAACCACAGTGTAATGAACCACAGTGTAATGAACCACAGTGTGATGAACCACAGTGTAATGAACCACAGTGTGATGAACCACATTGTAATGAACCACAGTGTAATGAACCACAGTGTAATGAACCACAGTGTAATGAACCACAGTGTAATGAACCACAGTGTAATGAACCACAGTGTGATGAACCACAGTGTAATGAACCACAGTGTGATGAATCACATTGTAATGAACCACAGTGTGATAAACCACAGTGTAATGAACCAGTGTGATGAACCACAGTGTAATGAACCACAGTGTAATGAACCACAGTGTGATGAACCACAGTGTAATGAACCACAGTGTAATAAACCACAGTGTAATGAACCACAGTATAATGAGCCACAGTATGATGAACCAGTGTAATAAACCACAGTGTAATTAACCACAGTGTGATGAACCACAGTGTGATGAACCACAGTATAATGAACCACAGTGTGATGAACCACAGTGTAATAAACCACAGTGTGATGAACCACAGTGTGATGAACCACAGTGTATTAAACCACAGTGTAATTAACCACAGTGTGATGAACCACAGTGTGATGAACCACAGTATAATGAACCACAGTGTAATGAACCACAGTGTAATGAACCACAGTGTAATAAACCACTGTGTAATGAACCACAGTCTGATGAACCACAGTGTGATGAACCACAGTATAATGAACCATAATGTGATGAACCACAGTGTAATGAACAACAGTGTGATGAACCACAGTATAATGAGCCACAGTATAATAAACCACAGTGTAATGAACCACAGTGTAATGAACCACAGTGTAATGAACCACAGCATAGTGAACCACAGTGTGATGAACCACAGTGTAATAAACCACAGCATAATGAACCACAGTGTGATGAACCACATTGTAATGAACCACAGTGTAATGAACCACAGTGTAATGAACCACAGTGTAATGAACCACAGTGTAATGAATCACAGTGTAATGAACCACAGTGTAATGAACCACAGTGTAATGAACCACAGTGTGATGAATCACAGTGTAATGAACCACAGTGTAATGAACCACAGTGTGATGAACCATATTGTAATGAACCACAGTGTGATAAACCACAGTGTGATGAACCACAGTGTGATGAACCACAGTATAATGAACCACAGTGTGATGAACCACAGTGTAATGAACCACAGTGTAATGAACCACAGTGTAATGAACCACAGTGTAATGAACCACAGTGTAATGAACCACAGTGTGATGAACCACAGTGTAATGAACCACAGTGTGATGAACCACATTGTAATGAACCACAGTGTGATAAACCACAATGTAATGAACCACAGTGTGATGAACCACAGTGTGATGAACCACAGTGTAATGAACCACAGTGTAATGAACCACAGTGTAATGAACCACGGTGTAATGAACCACAGTGTGATGAACCACAGTGTAATGAACCACAGTGTGATAAACCACAGTGTAATAAACCACAGTGTGATGAACCACAGTATAATGAGCCACAGTATAATAAACCACAGTGTAATGAACCACAGTGTAATAAACCACAGCATAGTGAACCACAGTGTGATGAACCACAGTGTAATAAACCACTGTGTAATGAACCACAGTGTGATGAACCGCAGTGTAATAAACCACTGTGTAATGAACCACAGTGTGATGAACCACAGTATAATGAACCACAGTGTGATGAACCACAGTATAATAAACCTCAGTGTAATGAATCACAGTGTAATGAACCACAGTGTAATGAACCACAGTATAATGAACCAGTGTGATGAACCACAGTGTGATGAACCACAGTGTAATGAACCACAGTGTAATAAACCACAGTGTAATAAACCACAGTGTAATGAACCACAGTGTGATGAACCACAGTATAATGAACCACAGTATGATGAACCACAGTGTGATGGACCACAGTATTGTGAACCACAGTGTGATGAACCACAGTATAATGAACCACAGTATAATGAACCACAGTATAATGAACCACAGTGTGATGAACCACAGTATTATGAACCACAGTGTGATGGACCACAGTGTTGTGAACCACAGTGTGATGAACCACAGTATAATGAACCACAGTATAATGAACCACAGTATAATGAACCACAGTGTGATGAACCACAGTATTATGAACTACAGTGTGATGAACCACAGTATAATGAACCACAGTATAATGAACCACAGTGTGATGAACCACAGTATTATGAACTACAGTGTGATGAACCACAGTATAATGAACCACAGTGTGATGAACCACAGTATTATGAACCACAGTGTGATGAACCAGAGTATAATGAACCACAGTATAATGAACTACAGTGTGATGAACCACAGTATTATGAACCACAGTGTGATGAACCACAGTATAATGAACCACAGTATAATGAACCACAGTGTGATGAACCACAGTATTATGAACCACAGTGTGATGAACCACAGTATTATGAACCACAGTGTGGTGAACCACAGTATAATGAACCACAGTATAATGAACCACAGTGATGACTGTAGTGAACAACTATTCAATGGAAAGCTGCTGATCTATATTACAGCTCAACTACAGATATAAGCTGCCGTTTCTCGCCAGTCATATTACAGAGATAACTAAGTATGAAGAAGCTAGTACACAATCTTATCTACATGGACTGCAGAGTAAAAAAAGAAACGCTGAGGTCAGTGGTCACGTGTGGTCATACCTGCCTAAGCTCTTGGAAGTTAGCGTGGGCTGTTACCAAGCGCCATGGCTTGTTGTAGTGCTTTTGAATCTCAGATTCAAGTGTTGAAGAAGGAGATTCTACTTCTTCAGGAGGAAAATAGGAGGCTGAAGCTTTGCATAGATGAGTTTGGGGAGTTAGCGTGAGAGGGATTTAGCTGGTAAGGTAGGAATGGTCACCAGCAATGATAGTGGCAGCCGCTTTAAGTGGCAAGTGGTTCACAGTTCAGGAAGAAGGAAGATGAGATTAATAGAGAAGATGTGAAGGTAGGAAATCGATTCTCTGTTCTCCAAGACGAGTGTACTTCAGTGGTTAGTGAGGTTGAAGGTACCACTGATTTCCCTGCTAATCAAGGTAAGAATATTTTAATAGTAGGCGATTCTCAGGTAAGATATATGGACCGTGCATTTTGTAACAGACAGAAGGGTCAGACAGTGTGTCTTCCTGGAGCTGGTGTTGGTGACATAGTCAGCAGGTTGGATAATATTATGGCAGGTAATGGGAACAAGCCCATTATCTGTCTTAGTGCTGGGGGTAATGGCATTGGGAAGGGCAGGAGAGAGGAGCTGTTGGATAAGTACAGATCATCCATAGAAGTATTTAGGTCTAAGGGAGGGATCCCAGTCATATGTAGCATCTTGCCTGTAGCATCTTGAATGGATGTCTAGGGCAATTTGTATAAATTGCTGGCTAGACAGGTACTACAAGGAACTTGCAATCCCATTCATTGATAACTGGGACCTATTCTTTGGCAAACGTGATATGTATGTAAGGGATGGGGTTCATCTCTCTGGGGATGGAGTGGTTGCATTAGTCAATTCAATTGAGAGGGCAATTGATGACATGTCTAGGAATTTAAACTGATAGATTATAGAGGTATGGGTGTTTGTGGGAAACAATCAGGCTGCAGCATTAGGGTTAAAAACAGCAGTTATTACCGGGATACCTCAGGGATATGTTTAAAAGACAATATTCAAAATAAAGTTGCTAGTAATGGCAAATCAATTGATCAACAAACAAAGAGAGATAGTAGAGGGCAACGAGTGACTAGCTCCCTTAAGGTTTACTATACAAATAGTAGGAGTCTATGAAATAAGATAGATGAGCTAAAATTACTTGCAAGTGTAGGTAATATAGATATTATTGGTATAACAGAGACCTGGTTCAACCTGAAAGATAGAGAAATGCCTTCTGAATGCAACATACAGGGCTATAAACTATTCCACACTGATAGGGTCAACAGGAAGGGTGGTGGTGTGGCGATGTATGTCAGAGAATATTTAAATTGTTGTCTTAGACATGACATGATATAAGATTAGAAACATTGAACACAGAATCTGTTTGGCTACAGTTTCTCGAGGGACGTGACAAATTAATTGTGGGTGTGATTTATAGGCCCCCAAACCTTGATAGGGAGTGCAGTAAGCTGTTATGGGACGAAATTCATAAGGCATCTAGACATGAAAATGTTGTGATAATGGGAGATTTTAACTTTAGACAAATTGATTGGAACAATATGACAGGAAATCTTGAGTCTAGTGACTTTCTTGATACGGTTCAGGATTGCTTTTTAGAACAGTTTCTGACAGAACCAACTAGAGGAAACAATCTGCTTGACTTGGTTCTTACCAACAAAGATTCACTAATTAATAATCTTGAGGTTAATTGTGAGCTTGGGGAAAGTGATCACAAATCATTTAGTTTCAATATATCATGGAATTACCCAGATAACTGCAATCAAATCTCTGTCCCAGATTTTCGCTTGGCCGAATTCATGGGACTGAAAAATTACTTGGGTGGGCTAAATTGGGATGTCCTGACTATGGGTCATGTAGGTGATCTTGGTTGCCAATATGACGTTTTTCAGAGCATAGTACTAGCTGCCCAGACAACTTTTGTTCCGAGTAGGGAAATTAGATCTAACAAAAATGATCCCAAATGGATGAACAATAGATTAAAACATCTCATTTGTCAAAAGAGAGGCATATATAGGCGTATCAAAAGAGGGGATGGGCAGTTAAGAAATCAATATATTCAATTAAAGAGAGAAATAAAAAAAGGAATAAGAAAAGCAAAAAGGGATTATGAAGCTAAGGTCGCAAGGGATTCAAAGACTAACCCAAAAGGGTTCTTTCAGGTATACAGAAGTAAGATTAGGGACAAGATTGGCCCACTTAAGAGTAACTCTGGTCAGATCACTGACAGTGATAAGAATGTGTGAAATTCTAAATACCTACTTCCTCTCAGTTTTCACCCAGGAAAATACTAGCGATATTCCTGAAATAATAGATTATGTAGAACAGGATGATAATAAACTATGTACGATTGCGGTAACTAGTGACATGGTCCTCAGACAAATGGAGAAACTAAAACCTAACAAATCCCCAGGTACTGATGAACTGTTTGCAAGGGTGTTAAAGGATTGTAAAGAGGAACTTAGCATACCTTTGGCTAATCTTTTTAACATGTCACTACAAACTGGCATAGTGCCTGATGAGTGGAAAATGGCAAATGTAATAAAGTGCAGATAATACCCATAGTCCACCGTTAGTGTTATATTGTCATAAATTTGTGCCCCCCTAAAATTCTAATACCCCAACTACTTTTGATTGTCATTGTTGTATTCAACGACCATTCTACCTCATAGTCTTAATTTGTTTAATATCTACAGAATCTATCTCCTTTTTTACAACCTACCGCATCACTGTTCTATCTTATTTTATTATAAACTAGCCATAACTTGTCCTCAATAATTCTACCTCACTTTAAGAAATACTCAATTGCCCAATTTTATTCTAAAATCCCTATTATTGCCCAATTTTGCTTTAAACTATATTGATCAAACTTATTGTAAACTTCTTTTATTGACCATTTTATTCTATACTTTTTTAAACTAGTATTTTCAACTACAACTTTTATATTATCCTGTCTACCATCTTACTAGCATATTATAACCAAGTCATTGCCATTTTTATTTTTATCATTTTTTTTATTATTATTCTTTTGCTACCTTAACTTGTGTATTTTATCCTGTCAATTTAAATCTAGTTATACTCTAATTCTTGTAAACAACTTATATAAGACCTTAGTGCAATTACAATTGAGAGTCTTGTGCCTTTATTATATTATTAGATTAAACACAGTTGTACTATAGTCAATACCAAATTCTTTATATTAGACCATAGTGCAATTACTAGTGAGAGACTGGTGCTATTTTTAATTTGTATTTTTATATTATTAGATTAAATCTAGTTGTACTATAGCTCATTCTAGCTCAAAACATAGACTCCACAAAAGTCATTATATTAGACCTTAGTGCAATTACAAGTGAGAGTCTTGTTCTATTTTAAATTTGTATTTTTATATTACTAGTTTATACCTAGTTGTACTTTAGTTCATTCCAGCACAACACATAGACAACATCAACTTCATTATGTGTAGTAGTGACTATACTCTATATGACCAAAATACTCTAGCTATATACTTATCCAAACTTCCCACCACTACAGATATCAGTACTAGAACTCAACACATAACTCAGGATATAAATAACCATAATTTAAACCTAGAAGATGATTGATCACGTTGACCCTGATCTAAACCTCCATAATCTGACACCCAATCAAAACCTATTGGAAAGTAACTGCCTTTATTACACAGCATGACAAGCCAGCACTATCCAAAACAATGCTAAAAGTCTATCAGTACTTAACTACAACATCAGGTCCTTAAGCAAACACTATGATGACCTCCTGGCACTCCTTGAATCACTAAAGACACCCTTCTCCTGCATTATTCTTACTGAGACCTGGCTAAAGCAGGACACAGTAGATATCTACCCTCTACCAGGATACACAGCAATTCACAACTGCAGACCAAACCAAGTTGGGGGTGGTATTGCAATCTATTACTCTAACCAATTATCTTGTATTAGCACCATTTGCTTTAGTGATGAATATGGGGAATACATTTTTGCTAATTTTACTGTAAAAAACCTTAAGACACCTATAACAATCGGTGCCATTTACCGGATACCTCACACAAACATCCCAAATTTCAGTGAGAAATTAAAGTCACTAATAACAAACAGACAAATGAATAAGCACCACCTTCTCTTAGCTGGAGACTTCAACATCAACCTTGGCTTACTAGATGATCAGCCTGTAACTGATTTCATCAACAATATGAACAACACACTTCTCATACCAACAATAACTAAACCAACCAGGCTCACTGAGACAAGTGCAACCATAATAGACCACATATGGACCAATATACTAGCCCCCCTTAAATCAGGGATAATCACAGATAGCACTACAGACCACTACCCTACCTTCCTCCTGAAAAACATTAGTAAACCACCACTTGAATACAACAAAGTCTCATTTAGACTCCATGACGAGGCCTCAATACGGAAGTTCACAGCTGACCTAGAGATTGTTGACTGGCCTACAGAATTCTCCAAGGCCAATGGTATTGATAACTGGACAGACATTTTTCTTAACAAATTACTTAGACTATACAACAAACATTGTCCTATAAAAACGAAACAGATCACAAACAAACGGCTTGGTTGCCCATGGCTAACTAGCACCATTCTGAAATCCATTGACAAGAAACACCAATATGAAAAACAATATAGACAGGGCTTAATACACAAAGATATTCTTAAACACTAATCATCAGCTCTCACCAAAGTAATAAAGAAAGCCAAACAACTATACTACTCCAGTAGATTCACTGACACTAGAGGAGATATAAAAAAGACCTGGAAAACGCTCTCAGATTCTAGGGACCCACAAACTGAAAAAAAAACAAGAATATTGTCCTAACTAAACCTAATGAAAGACCACTACATCCCACTGACACAGCTAACAAGATAAACGACTTCTTCTCAACCATAGGATCTAATCTCGCCAATAAAATCCCACATACCAATGCCCATGCCGGGGACTACCTAGATGGGAATTTCCCAAATTCCTTCTATCTTGCACCAACTGAGCCCTCGGAAGTCACCGAGATTATAAAGTCACTTATAAACAACTCAGGGAATCTGTCTAATGTCCCACCATTACTGTACAAGCGAGTGGCCCATATCCTTTCGCATGCTATTTCATTACTTTTTAACAAGTCACTAGAAACTAGCACCTTCCCGAAACTACTCAAGATGGCAAGGGTTACACCAATACATAAAGGTGGTGACCCTATAGACTTAAACAACTATAGGCCAATATCAAACTTACCATTGCTATCCAAAATCTTTGAGAAACTCGTGCACAGGAGACTATATTCATTTATAACAGCACAAAACATACTCAACCCCTGCCAATTTGGATTCAGGAAAAATAAAAGCACTAATGATGCAATCATAAAAATGCTAGATCTGCTTTACACAGCATTGGAAAATAAGGAATATCCACTAGGAATTTTTATTGACCTAAGAAAAGCTTTTGACACAGTAGACCACGACATCCTACTCCACAAACTTGACCATTACGGTATAAGAGGCCATGCGCTTGCTTATTTCAAATCTTACCTTACTAATAGGTATCAGTATGTCACCATTAAAGACACAGCATCAACAACACGGCCACTTGATACTGGAGTTCCGCAGGGAAGTGTCCTTGGTCCCCTGCTCTTCCTCATATACATCAATGATCTTCCAAACGTATCCCAACACCTGAAACCCATTCTCTTTGCTGACGACACGACTTATGTCATCTCTCACCCTAATCTTGCCACCATCAACACCATTGTTAACGAGGAGCTGATCAAAATATCGACTTGGATGACAGCCAATAAACTTACGCTTAACACTGACAAAACCTACTATATTATGTTTGGTAGCAGAGCAGGAGATGCACAAATTAACATTAAGATCAACAACACTCTAATTACCAGACATAATGAGGGCAAATTCCTAGGCCTATACCTTGACAACAACCTGAATTTCAGCACCCATATCCAACACATAACCAAAAAAGTATCCAAAACGGTTGGGATCCTCTCCAAGATACGATACTACGTGCCGCAAAATGCCCTTCTCACACTATACCACTCACTTATTTATCCATACCTCACCTATGCTATTTGTGCTTGGGGATCAACTGCAGCAACACACCTAAAGCCAATAATAACCCAACAAAAAGCTGCAGTAAGAATAATCACTAAATGCCATCCCTGGCAACACCCCCCCCCTCCACTCTTCATAGATCTAAACTTACTCCCTGTTCAGTACATCCACACTTACTACTGTGCAATCTACATCTACAGGACCTTAAACTCCAATATCAACCTTGACCTAAAACGCTTTCTTGATAGTTGTGACAGAACCCACAGGCATAACACCAGACACAAACATCTCTACGACATTCCCCGTGTCCGACTAAACCTTTACAAAAATTCAATGTATGTCAAAGGCCCTAAAATCTGGAACACCCTACCTGAGAACTCTAGAACTGCAGACACATTCATCACCTTCAAAACTACCATTAGAAAACATCTTATCTCCCTGATACACCCCATCAACTAACTACACGAATACCACCTGGTGGTTCACACTTTCACTCACCCATTTGACCATAAACAGAAATATTAATCTCAATCTTAAAATAATGAATCCTATGATACTCCAATACTGAAACTATGTACTGTGCCAAAACAAAAGCATTCACATTGCTAAACTCACAAACTAGTATTTAGTCACTTAGCCATAATACCAACTTACCTCATAATTTGTAATATTTTAAAATAAAGAATTAAACTAAGTCTGCCCGAAATGCCTAGCCATGCTAGGCGTTCTAGTGGTACACTCTGTAATCATTATTTAACTACATGTAAACCACACAACAACCAAATTCTGTAAATTCAACATTGTAATCTTTATAGAGAATAAACTTTGAATTGAATTGAATTGAATTGAATTGAATTTACAAGGCAGGTGACAGGTCGTTGGCTTCGAACTATAGACCAATAAGTCTTACCTCCATAGTGGGAAAATTTATGGAATCAATAATTGCAGAAGCAATTCGTAGCCATCTTGACAGGCACAGATTGATTAATGAATCTCAACTCGGTTTTACAAAGGGGCGTTCCTGTCTTACGAATTTACTAACATTTTTCACTAAGGTGTTTGAGGAGGCAGATCATGGTAACGAATATGATATTGTGTATATGGACTTCAGTAAGGCTTTCGATAAAGTTCCACATCAGAGGCTATTGAGGAAACTTAGGGCACACGGAATAGGAGGAGAAATTTTTTCCTGGGTAAAGGCATGGCTGACAAATAGATAGCAGAGAGTTTGCATAAATGGGGAGAAATCAGAATGGGGGCACGTCACAAGCGGTGACGGAATAAATAGCGACATAAGCAAATTTGCTGATGACACCAAAATAGGCCGTCCAATTCATTCTAATGAGGACATTAGAGCACTCCAGGATGATTTGAATAGACTGACGCAATGGTCGGAGAAGTGGCAGATGCAGTTTAATATTGACAAATACAAAGTTCTAAATGTTGGACAGTTAAATAACCATGCCATATGTAAACTAAATAATGTAGATCTTAATACTACTGATTGCGAAAAGGATTTAGTTCTAGTTAGCAGTAACCTAAAACCAAGACAACAGTGCATTAGTGTTCGCAATAAAGCTAACAGAATTCTTGGCTTCATATCAAGAAGCATAAATAATAGAAGTCCTCAGGTTGTTCTTCAACTCTATATATCCTTGGTTAGGCCTCATTTAGACTATGCTGCTCAGTTCTGGTCACCGTATTACAGAATGGATATAAATGCTCTGGAAAACGTACAAAGGAGGATGACAAAGATGATCCCATGTATCAGAAATCTTCCCTATGAGGATAGACTGAGGGCCGTGAATCTGCACTCTCTGGAAAGGCGTAGAATTAGGGGGGATATGATCGAGGTGTATAAATGGAAAACAGGAATAAATAAAGAGGATGTAAATAGCGTGCTGAAAATTTCCAGCCATGACAGGACTCGCAGCAACGGTTTCAAGTTGGAAAAATTCAGATTCAGGAATGATATAGGAAAGCACTGGTTTGGTAATAGAGTTGTGGATGAGTGGAACAATCTCCCGAGTACAGTTATTGAGGCTAAAACGTTGTGTAGTTTTAAAAATAGGTTAGGTAAATACATGAGTGGGTGTGGGTGGGTGTGAGTTGACCTGACTAGCTTGTGCTGCTGGGTCTGGTGCAGTGCTCCATCCTTGAGTGGAGATGACCAGGCTGGGTGGGTCATTGGGATAATCCGGGGTGTGGGTCATTGGTCTAATCCGGGGGGGAAACATGGACCTGTTCCGCTTCGGTCAGTAGGCATGTTGCAGTGTTCCTTCTTTCTTATGTTCTTATGTTCTTATTAAAGCTCAGTGTACAGTAGCGAAGCTTCACGTTTGACAGATGATTTACTTGTCTTGTATAAAGCCAGACGGGAATTGTATTGTATAACAATCTGCAACTTCCCTACAAAAAGATTATTATTATTATTATCCTCATGGGAGAGCGCTAAACAAGCATGGGGTCGTATAGCACCTGAGAAATGGGAGGCAACCAGGTCCTATCCAAAGAAAAGAAGGGTAATTCCGCTTCCTCAAATCGAGAGCCCTTCAATAGCATCCAGGTACCTCTGAACATCAAAATGGTATACAATACCGACAGGTTGTTAGGTAAGACACATATGCAACAGTTAGACATCTTCACATCTCTACTGTTCCTGCCTACTTTCTGTATTCGACTGAAGAAGCCTACTGTGTAGGCGAAACGTTTCGGAATAAAGTTGTCTAACTGTTGCATATGTGTCTTACCTAACATCCAGGTACCTCTCTTGAAACACATAAATAAGAGAAAGAGCATGACCTGTTTTGATCTGTCCTGGACCAGGAGCTAAGCTGTGACACCACCACACCAACACATTGTCCTGGACCAGGAGCTAAGCTGTGACACCACCACACCAACACATTGTCCTGGACCAGGAGCTAAGTTGTGACACCACCACACCACCACATTGTCCTGGACCAGGAGCTAAGTTGTGACACCACCACACCAACACATTGTCCTGGACCAGGAGCTAAGTTGTGACACCACCACACCACCACATTGTCCTGGACCAGGAGCTAAGTTGTGACACCACCACATTGTCCTGGACCAGGAGCTAAGTTGTGACACCACCACACCAACACATTGTCCTGGACCAGGAGCTAAGTTGTGACACCACCACACCACCACATTGTCCTGGACCAGGAGCTAAGTTGTGACACCACCACACCAACACATTGTCCTGGACCAGGAGCTAAGTTGTGACACCACCACACCAACACATTGTCCTGGACCAGGAGCTAAGTTGTGACACCACACCAACACGTTGTCCTGGACCAGGAGCTAAGTTGTGACACCACCACACCAACACATTGTCCTGGACCAGGAGCTAAATTGTGACACCACCATACCAACACATTGTCCTGGACCAGGACCTAAGTTGTGACACCACCACACCAACACACTGTCCTGGACCAGGAGCTAAGTTGTGACACCATCACGCCAACACATTGTCCTGGATCAGGAGCTAAGTTGTGACACCACCACACCAACACATTGTCCTGGACCAGGAGCTAAGTTGTGACACCACCACACCACCACATTGTCCTGGACCAGGAGCTAAGTTGTGACACCACCACACCAACACATTGTCCTGGACCAGGAGCTAAGCTGTGACACCACCATACCAACACATTGTCCTGGACCAGGAGCTAAGTTGTGACACCACCACACCAACACATTGTCCTGGACCAGGAGCTAAGTTGTGACACCACCACACCAACACATTGTCCTGGACCAGGAGCTAAGTTGTGACACCACCACACCAACACATTGTCCTGGACCAGGAGCTAAGTTGTGACACCACCACACCAACACATTGTCCTGGACCAGGAGCTAAGCTGTGACACCACCATACCAACACATTGTCCTGGACCAGGAGCTAAGTTGTGACACCACCACACCAACACATTGTCCTGGACCAGGAGCTAAGTTGTGACACCACCACACCAACACATTGTCCTGGACCAGGAGCTAAGTTGTGACACCACCACACCAACACATTGTCCTGGACCAGGAGCTAAGCTGTGACACCACCATACCAACACATTGTCCTGGACCAGGAGCTAAGTTGTGACACCACCACACCAACACATTGTCCTGGACCAGGAGCTAAGTTGTGACACCACCACACCAACACATTGTCCTGGACCAGGAGCTAAGTTGTGACACCACCACACCAACACATTGTCCTGGACCAGGAGCTAAGTTGTGACACCACCACACCACATTGTCCTGGATCAGGAGCTAAGTTGTGACACCACCACACCAACACATTGTCCTGGACCAGGAGCTAAGTTGTGACACCACCACACCAACACACTGTCCTGGACCAGGAGCTAAGTTGTGACACCATCACGCCAACACATTGTCCTGGATCAGGAGCTAAGTTGTGACACCACCACACCAACACATTGTCCTGGACCAGGAGCTAAGTTGTGACACCACCACACCACCACATTGTCCTGGACCAGGAGCTAAGTTGTGACACCACCACACCAACACATTGTCCTGGACCAGGAGCTAAGCTGTGACACCACCATACCAACACATTGTCCTGGACCAGGAGCTAAGTTGTGACACCACCACACCACCACATTGTCCTGGACCAGGAGCTAAGTTGTGACACCACCACACCACCACATTGTCCTGGACCAGGAGCTAAGTTGTGACACCACCACACCAACACATTGTCCTGGACCAGGAGCTAAGTTGTGACACCACCACACCACCACATTGTCCTGGACCAGGAGCTAAGTTGTGACACCACCACACCAACACATTGTCCTGGACCAGGAGCTAAGTTGTGACACCACCACACCAACACATTGTCCTGGACCAGGAGCTAAGTTGTGACACCACACCAACACGTTGTCCTGGACCAGGAGCTAAGTTGTGACACCACCACACCAACACATTGTCCTGGACCAGGAGCTAAATTGTGACACCACCACACCAACACATTGTCCTGGACCAGGACCTAAGTTGTGACACCACCACACCAACACACTGTCCTGGACCAGGAGCTAAGTTGTGACACCATCACGCCAACACATTGTCCTGGATCAGGAGCTAAGTTGTGACACCACCACACCAACACATTGTCCTGGACCAGGAGCTAAGTTGTGACACCACCACACCACCACATTGTCCTGGACCAGGAGCTAAGTTGTGACACCACCACACCAACACATTGTCCTGGACCAGGAGCTAAGCTGTGACACCACCATACCAACACATTGTCCTGGACCAGGAGCTAAGTTGTGACACCACCACACCAACACATTGTCCTGGACCAGGAGCTAAGTTGTGACACCACCACACCAACACATTGTCCTGGACCAGGAGCTAAGTTGTGACACCACCACACCAACACATTGTCCTGGACCAGGAGCTAAGTTGTGACACCACCACACCAACACATTGTCCTGGACCAGGAGCTAAGCTGTGACACCACCATACCAACACATTGTCCTGGACCAGGAGCTAAGTTGTGACACCACCACACCAACACATTGTCCTGGACCAGGAGCTAAGTTGTGACACCACCACACCAACACATTGTCCTGGACCAGGAGCTAAGTTGTGACACCACCACACCAACACATTGTCCTGGACCAGGAGCTAAGCTGTGACACCACCATACCAACACATTGTCCTGGACCAGGAGCTAAGTTGTGACACCACCACACCAACACATTGTCCTGGACCAGGAGCTAAGTTGTGACACCACCACACCAACACATTGTCCTGGACCAGGAGCTAAGTTGTGACACCACCACACCAACACATTGTCCTGGACCAGGAGCTAAGTTGTGACACCACCACACCAACACATTGTCCTGGACCAGGAGCTAAGTTGTGACACCACCACACCACATTGTCCTGGATCAGGAGCTAAGTTGTGACACCACCACACCAACACATTGTCCTGGACCAGGAGCTAAGTTGTGACACCACCACACCAACACATTGTCCTGGACCAGGAGCTAAGCTGTGACACCACCATACCAACACATTGTCCTGGACCAGGAGCTAAGTTGTGACACCACCACACCAACACATTGTCCTGGACCAGGAGCTAAGTTGTGACACCACCACACCAACACATTGTCCTGGACCAGGAGCTAAGTTGTGACACCACCACACCAACACATTGTCCTGGACCAGGAGCTAAGTTGTGACACCACCACACCAACACATTGTCCTGGATCAGGAGCTAAGTTGTGACACCACCACACCAACACATTGTCCTGGACCAGGAGCTAAGTTGTGACACCACCACACCACCACATTGTCCTGGACCAGGAGCTAAGTTGTGACACCACCACACCACCACATTGTCCTGTTTACCTTCCCAATTTGTGAAGTTGTTATGAATTGTTTCGACTACTGTATTGTGGCAATTGTATTGTGGTAATTGTATTGTGGAAACTACTGTGTTTTGGCGCCTGTATTGTTGCAACTACTGTATTGTGGCACCTAATGTACTGTGACATCTACTGTACTGTGGCAACTATTGTATTGTGGCAACTACTGTATTATGGCAACTACTGCATTTTGGCGCCTGTATTGTGGCACCCACTGTATTGTGGTACCTACTGTACTGTGGCAACTATTGTATTGTGGCAACTACTGTATTGTGGGAACTACTGTATTGTGGAAACTACTGAATTTTGGCGCCTGTGTTGTGGCAACTACTGTACAGTGGTACCTACTGTATTGTGGCACCTTATGTACTGTGGCAACTATTGTATTGTGGCTACTACTATATTGTGGGAACTACTGCATTTTGGCGCCTTTATTGTGGCAACTACTGTATTGTGGCATCTGCTATATTGTGGCAACTGTTGTATTGTGGCACCTACTGTACTGTGGCAACTATTGTATTGTGGCATCTACTCTATTGTGGCAACTGTTGTATTGTGGCATCTGCTATAGTGTGGCAACTATTGTATTGTGGCATCTGCTATATTGTGGCAATTTCTGTATTGTGGCAACTATTGTATTGTGGCATCTGCTATATTACCTGGAGTTTACCTGGAGAGAGTTTCGGGGGTCAATGCCCCCGCGGCCCGGTCTGTGACCAGGCCTCCTGGTGGATCAGCGCCTCATCAACCAGGCTGTTGCTGCTGGCTGCACGCAAACCAACGTACGAGCCACAGCCCGGCTGATCAGGAACTGACTTTAGGTGCTTGTCCAGTGCCAGCTTGAAGACTGCCAGGGGTCTGTTGGTAATCCCCCTTATGTGTGCTGGGAGGCAGTTGAACAGTCTCGGGCCCCTGACACTTATTGTATGGTCTCTTAACGTGCTAGTGACACCCCTGCTTTTCATTGGGGGGATGGTGCATCGTCTGCCAAGTCTTTTGCTTTCGTAGTGAGTGATTTTCGTGTGCAAGTTCGGTACTAGTCCCTCTAGGATTTTCCAGGTGTATATAATCATGTATCTCTCCCTCCTGCGTTCCAGGGAATACAGGTTTAGAAACCTCAGGCGCTCCCAGTAATTGAGGTGTTTTATCTCCGTTATGCGCGCCGTGAAAGTTCTCTGTACATTTTCTAGGTCGGCAGTTTCACCTGCCTTGAAAGGTGCTGTTAGAGTGCAGCAATATTCCAGCCTAGATAGAACAAGTGACCTGAAGAGTGTCATCATGGGCTTGGCCTCCCTAGTTTTGAAGGTTCTCATTATCCATCCTGTCATTTTTCTAGCAGATGCGATTGATACAATGTTATGGTCCTTGAAGGTGAGATCCTCCGACATAATCACTCCCAGGTCTTTGACGTTGGTGTTTCGCTCTATTTTGTGGCCAGAATTTGTTTTGTACTCTGATGAAGATTTAATTTCCTCATGTTTACCATATCTGAGTAATTGAAATTTCTCATCGTTGAACTTCATATTGTTTTCTGCAGCCCACTGAAAGATTTGGTTGATGTCCGCCTGGAGCCTTGCAGTGTCTGCAATGGAAGACACTGTCATGCAGATTCGGGTGTCATCTGCAAAGGAAGACACGGTGCTGTGGCTGACATCCTTGTCTATGTCGGATATGAGGATGAGGAACAAGATGGGAGCGAGTACTGTGCCTTGTGGAACAGAGCTTTTCACCGTAGCTGCCTCGGACTTTACTCTGTTGACGACTACTCTCTGTGTTCTGTTAGTGAGGAAATTATAGATCCATCGACCGACTTTTCCTGTTATTCCTTTAGCGCGCATTTTGTGCGCTATTACGCCATGGTCACACTTGTCGAAGGCTTTTGCAAAGTCTGTATATATTACATCTGCATTCTTTTTGTCTTCTAGTGCATTTAGGACCTTGTCGTAGTGATCCAGTAGTTGAGACAGACAGGAGCGACCTGTTCTAATCCCATGTTGCCCTGGGTTGTGTAACTGATGGGTTTCTAGATGGGTGGTGATCTTGCTTCTTAGGACCCTTTCAAAGATTTTTATGATATGGGATGTTAGTGCTATTGGTCTGTAGTTCTTTGCTGTTGCTTTACTGCCCCCTTTGTGGAGTGGGGCTATGTCTGTTGTTTTTAGTAACTGAGGGACGACCCCCGTGTCCATGCTCCCTCTCCATAGGATGGAAAAGGCTCGTGATAGGGGCTTCTTGCAGTTCTTGATGAACACAGAGTTCCATGAGTCTGGCCCTGGGGCAGAGTGCATGGGCATGTCATTTATCGCCTGTTCGAAGTCATTTGGCGTCAGGATAACATCGGATAGGCTTGTGTTAATCAAATTTTGTGGCTCTCTCATAAAAAATTAATTTTGATCTTCGACTCTCAGTCTGGTTAGCGGCTTGCTAAAAACTGAGTCATATTGGGACTTGAGTAGCTCACTCATTTCCTTGCTGTCATCTGTGTAGGACCCATCTTGTTTAAGTAGGGGCCCAATACTGGGCGTTGTTCTCGATTTTGATTTGGCATAGGAGAAGAAATACTTTGGGTTTCTTTCGATTTCATTTATAGCTTTTAGTTCTTCCCGCGATTCCTGACTCCTAAAGGATTCTTTTAGCTTAAGTTCGATGCTTGCTATTTCTCTGACCAGTGTCTCCCTGCGCATTTCAGATATATTGACCTCTTTTAGCCGCTCTGTTATTCTTTTCCGTCGCCTGTAAAGGGAGTGCCTGTCTCTTTCTATTTTACATCTACTCCTCCTTTTTCTTAGAGGAATAAGCCTTGTGCATACATCGAGTGCCACCGAGTTAATCTGTTCTAGGCATAAGTTTGGGTCTGTGTTGCTTAGTATATCTTCCCAGCTTATATCGGTTAGGACTTGGTTTACTTGGTCCCACTTTATGTTTTTGTTATTGAAGTTGAATTTGGTGAATGCTCCCTCGTGACTAGTCTCATTTTGTCGGTCTGGGGCTCCTCGCATACATGTCTGAACCTCAATTATGTTGTGATCTGAGTATATTGTTTTTGATATGGTGACATTTCTTATCAGATCATCATTGTTAGTGAATATGAGGTCTAGTGTATTCTCCAGTCTAGTAGGCTCTATTATTTGCTGGTTTAAATTGAATTTTGTGCAGAGATTTAAAAGCTCGTGTGAGTGTGAGTTTTCATCAGAGCTGCCTCCTGGTGTTATTACTGCAACAATATTATTTGCTATATTCCTCCATTTTAGGTGCCTTAAGTTGAAATCCCCCAGGAGCAAGATGTTGGATGCAGGAGCTGGAAGATTTTCCAGACAGTGGTCAATTTTTAACAGCTGTTCCTGATCAGCCGGGCTGTGGCTCGTACGTTGGTTTGCGTGCAGCCAGCAGCAACAGCCTGGTTGATCAGGCGCTGATCCACCAGGAGGCCTGGTCACAGACCGGGCCGCGGGGGCGTTGACCCCCGAAACTCTCTCCAGGTAAACTCCAGGATGTTGCATCCGGAGGCTTGTAGACTACCACAATGACTAGGTTTTGGTTCTCGACCTTTACTGCTAAAACTTCCACTACGTCATTTGAGGCATTAAGCAGTTCTGTGCAAACAAGTGACTCTGCAATGTACAGGCCAACCCCCCCCTTTTTCCTGTTCACTCTGTCACATCTGTATAGGTTGTAACCTGGGATCCATATTTCATTGTCCAAGTGATCCTTTATGTGGGTCTCAGTGAAAGCCGCGAACATTGCCTTTGCCTTTGCAAGCAGTCCACGGATGAAAGGTATTTTGTTGTTTGTTGCTGGCTTTAGACCCTGTATATTTGCAAAGAAGAATGTTATCGGACTGGTGGTATTGTTGGTACTGGGGGGGGATTTTTTTTCCGGCATTAGTATCTGTATCTGTTGGTTTGGAGTGGAGGCCATCGACTGTGGTTCCACTCCAGGAATGACTGGATTTGGTGTACGATTTCTGCCATTTCCTGCCAGTTTTTTTTCCTTCCTGGCACTAAAAAACCTCTCCCTCTTGAGTGGCTGTGGCTACCCAGGTTTTCCCATGGCCTGGATGTTTTGTATCTTTTTGTCCCCTTTAGATGGTATGCCTGGCAATTTAAGTTATAGCACAGTCTTTCCTGTACTGAAGAGGTACACATTTCAGGGTGAAAAAGCTTACAGGAAGGGAGTTTGCATTTTCCTGTTGTCATATGGGCATGGCATTTTCTAGGGTGGTCATAGTTGCACGTCCCATCTGTTTTTCCAGATTTCCCATGCCAGCAGATACCAAGTGCATAGTATGTGCACAGGCTTGGTTTCCGCTTGCCTTGGGTTTCTGTGACTGTATTCCCTGTTGGTGCATGTTTCCCTGTCTTACTTCTATCCTCCCTAGCACCAACAATGGAGCTCCCACCAGTTGTTTTTGGTAATTTATCCTCACTATTGCTATTGGAGTCCTCTTGTTTGCTATTTCCTGCGGAATTTCTAGTTTGCAATATTGGTTTTATCTTATCTTTGACTACACTTGTTTCCCTACTATGGCTCCTGTCCCCTATGAGGTCATTTATATGTATTCCTTCCTGCGTATAATTCCCGACTACCTGGACAAAATCTCCAGTATTTCTGTATTGTGGCAACCATTGTATTGTGGCATTTGCTATATTGTGGTAATTTCTGTATTGTGGCAACCATTGTACTGTGGCATCTGCTATATTGTGGCAACTGTTGTATTGTGGCATCTGCTATAGTGTGGCAACTATTGTATTGTGGCATCTGCTATATTGTGGCAATTTCTGTATTGTGGCAACCATTGTATTGTGGCATCTGCAATATTGTGGCAACTGTTGTAGTGTGGCACCTACTGTACTGTGGCAACTATTGTATTGTGGCATCTGCTATATTGTGGCAATTTCTGTATTGTGGCAACCATTGTATTGTGGCATCTGCTATATTGTGGCAATTTCTGTATTGTGGCAACCATTGTATTGTGGCATCTACTATATTGTGGCATCTACTATATTGTGACAACTGTTGTATTGTGGCATCTGCTATAGTGTGGCAACTATTGTATTGTGGCATCTGCTATATTGTGACAATTGTTGTATTGTGGCATCTACTATATTGTGACAACTGTTGTATTGTGGCATCTGCTATATTGTGGCAACCATTGTATTGTGGCATCTACTATATTGTGGCAACTGTTGTATTGTGGCATCTGCTATAGTGTGGCAACCATTGTATTGTGGCATCTGCTATATTGTGACAACTGTTAAATAACAAACAATCACTAAACTAGACTGACCTTGTTCCTTGAGTGTTGGTGGTTCCATTGTGACTGTGATAATGTTCAACTTATAATGAACCCGTCTATTATCCTTCAAACTATTTCACTCACTTTAACATTCAGTCAGAGACATTGTTAGATATATCTCGTGTCAACTGTTTTTTCAGAGTACATATATAGAGTGTAACCTGGATTATATAATTATCAGTTATAAAAATCAATGTTAAGTCTTTCGTAAAGTGATATTTGTGAGGTTACACAACTGATGGTCTGTCTTACCCACAATGAACTCTTTAGGAAATCGCACAAGAAAGCACTGGATCTCCTCTATAAAAACTCAGATTTTTAATATATTAATTAAGTTACACTTGTTAGTTTTTTTTTAAACTTAACCGAGGATTTATTCCAGGAGATTAAGGGTCATCACTTATGTATATTATGTCTGTGACAACAGTGTTATTGGCTACTTCAGTTCGACAACATAAAATGCTATTTACAGAACGCTCAATATGCCTCTCGTGAAGGTAGGTTATAATGTGAAGATTATCTGCACTTGATATGTTGACTTGATGCTCTGGTAACTCTAGTTACACTTGTCTGATATTAACACAGCTTTTATCTTAGTTGTCAAGTTGATTTTTTTCTTCGGTTTCTAGTTAATCACTTTCAATTTAACTAGTTCTCCATCCGAACAGTTGAATTTAAACAATTCGGTAATGTATCTGTCTTGTGATTAGCGTAATAAGAACATTGCTTCCATCACTGTGTTGAACGATCCACACGGATTATGTACCTCACATAAATAAATAACTGAAGATGCAACTGACTGGCGTGATCGTGATGGTAGAGTCAGGTCGGTGTAGTGAGCCAGGTGAGTGTGCTCCTCCTAACACTCAGGCTGCTACTATGGATATGATACGTCCATCTACTGATACCAAGCAAGTGTCATCGTCACACCAGATTAATATATTGCTACATATATTAGATACGGTGGTGTTTGCATTGCTGAAGTTTGTACATTATTCTGATATAATTATATGGAACAGAGGTAAACTTACTGAGGTTCTACAACGCCTGGAAAATTGGAGGTTCACTTTTGTTAAGTAAAACCTTCCTCCTTCCCTGGAAAGGATACTGCTCTGTTATACTCAGTTTTCCTGGTCAAATATTAGAGGGGACCCGGTGTGTTTGGAAGACACTAGATTCTCCCTCTCAGGAAGCTTGCAAAAAATCAGATTTAAAAGCTCTTAAGAGAATAAAGATTATTCAATAAACCTTGTCGCCAACTCGTGCAAAGGAATAATTTATCTCCCAAAATTCTGCCCTGACAATGAGCTTGCTGCTGTATGATGGCGTGAATGACATTAAGTTTCAAACTCATTCTCGTTTCGATTAAAATTTTATACAATACATAGTACATAATGTGAGCCAGAGTGAGCAGTGTTGATCATGTAAGAAGTTGTTTATGAAACTCGACCAAAAAATCTGAATCTTTTCACTCTCACTCACTGACTTCGCTTTACCTAAGAGCTTCACCTGGACACCTTATGTCATCAAATCTCTTATACAATGAATAATCTTGGAATATAAGTTTGTTTATTGTATATCATTTGTGAAATGTCAGGACGACGCTTTCAGAGTTCATTTTGTGAGATGAAGTCTATAACAAGTGTGACGTCGGTCAACTTGTATATAATATCTGGTGATTATTATTATTATAATCAAATAAAGCGCTAAACCGGTATGTGTGGTGATAAAGGGGACGATCTGCCAGTTAATTTTTGTTAATAGGTATCCCAGGAAGGAGTGTTAAGCAACTGCTTTATATTTTTTCTTTGTGTTACTTACCTGGAGTTTACCTGGAGAGAGTTCCGGGGGTCAACGCCCCCGCGGCCCGGTGTGTGACCAGGCCTCCTGGTGGATCAGAGCCTGATCAACCAGGCTGTTACTGCTGGCTGCACGCAAACCAACGTACGAGCCACAGCCCAGCTGATCAGGAACCGACTTTAGGTGCTTGTCCAGTGCCAGCTTGAAGACTGCCAGGGGTCTGTTGGTAATCCCCCTTATGTATGCTGGGAGGCAGTTGAACAGTCTCGGGCCCCTGACACTTATTGTATGGTCTCTTAACGTGCTAGTGACACCCTGCTTTTCATTGGGGGGATGTTGCATCGTCTGCCAAGTCTTTTGCTTTCGTAGTGAGTGATTTTCGTGTGCAAGTTCAGTACTAGTCCCTCTAGGATTTTCCAGGTGTATATAATCATGTATCTCTCCCGCCTGCATTCCAGGGAATACAGGTTCAGGAACCTCAAGCGCTCCCAGTAATTGAGGTGTTTTATCTCCGTTATGCACGCCGTGAAGGTTCTCTGTACATTTTCTAGGTCAGCAATTTCACCTGCCTTGAAAGGTGATGTTACTGTGCAGCAATATTCCAGCCTAGATAGAACAAGTGACCTGAAGAGTGTCATCATGGGCTTGGCCTCCCTAGTTTTGAAGGGTCTCATTATCCATCCTGTCATTTTTCTAGCAGATGCGATCGATACAATGTTATGGTCCTTGAAGGTGAGATCCTCCGACATGATCACTCCCAGGTCTTTGACGTTGGTGTTTCGCTCTATTTTGTGGCCAGAATTTGTTTTGTACTCTGATGAAGATTTAATTTCCTCGTGTTTACCATATCTGAGTAATTGAAATTTCTCATCGTTGAACTTCATATTGTTTTCTGCAGCCCACTGAAAGATTTGGTTGATGTCCGCCTGGAGCCTTGCAGTGTCTGCAATGGAAGACACTGCCATGCAGATTCGGGTGTCATCTGCAAAGGAAGACACGGTGCTGTGGCTGACATCCTTGTCTATGTCAGATATGAGGATGAAGAACAAGATGGGAGCGAGTACTGTGCATTGTGGAACAGAGCTTTTCACCGTGGCTGCCTCGGACTTTACTCTGTTGACTACTACTCTCTGTGTTCTGTTAGTGAGGAAATTATAGATCCATCGACCGACTTTTCCTGTTATTCCTTTAGCACGCATTTTGTGCGCTATTACGCCATGGTCACGCTTGTCGAAGGCTTTTGCAAAGTCTATATATATTACATCTGCATTCTTTTTGTCTTCTAGTGCATCAAGGACCTTGTCGTAGTGATCCAATAGTTGAGACAGACAGGAGCGACCTGTTCTTAACCCATGTTGCCCTGGGTTGTGTAACTGATGTGTTTCTAGATGGGTGGTGATCTTGCTTCTTAGGACCCTTTCAAAGATTTTTATGATATGGGATGTTAGTGCTATCGGTCTGTAGTTCTTTGCTGTTGCTTTACTGCCCCCTTTGTGGACTGGGGCTATGTCTGTTGTTTTTAGTAACTGTGGGACGACCCCCGTGTCCATGCTCCCTGTCCATAGGATGGTAAAGGCTCGTGATAGGGGCTTCTTGCAGTTCTTGATGAACACGGAGTTCCATGAGTCTGGCCCTGGGGCAGAGTGCATGGGCATGTCATTTATCGCCTGTTCGAAGTCATTTGGCATCAGGATAACATCAGATAGGCTTGTGTTAACCAAATTCTGTGGCTCTCTCACAAAAATTCATTTTGATCTTCGACTCTCAGTCTGGTTAGTGGCTTGCTAAAAACTGAGTCATATTGGGACTTAAGTAGCTCACTCATTTCCTTGCTGTCATCTGTGTACGACCCATCTTGTTTAAGTAGGGGCCCAATACTGGACGTTGTTCTCGACTTTGATTTGGCATAGGAGAAGAAATACTTTGGGTTTCTTTCGATTTCATTTATGGCTTTTAGTTCTTCCCGCGATTCCTGACTCCTATAAGATTCCTTTAGCTTAAGTTCGATATTTGCTATTTCTCTGACCAGTGTCTCCCTACGCATTTCAGATATATTGACCTCTTTTAGCCGCTCTGTTATTCTTTTCCGTCGCCTGTAAAGGGAGCGCCTGTCTCTTTCTATTTTACATCTACTCCTCCTTTTTCTTAGAGGAATAAGCCTTGTGCATACTGTTGTGATAGAAACACAGGCCTTATCTCTAGGCTTTATTGAACATAGAATCTTCATAGTACTTCTGCAACAACAAAATATAATGACTAGTACATCTAATAATGGCTTCTACAGGGATGGTGATGTCTTGCATATGTCAAGAGAAAAGTTATAACTACAGGCCACATATTTAAACTCACCATGTAATCTGCATCGGTGATAAATGGATAAAGTAGGAGAGAATCACACACCATATGTTGGTGCCCATGACACACGCCAAACTGTTGTTGTTGTTAAGGGCCCCTAGAGGTGGTGCAGTATTATCCTGCTGCTGCTCCCCACAGGACCAGTATCACTACAATCTCCCCCTTCTAAAATATCAGAGACAGTAATCTCCCAAACTGTTAGGTGGGCGACGTACACGTCCCGACCTTCGTAGCCCTTGAGCCTCTTCACCAGGTTCGATATTTTCCAGCGGGGTTTGATTAACTGCTGGAGCAGAATCCTCTATTTCCATAGGGGTAGTCTCAAGGGGCTTTCCAGGAGAAAACGAAGCATCTTTCACATCTATTGGTGTATCTTGAGATTCCACACTAATAGGGATTTCAACTGGGGCTAAATGTCTTGTAGATACTGTAGTCTCTTCACCATTTTGGTAGCGAATGTGGGCGTAATGTGGATTAGCTTGCAGGAGCTCTACCTCTTCCACTAAAGGATCCGTCTTGTTCATCCTACGGTGACTCTTCAGGAGAACGGGTCCAGGATGACATAACCAAGTGGGCACGGAGGCTCCCGTAGAGGAACGACGTGAATAGTTGAGGAGTCTTTCATGAGGGGTTGCATTAGTAGCTGTGCACAGCAGTGATCTAATAGAGTGAAGAGCATCAGGTAGGACAGTTTGCCAGTGTTGAACAGGTAGATTGCGCGACTTTAATGTCATTGTAACTGCCTTCCATATAGTACCATTGAACCGCTCCACTTGACCATTGCCTTGAGGGTTGTAGCTTGTTGTTCTGCTGCAGGCAATACCTTTGCTAGCCAAAAACTCCTGAAGTTCGTTACTCATGAACGAGGATCCCCTGTCTGAATGGATATAAGCTGGCATACCAAAAATAGAGAACAACTGTGAAAGACAACTAATAACAGTTGAAGCAGCCATATTTGCACAGGGGAATACAAAGGGAAACCTTGAATATTCATCTACTATGTTAAGGAAATACCTATTCTGATTTGTGCTTGGTAGAGGTCCTTTGAAATCTATATTCAATCTTTCGAAAGGCTGGGTGGATTTTATGAGATGAGTCTTCTCTGGCTGATGAAAGTTTGGCTTGCACTCTGCACATACTCTGCATGCTCTGATCACTTGTCGCACATCTTCCACTGAGTAGGGCATGTTCTTTGATTTGACAAAATGGTACAGGCGTGTAACTCCTGGGTGACACAAAGCCTTGTGGAGAGCTGAGAGGGATTGCAAATCATGACATGCTGCTCCACAGTGGGACCTAGAGAATGCATCAGGTGAGATGTTCTCTTGACCCGGTCGGTACAGAATATCAAAGTCATAACACGATAGGTCCATCCTCCAGCGTAATATCTTGTCATTCTTTATCCTACTTTTGTGCCTCTTGTCGAACATATACATCACGGACCGTTGGTCAGTCCTTATGGTGAAATGTCTACCAGTTAAATAATGCCTCCAGTGGCGAACTGCTTCTATGATGGCCTGGGCTTCCTTTTCTACAGCAGCATAACATTTCTCTGATCCTTGAAAAGTTCTCGAAAAGAAGGCTACTGGTCGTCCTGCCTGAGATAAGACTGCAGCAATGGCAATGTCAGATGCATCCGTTTCCACTTCGAATGGTAGGGACTCATCAATGGCTTGAACTACTGAGTTTTCAATGTCCTGTTTGAGAGTATGGAAAGCGGCTTCTGCTTCCTTTGTCACAGGAAATGTGGTAGCACTCAATGGGCGGACTTTACTTGAATAGTTGTAGATCCATTGTGAGTAATAAGCAAAGAGACCAAGAGTTCTTCGGAGTGACTTTTTGTCTTGAGGCATTGGAAGTTCCCGTAGAGGTCGTAGTCGTTCAGGGTCTGGGAATATTGAACCTCCTTCCACTACATAACCAAGGATGCTAAGCCTTTTAGTTGAAAAAGTGCACTTTTCCTCATTGTAACTGATATTTTTCTTCTTGGCGGCTTCCAAAAACTTATCAAGGTTTGCATCATGTTCCTCCTGGGTCTTGCCACAAATGGTAACATTATCTAAATACGCGTAAGTTCCCATGAGTTGCTCTTCCTGAATGAGTGAATCCATAATTCGTTGGAAGCAGGCTACCCCATTGGTGACTCCAAAAGGGACTCTGGTAAACTGATACAGGCCATCACTAGCCTGAAACGCTGTGTATGGTTTATCTTCATTCCTTATAGGGACTTGATGATAGGCACTCTGCAGATCAATTGTGCTAAACACGTAGTACTGAGCAATTTTGTTTACTGTATCGTCAATTCGAGGTAGAGGGTACCCATCAAGAAGTGTAAATTTGTTGATTGTCTCAGAGTAATCAATAGCCAGTCTCCGTTTCCTATAACCATCTTTAACAACAACAACCTGTGCACGCCAAGGGGAATCACTCGGTTCTATAATACCCTCCTTCAGCAGCCTCTGAGTTTCTTTCTCAATGAACATCCGATCCTCATAAGAATAGCGGCGTGACTTAGCTGATATAGGATGGCAATCCGCGGTAAGATTTGCAAACAGCTTTGGTGGGTCTACCCTTAAAGTGCTAAGTCCACAGACAACAAGAGGAGGCAGTTCACCTCCATATGTTAAGGTGACACTACCATGCAGCTTCTGAAAGTCCTGACCAAGGATAACATCAGAGCACAGTTGTGGCAGAATAGCTAAATGTACATCTTGATAATCCTTTCCATTAACTCTGAGATTTACCTTACAAAACCCTAAGGTCTGAATAGAGAGAGATGTTGATGCCATGGAAACGGTACCTGATGAGTGATGTAGAGTCAAGGAGAGCCGTTTAACTAAGTCAAGGTTGATGAAACTCTCTGAGCTGCCACTATCAATAAGACCATCTACTTCTGTTCCTTTGATGAATACTTTCACAACTGCCTTTGACAGTGAATTTGGAGTAGCCGCAGAAGTCACTGTTGCTAGAGTCGCATGATCACTGGAATGTGTGGAGGCACTAGCTCTTGTTGATGCATTAGCACGACATACTTTAGCAAAGTGACCTTTCTTGTGGCATTTATGGCACATTGCTTCACGAGCAGGACACTTTGGACGTGGATGTCTTGAAAAACCACAAAAGAAACACACCGTACCTGCTGCTGCTGTCACTGAGGCAGGTTCCCCAGTAACTTCATTGCAAGAGTCTTGGTCAGGAATTGCAGCACTTACCACTCGAGAAGGCTGAGTGGTACTGTATACTTCAGAATTCTTCTGGGCTGAATCTAGAGCTCTTGCCTGGTCAAAGGCAGCGGCTAAGTCGAGAGTTTTATTCTCCAATAAACGCTGCCTTATTATTGGTGATTGCAGGCCACTGATAAAAGCATCCCTGATGGACTCTTCACAATACTGAGCAGCTGTCACTGCTTGGAAGTGACAGTCCTTACCTAAAATTTTCAGTGCTTGAAAGTATTCCTCTAAGGACTCATCAATCTGCTGGCGGCGAGTTGCAAGGCGATAGCGTGCAAAGATTTCATTTGTAGGTTTAATATACTGAGACTTGAGGGTTTTGATAGCATCTTCGTAGGTATTACACTCAGAAATAGCCTCATATATCTTAGGTGACACAAAATTGATGAGCAGACTTAGTTTATCTAGATCTTCTTTAGGAAGGGCTCCCAAGAAGTTTTCGAAAGTCTTAAACCAGTGCTTCCATTCCTGAGCAGCCGTTGATAAGCTGGGGTCACAGTCTAGCCTCTCAGGTTTCAGTAAATGCTCCATGTTGTGATGTAGTCTAGCGCAGGATCACCACCAGGTAGCCCAGGATTCTATGTTCAATAAATTGTTGTGATAGAAACACAGGCCTTATCTCTAGGCTTTATTGAACATAGAATCTTCATAGTACTTCTGCAACAACAAAATATAATGACTAGTACATCTAATAATGGCTTCTACAGGGATGGTGATGTCTTGCATATGTCAAGAGAAAAGTTATAACTACAGGCCACATATTTAAACTCACCATGTAATCTGCATCGGTGATAAATGGATAAAGTAGGAGAGAATCACACACCATATGTTGGTGCCCATGACGCACGCCAAACTGTTGTTGTTGTTAAGGGCCCCTAGAGGTGGTGCAGTATTATCCTGCTGCTGCTCCCCACAGGACCAGTATCACTACACATACATCGAGTGCCACCGAGTTAATCTGTTCTAGG
>NC_091365.1:16442729-16451887 GCF_038502225.1 Cherax quadricarinatus | reverse complement strand
TCACCACGCATCTAGAAACCCATCAGTTACACAACCCAGGGCAACATGGGTTTAGAACAGGTCGCTCCTGTCTGTCTCAACTATTGGACCACTACGACAAGGTCCTAAATGCACTAGAAGACAAAAAGAATGCAGATGTAATATATACAGACTTTGCAAAAGCCTTCGACAAGTGTGACCATGGCGTAATAGCGCACAAAATGCGTGCTAAAGGAATAACAGGAAAAGTCGGTCGATGGATCTATAATTTCCTCACTAACAGAACACAGAGAGTCGTCAACAGAGTAAAGTCCGAGGCAGCTACGGTGAAAAGCTCTGTTCCACAAGGCACAGTACTCGCTCCCATCTTGTTCCTCATCCTTATATCCGACATAGACAAGGATGTCAGCCACAGCACCGTGTCTTCCTTTGCAGATGACACCCGAATCTGCATGACAGTGTCTTCCATTGCAGACACTGCAAAGCTCCAGGCAGACATCAACCAAATCTTTCAGTGGGCTGCAGAAAACAATATGAAGTTCAACGATGAGAAATTTCAATTACTCAGATATGGTAAACATGAGGAAATTAAATCTTCATCAGAGTACAAAACAAATTCTGGCCACAAAATAGAGCGAAACACCAACGTCAAAGACCTGGGAGTGATCATGTCGGAGGATCTCACCTTCAAGGACCATAACACTGTATCAATCGCATCTGCTAGAAAAATGACAGGATGGATAATGAGAACCTTCAAAACTAGGGAGGCCAAGCCCATGATGACACTCTTCAGGTCACTTGTTCTATCTAGGCTGGAATATTGCTGCACACTAACAGCACCTTTCAAGGCAGGTGAAATTGCCGACCTAGAAAATGTACAGAGAACTTTCACGGCGCGCATAACGGAGATAAAACACCTCAATTATTGGGAGCGCTTGAGGTTCCTAAACCTGTATTCCCTGGAACGCAGGAGGGAGAGATACATGATTATATACACCTGGAAAATCCTAGAGGGACTAGTACCGAACTTGCACACGAAAATCACTCATTACGAAAGCAAAAGACTTGGCAGACGATGCACCATCCCCCCAATGAAAAGCAGGGGTGTCACTAGCACGTTAAGAGACCATACAATAAGTGTCAGGGGCCCGAGACTGTTCAACTGCCTCCCAGCACACATAAGGGGGATTACCAACAGACCCCTGGCAGTCTTCAAGCTGGCACTGGACAAGCACCTAAAGTCAGTTCCGGATCAGCCGGGCTGTGGCTCGTATGTTGGTTTGCGTGCAGCCAGCAGCAACAGCCTGGTTGATCAGGCTCTGATCCACCAGGAGGCCTGGTCTCAGACCGGGCCGCGGGGGCGTTGACCCCCGGAACTCTCTCCAGGTAAACTCCAGGTAAACTCCAGTAACAAGGGGACACAGTTGGAAGCTGAAGACACAGATGAATCACAGGGATGTTAGGAAGTATTTCTTCAGCCACAGAGTAGTCAGTAAGTGGAATAGTTTGGGAAGCGATGTAGTGGAGGCAGGATCCATACATAGCTTTAAGCAGAGGTATGATAAAGCTCACGGCTCAGGGAGAGTGACCTAGTAGCGATCAGTGAAGAGGAGGGGCCAGGAGCTCGGACTCGACCCCCGCAACCTCAACTAGGTGAGTACAACTAGGTGAGTACACACACACACACACACACACACACACACACACACACACACACACACACACACACACACACACACACATATGCAAATTCATACACACACACACACACACACAAACACATCGATTGGGAGAACTTGGACCCACATGGGGGCCAAGATACATGGAGGGCTAAGATGATGGAGGTGGTACTGGAAAACTTCATGTGCCAACACGTAAGGGACACTACAAGAGAGAGAGGAGAGGATGAACCAGCAAGGCTGGACTTAGTATTCACCTTGAGTAGTGCAGATATCGAGGACATCACATATGAAAGACCCCTTGGGGCCAGTGACCATGTGGTTTTAAGCTTCGAATACACAGTAGAGCTACAAGTGGAGGGAGAAGCAGGAAGGCCAGGTCGAATGAAGCCAAACTACAAGAAAGGGGACTACACAGGAATGAGGAACTACCTGAACGGGGTTCAGTGGGACAGAGAACTGGCAGGGAAGCCAGTTAATGAGATGATGGAATATGTAGCAACAAAATGCAAGGAGGCTGAGGAGAGGTTTGTACCCAAGGGTAACAGGATTAATGAAAAAGCCAGGATGAGCCCATGGTTTACCCAAAGGTGCAGGGAGGCAAAAACCAAGTGTGCTAGGGAATGGAAGAAATATAGAAGGCAAAGGACCCAGGAGAATAAGGAGAACAGTCGTAGAGCCAGAAACGAAAATGCACAGATAAGAAGGGAGGCCCAAAGACAATATGAAAATGACATAGCAGCGAAAGCCAAATCTGACCCGAAACTGTTGTACAGCCACATCAGGAGGAAAACAACAGTCAAGGACCAGGTAATCAGGCTAAGGAAGGAAGGAGGAGAGACAACAAGAAATGACCGTGAAGTATGTGAAGAACTCAACAAGAGATTCAAAGAAGTGTTCACAGAGGAGACAGAAGGGACTCCAGAAAGACGGAGAGGTGGGGCACACCACCAAGTGCTGGACACAGTGCACACAACCGAGGAAGAAGTGAAGAGGCTTCTGAGTGAGCTAGATACCTCAAAGGCTATGGGGCCAGATAACATCTCCCCATGGGTATTGAGAGAGGGAGCAGAGGCGCTATGTGTACCCCTAACAACAATATTCAATACATCTATCGAAACAGGGAGATTGCCTGAGGCATGGAAGACAGCAAATGTAGTCCCAATCTTTAAAAAAAGGAGACAGACATGAAGCATTAAACTACAGACCAGTGTCACTGACATGTATAGTATGCAAAATCATGGAGAAGATTATCAGGAGAAGAGTGGTGGAACACCTAGAAAGGAATGATCTCATCAACAGCAGCCAACATGGTTTCAGGGACGGGAAATCCTGTGTCACAAACCTACTGGAGTTCTATGACATGGTGACAGCAGTAAGACAAGAGAGAGAGGGGTGGGTGGATTGCATTTTCTTGGACTGCAAGAAGGCGTTTGACACAGTTCCACACAAGAGATTAGTGCAAAAACTGGAGGACCAAGCAGGGATAACAGGGAAGGCACTTCAATGGATCAGGGAATACTTGTCAGGAAGACAACAGCGAGTCATGGTACGTGGCGAGGTGTCAGAGTGGGCACCTGTGACTAGCGGGGTCCCGCAGGGGTCAGTCCTAGGACCAGTGCTGTTTCTGGTATTTGTGAACGACATGACGGAAGGAATAGACTCGGAGGTGTCCCTGTTTGCAGATGACGTGAAGTTGATGAAGAATTCACTCGATCGAAGACCAGGCAGAACTACAAAGGGATCTGGACAGGCTGCAGACCTGGTCCAGCAATTGGCTCCTGGAGTTCAATCCCACCAAGTGCAAAGTCATGAAGATTGGGGAAGGGCAAAGAAGGCCGCAGACGGAGTACAGTCTAGGGGGTCAGAGACTACAAACCTCACTCAAGGAAAAAGATCTTGGGGTGAGTATAACACCAGGCACATCTGAAGCGCACATCAACCAAATAACTGCTGCAGCATATGGGCGCCTAGCAAACCTCAGAACAGCATTCCGACATCTTAATAAGGAATCATTCAGGACCCTGTACACCGTGTATGTTAGGCCCATATTGGAGTATGCGGCACCAGTTTGGAACCCACACCTAGCCAAGCACGTGAAGAAACTAGAGAAAGTGCAAAGGTTTGCAACAAGACTAGTCCCAGAGCTAAGAGGTATGTCCTACCAGGAGAGGTTAAGGGAAATCAACCTGACGACACTGGAGGACAGGAGAGATAGGGGGGACATGATAACGACATACAAAATACTGAGAGGAATTGACAAGGTAGACAAAGACAGGATGTTCCAGAGATTGGACACAGTAACAAGGGGACACAGTTGGAAGCTGAAGACACAGATGAATCACAGGGATGTTAGGAAGTATTTCTTCAGCCACAGAGTAGTCAGTATGTGGAATAGTTTGGGAAGCGATGTAGTGGAGGCAGGATCCATACATAGCTTTAAGCAGAGGTATGATAAAGCTCAAGGCTCAGGGAGAGTGACCTAGTAGCGATCAGTGAAGAGGCGGGGCCAGGAGCTCGGACTCGACCCCCGCAACCTCAACTAGGTGAGTACAACTAGGTGAGTACACACACACATACACAAACTCATACACACACGCACACACACTCATACACACACACACACACACTCATACACACACACACACTCATACACATACACACTCACACACAAACACACACACAAACACACAAACACACACACACACACACACACACACACACACACACACACACACACACACACACACAGAGGAGCATGGACTCGACCCCTGCAATCTCAACTAGGTGAGTGCACACACATACACACACACACACACACACACACACACACACACACACACACACACACACACACACACACACACACACACACACATGCACACATGCACACATGTGGTAATGCTTTATTTACAGCTAGCAAAGTCAGGGTATTTCTCCAGAATGGTCTGTAATATACCACTGTGGATAAAATACTTTGCCATTTCTTGAACATTTCTGAGTGAGTTGTTTCTAAATTCATTAATTTGATCACACTCCAGTACATAATGACGCAAGGTGTGACAATAGTCCATCTGGCAAAGTTTACATTTCGTTTGGTCTACATCTGGTGGTGGTGATTTAACCTGCCAAAGATACTTGTAACCCAGCCGGAGCCGGGCAGTAGTGACATCCAAGAGTCTGCTTATTTTGTTGGATGCACCATAGACATGTGGCTCCTCCTGCATGATAGAATGATGATAGATGGACTCACTGGTGTCAATCTCCCTGAGCCTTAAGTCCATAAAATTCAGTTGAAGTTCTTTTCGTATTATTGTTCTCAAACTACTACCTGACAAGCCAAGATTGTAATCTACTCCCTCTTTGAAAGCATACAGCTTAGCCAATTTATCAGTTCTATCATGCATCTGAAGACCAATGTGAGATGGAATCCACAGCATGTGCACTCTGACTCCACTGTCCACAATCCTACCATACCTGTGTCTGGCTTCTGACACAAGCATGCCACAATTTATGCTTAATGAGTTGAGAGCATTTATGGATGACAGAGAATCAGTTACAATTAAACTGTCAATCTTTGATACATAGATGCATTTCAGTGCAAGGAGTATGGCAAACAGTTCTGTCTGAAGGGTAGAGGCCCAATTATTGATGCGTGCTCCAATTTCTTTAAGAGAACCATCACTCTATACGACAACAGCAGCACTACCAGCTGCACCAGTGGATTGGTGAACAGGACCATCAGCGTAAATAATTTGCGAGAGTGTGTGCTGTGTGACTAAGTTATCAATACAGCTTAAGGCCTCATGTTTGGCTTCAAGGCGAAGTTTTGGTTGTGATTTAAGAAGTAGTTTGGGGGGAAATGGAGGAATGGTAGTTTGGAATGGGGCAATATTCCATGGAGCGGAGAAGTGCCGCTGTTGCCTTACTTGACATAGATTATGTATCTGATTCATGCGGAGGTCGGTTCCAGTTTTTTCGATCCCTCTGGAGGAGTGTTCACCAGTGCTGAGGAAAGTTTGGAGGGCTTCTGTACAGGGGTTTGAATGAGCTTGCCTGAGCATATTAGTCACTCACCATCATCTCGACACCGACGGCTCCAAGACGAGTGAATGTGTGGGTGCTAGTATATGGTCACATGACTGTTCCCGCAAGTTTCATTTGCCGGACCGTACATCACTCTGTTATTGACCGAGCCATAGATTATGCAATTCTTCTAAAGCAGGGGAGTTTTGTTTGCACTGTCAGCTATAGACTGGAGTCATTCTCTCATAAGTCACTAGGCAACATTATTAATAAGCTAAACTTTTGTGTCATGTCCATCACGTCCAACATTTTTGGCAATAAGACGACATGCTTCCAAAGTCAGCCACGGAGCTCGTGGAATTTTTTTGGGTTCTACAGCAGCCAGTGCCACTGCTCTCTTTGGGGAAGAAATCACTCTACCTTCTGTGCCAAAGTCAGTGAACCAGCCTGGCTATACCAAACAAGTTCAGATCATCCATTGCAGACTGAACTACCTCCTATAGAACCAACCACCATCAAGAAGCCGTCCTCTCCCGTTTCCGCCTCAATTGCACTTACCTCAAGCCCCGTCAGGAAGGTCATTTTCCTTCAGTTTTCCTGCAGTAGTTTCCTTACTGTTCCTCACACCTTGTCCTCTCTACACCCTCATCGTCCTCTCCTCTGTGAACGGAAACACTACCCGTCCACAGCTGACTCCCTCCTCCATGTGTCAACTCCCTGATTCACTTTCCGAGAGAAATTTCATCATGGTGATGTAGTTTATGTACTCGTATCTGTACATATTCGTTTTATGTTATCAATGTTTTCTTGTCCTGTTTCATGACTCGTGGAGTCTTCCTGCTGCCACACCCCCTACATGTGAACTTGACTTTTGCCTCTTCTCCTTAGGTACCTTTCCTGTGCTTTCACTATTAATGTACTCTGTCTTTTTGAGTAACTTCTTTTGACAAGGAAGGCCTACAACATTAGTCTACATTATTCATTTTACACTCTCACTGACGATCCACCCTTCCCCACTACATTTCCGCAATCATGTTCGTTAACAGTTAAGTTGTCGTAGGTTTGTTCTTCCTCGTATCTTCCTTTGCTGATAGTTTATCTTGTGGCATTCATTAAATAGGGTGCTCCTGACCTAATGACCTTATAGGTCGATGGTCGGTAAGCCCAACAAAGAAGGGAGGAGATGGTGCCAGTGAATGAGGCGAGGCGTTGTAGCAGAAACAAAGGTGAGTTGTGAAACAATAATGGTATTAGTACTACCAAGTTGATTACCAACAACAGTAATATTAACACTGACAACAACAGTCGTTGTCAGTGCTTGTTACTTGCACCACAGGTACTGTCGTCGTCAGTAATTGTTACTTGCACCACAGGTACTGTCGTCGTCAGTAACTGTTACTTGCACCACAGGTACTGTCGTCGTCAGTAATTGTTACTTGCATCACAGATACTGTCGTCGTCAGTAACTGTTACTTGTACCACAGGCACTGCCGTGGCCAGTACCTCCTTACTACCTGGCGTCCACATACACACACACAAGCCAGCCTCTCTCAACCCTTCCGGGGATCGTTATCAGGTTCGTCTCTCTCGCTGTTATTATCTTTGGTTGGAGGACAGAGTAATCAGGGAAGATAATACGGTTGATAAAGTTAACGTAATCATCTGTAACTGGATTACAGACTAACTACATGTGTCAACCTAGTTATCATTCGTTTTTCTCGTTTCAACATCGGCTCTATCAGAGGGACAAGATACTCTTTTTTTTCCTCTCTAATTTGGCCCTTGAAAAAGGTAGTTTGACGTCAGTATTCTTAATGAGAGGAATTCTGACTACCTATCTTTCGGATCAGAGATGACTACCACTCTTTCCCAATAATAATAGGTCTATATCACTCGCTGCACTATCCAAAAAAAGGTATCCCCGTACTGCATACCCTCGGTCCCCTTACATGGCAATGCAGGAGATAGGAATAGTGCAGTGAGTGGCATAAGATTCTTATACAGTCAAATAAAAGCACTGATGATTTGAAACGAATCAGAATAGGTATTTGCAAGTTATCTCATGGACACTAATATCCAATTTCTCCAATAAAACTGACAAATTAGGGCATTCACAGCTCTCTTAAGAAACACCAACTTTGAAGGCAGGCTGACAAAGACATTCTGTTGTTATCTGAGACTCCAAGATCCTATAATACATCGGTCGAGTACCGGGGCGCGGGGGCGTTGACTCCCCCTGGACACCCTCCAGGTAGACTCAGGTCATGTAGAATACGATCACTCTATCTTAAAAATGTTCTGGCTCAGGAAATAAGTCGAGAACAGTACTTAAGGGTTCAGTAAACTTCTGAAAATTAATAAGACCATTAAACTGCCAGTTTTTAATACTTCTGAATTTTCTTTTTTGCATTTTTATTTAACGTTCTCTACAATTCTGAGAAAAAAATATGATTTTTTTTTTTTTTTTTTTTTTTTGGGGGGGGGGGGGGAAGTACATCCAAATAAAAAATAAACTAGGATAATTAGCATGTACAAATCTTAAATTCAATATAAAAATGTTTAATGGTAAGATCTCCAGTTATCACATGCATTCCAACTTGCTTGAGGGTCGTTGGTAATACCCCTGCCCGGATATTTTCCAGTTGGTGACCTGGCCTTGGCTCCCTATCTCGGGAGTGTCTTGACTAATGTCTTCCATAGGAAGAGATACAAGTACCTCTTCATTGTCTTGGACCAATTGTCCCCAGGCCTAGCCTCATTCTTTGCCCTCACAGGGCTCATAGGGTATAGTAGTTACATAGCAGCAGACAATGTCAGGAGGTGCAAAGGCAGCAAGCACTACAGAATCCTTTTGGATCCATACCCCAGCTTTGGGTTGCAGTTCGAGCGCTGGGGAAGCTCAGGAATGCCTCTTGTTGTGTGTGCTGACTGCAGCTTCTTCATTTGTCCATTGCGAATTCCTAAATTCCAACAATTCCTAGTTTAATAAAAAGAAATATTGCATTCACAAATTACCCAGCACAGAACTAAACTTGGCGAGTACCACCCTGGCCTTAATTAAGGTGTCTCAGACATTAAATATTAAAGCCATTCAAAATAGGTAAACTCGTATATTGAACGTGATATAATGGGAATAAAAAAATCACATTATACATAAAACTGGCAGATGTTCACTTGTACACTTAAATTTCACTCTCCATCATCATCAAATTAAGAGGCGCCTTTTTCAACGTTTGAAGCTACGTCACTGAAAGTTTTAAAAGTTATCCAGCCATTCCAAAATGCTGGGAATAAATTCAATAACTTTGGTCATAGGCCACAAGAACATGCTAGTTGTTTCTGGAGTTTTGTCCTTGTTGGACACTGGACCTCTTCAAGGGGGTATCCTTGGCACGGTGAAGAGGCTCTTGGTCTGAGGAATTAGACCTTTTGGTCTCCTTCCTCAGACCAAACCTAATTACCCCCAATATCCCC